>NC_089226.1:7813195-8127195 GCF_963924675.1 Phocoena phocoena
AATCCAAAGCCTACGGCAAGGAAGTCTGCTGATGGAGTCCACACACTTCAGGTTCCCAGGGCAAAGGAGCAAACAGGCAGTTACTTTCCAGCACAGCAGTTACTCCATCCCCAGAGAAACAGGGCAAAGCCCTTTCTCACGGCTGCCTTTGCTCCCCACTCCATTTAGCCATTTGGAAAGAAAAGTGTCATGAGTGACCCAAGAAACACCCCTTTGGCCCAGCTGGTCTCCGAGCCCTCACCCCAGAGCTTCACCCAGGAAGCTCGGGAGGCTGGAAGCTGCCACTCATTCACGAGCCCGTGTGGATCCCCGCTGTGCTTCCCAGGGTGTGGACACCTGCCTGGCTCCTGTGAGCACAGCCCTGATGCACCCCCACCCACATGTGCGTGTCCCCTGTCAAACCAAGTCTGCGCGGCGGGCCCTTGCCAGAGAAGAGCGCTACGTCCCCCAGAGAGCAGCTCAGCAGAAGGACATATGAGACACACACCTTTTGCACAGGCCTGTTCCAGAAGCAAGAAATATGCCTCATGGGTGGGGGGTGGGGGCAGGTGCTAAGGAGGGGCAGAGAGGAAAGGGGAGAACTAAAAAAAGAGAAGCCTTGGAATTAGAATCTGCATCCTGCCTCCCGTGGCCAGCCTCCCTGGCTCTCCCCTAGGACGTGCCCTTTAAATGCTCATTACCAGTGATTCACAAACAGTGTGGTTTTGATACCTCTGCTGAGTCATCAAAATTTGCCTCCCTGCTACAATTAGACACTTTGACAACATCCTCAGCCGCTCAGATTTTACGCAGAAAAGACCCTGCCCAGGAGCAAGGAGTCCCGACGGGGCAATGAGGAGGGGACCGGCTCCAGGTTGCAGTCTAGACTCCGGGCATCTGAAGACTGGGGGAAGACGGGTGTGCTCCGTATCACCCTTCCAGCATAGGCGGGGAGGATGGCCACCAAGCTTCTGTTTTCTGGTAGGGCGAGACAGAGAGGAAACAGATGTGCCCTGCCCCAGGGGAGATGTGGGTGAGCCCTCAGAGGGAGGTCTACAGAGGGTTGTTGGAGGGAATTGTGAGAGCACCCACCACTGCTGTGAGAGCCGTGAGGGTGAGAGCTACCGCTTTCCTGCTCCCAGGGCACTTACTAACGCCCATTGTGTGCTCTCAGGGTCCAGAGTTTAGACATGAGCTCAGAATACAAGGGTGGGAGCAGAGGGAAGGCGCGGGCTGAGTACGTCTACACTATCACTGGGAGGTGAGCTGCTCCCCCCCAGAGCCTCCTACAGCCAGAGGAAGGAGAGTATATTTCCTTCTGAGATCTTCCCATGGAAAGGGTGAGGCTGGCTGGGCCTCCGAGGACAGGGAGAAGGTGCTGGCAGGATTAGAGAGGGGAGAGCAAGGGCTCCATGAAATGAGTGATCAGAGGATGCGGCCAGGAAGCCCTGGAAAGACAGGTGAGGTGTGTTCCAAGAAACAGCACGGGACTAACCTTGCCTAAGCAAAGAATGCTCCCCGACGTCCCCAGGTTAGAACCATGTTATGGTCTGGTTATATCATAGTGTTGTGGGGTTTTATCCCTCAGAATTTCCATTTTCTCATTAGACCCACTCAACAAGCCTGCGAGGTAGGTAGGGCTGCTACCATCCCCATTTTTAAAAAGGAGACTGGGCCCTTGTCTTAAGTCCATTTGGGCCGCCATACAACTTACCCCAGACCAACCTTGTGGCTGCAGCCGCAGGCACGGTTCTGCAGGCTGGAAGGCTGAGATTAGGGTGCCAGCGTGGTTGGATTCTCAGTGAGGACCCTGTTCCTGGTCATGGCCTCACATGGCCTTTCCTTGGGCTGTGCAGAGAGATCTTGTCTCTTCCTCTTTTTATAAGGACATTAATCCCATCATGGGGGCTCCACCCTCATGACCTCCTCTAAATCGAATTACCTTCCCAAATTCTACATCATAATACCATCTCGGTGAGGATTACAACTCCAGCCTGCACATTCGGGGCAGGGGGACACCCAGCCTTGCCAGGTGGTGGGAGAGATAGCGTGAGGATCCAGGCCGCCTGATTCCTGACCACACTGCCACCCACCCTGTCCTGTCGCTACACCGAAGAGAAGAGCCCTCCACTGGGCCCCGCGAGTGCTCTCTGATCATCTGACATCCCTCTCATCCTGCCAACAGCCCCCAAAAAGAACATCCCTCCCCCGTGCCCAGCCGCCAATGCCATCTCCCTCCTCTTGAGCTAATGAGGCAGGAGGCCCCACTCGGTGTCCCAGTGACAGCTGCTAGGAGCATGTTTACCGACGCCAACCGCTGGACCTGACAAGATGTGTTAATTAGGAGATGATGTAGCGTGGTAGGACACATCGGCCTCATGGCAGCTGGATGGGCAGCATCAGTCACCATGGTGCCAAGGAGGCTGCCACGACATCCCTAATTAAGGCGAAGCTTGTCCCCCTCACCAAGTGACAGCCCCAGACTTGGTGCCACTGGTTGTCCCCAGCAAGGGCCACCCCGAAACCTGCCCGACCAATAAGCTTTGGCCACAGGGCTGCCTGTGGGACCACAGACAGGATAACAATGCTTCCACCAGGCTTCCAAGGCCCTTAGCAATCTGGCTTCAATCCTGCCACTCTGTCTTGTGCCCCCAGTGATTCTAAGCATCGTGCAATCAATCACCTTTCCCAAGCAGGCCCACTCACACACCTGTGAACTCATTCAGTTCTAAGGCCTGAAATTCTCTGCTCTCCACCTCCTTCTCCTTGTATGGAAATAAAACTAAAACTTAGGGACTTCCCTGGCGGCACAGTGGTTAAGAATCCGCCTGCCAATGCAGTGAACACGGGTTCGAGCCCTGGTCCAGGAAGATCCCACACGCCGCAAAGCAACTAAGCCCATGCGCCACCACTACTGAGCCCACGTGCCTAGAGCCCGTGCTCCACAACAAGAGAAGCCATCGCAATGAGAAGCTCGAGCGCTGCAAGAAAGTAGCCCCCGCTCGCCACAACTAGAGGAAGCCCGCACACAGCAACAGAGACCCGACAAAGCCAAAATTAATAAATAATTTTTAAAAAGACAAAGAGTTACTTTAAATTTAAAAAAAAACTAAAACTTAGAGGTTCAGCTCAAATACTGCCTTCTTATAAAAGCTTTGCCTCATTTCTTCACACACACGTACAAGTACACACACACACACACACACACAGACACACCTTCCTTTGAAGGTGGGTTCAAAATTTTTGTTATTCTTTTTTTTTTATTTTTTATTGAAGTAAAGTCGATTTACATTGTTGTGTTAGTTTCAGGTGTACAGCAAAGTGATTCGGTTATATACATATATAACTGAGTATATATATATATATTCTTTTTCAGATTCTTTTCCCATATAAATTATTACAAAATATTAAGTAGAGTTCCCTGTGCTATACAGTAGGTCCTTGTTGTCTATTTTATATATACAGTAATGTGTATATGTTACTCCCAAATTCCTGATTTATGTCCCCCCCGACCTTTTCCCCTTGGGAACCATAAGTTTGTTTTCTGTGTCTGTGAGTCTGTTTCCATGTGTAAATAAGCTCATTCATATCATTGTTTTAGGTTCCACATATAAGTGACGTCATGTGGTATTTGTCTTGCTCTGTCTGACTTACTTAGTATGATCATCTCTAGGTCCATTCTTGTTGCTGCAAATGGCATATTTCATTCTTTTTTATGACTGAGTAGTATTCCATTGTGTATATATACCACATCTTCTTTATCCAAAAAATTTTGT
The DNA here is from genome assembly GCF_963924675.1 of Phocoena phocoena. Classification (NCBI taxonomy): domain Eukaryota; kingdom Metazoa; phylum Chordata; class Mammalia; order Artiodactyla; family Phocoenidae; genus Phocoena; species Phocoena phocoena. The sequence continues at coordinate 7,816,951 of NC_089226.1, forward strand.
TATTCTTTAATGAGACATCAGCAGGCTGATATGCACCAGTACAGCACTACCAGGGCCAGTTGTCAAAATACTGGAATATTTTCATACTGACAGATAAGGAGCTGCTGGCCCAAGCCCCCTCACCCAAGCTGCTTCTACTAGTCCCAGACCCTCTTCCATGGCACCCCTAACTGTCCAGCCCCTAAAGGGTTAATTCTTGGAACAAAGGGCTCTGCTTTAGCCCTGCGGCCTGTGTCCATTCTGATTGGTCAATACACTTGCCCTGTCAGTTATTAAACATTTGAATATCAACCCCACTCATCAGTCTGCAGGATTGATATTCAGTCTACATCAAAGCAGGGTGTGCTCTTTCTTCCATTAGAATGTCAGTCTCTATTCCCCTAGGGGTCCATGGTTACACATATGCCCAGGGCCACTGTTTTCAAAGAATTTGGTGGTAAAAAGGCACACACACACACCCTAAAATCCCCAAAATGCTACTGAGTTGAGGCTCTGCTTTTCTGCCTCTAGGTGTCAATTCCACGAGGGTCCATCCTTAGACCCAAGGCTGCAGAAATATGTCGGACAGGGCCAATGTATGTGCCCTAAACCCGACTGATGGCTCCCATCCCACAGCCTTCTTTCTGTTCCAGAACACAGTCCCCCATTCATTGGATAAGCACATAGAGAATACCAACTGTGTGCCCGGAAGTGGGATATAGAAATGAAAGAGGCACATGCCCTCACCACAGAAGTTCAAACTGCACTGGGTATAGACAAGAAAACAAACACAGTACAACAGGAAGGCTGTTACAATAGAGATAAAATAAAGGCTGAGCGGTGTCCTGTGGAGTCTCAGAGGAGGAACTGCTCCTAATTCTGCCCAGAGAGGCGGGGGTGGTTCTCAGAGTGGGAGAGAGGAGCTGGCTCTCTTTAAGGATGGGTAGGAATTTCCCAGGCAGCAGATGGGGGAAGATGTTGAAGACACAGGGAATTTCGTGTACAGAATATACAGAGGATACGAGGACACAGGAGGGTCAGCAATGACCAGAGTGGCTGGGAACAGGAGGGGCAGGACATCAGCCTGAAGACAGGGGGTGAGATTGAGGACCGTGCCAACGAGTTTATCCTGTCTGCAGAAGGGGCTGATGGAGGTCTTTATGCCAGGAAGTGACAAGATCAGATTCATCTTGTAGCAAGATAATGTGAGTAACAATATGGAGACTGAATTGGAATGTAGAAAGATTGGGCGGCCTGCAGAATTTGACCGAAATGGGATTTGTTTGTGAGTAATTGATTTCTTACAATTGCTCTGAGGTTTTTTACGGAGCCTTTTTAGAAGGAAATATCACTTGTTTCGGGTCATATATTCAAATAGCTTGCATCAGTCTACCTAAAGGTAACTGAGAGTAGACCTGGGTAAGAAATTCTGAGACCTAGATTCTAGCCCAGGCCATGAATACCTCGCTGTGTGACCTTGAATAAGAAACTTAACCTCTCTAAAAGCAGCCATTGGAATCATACACTTAAAGTAGTCCCGTGCTCAGATCATAGGGCACGGGGTAGGAGCTGCGACCCAGGGCCCACTGCTGCAGGACTAAAGGCATTATGCTCCAGTATTATCAGGGGCCTGTAGTGCTTCTGGCTGAAGAGGTGGGCAAACCTACCTTATTCTCTGCAACAGGGTAGGGTCTGACTTCCCAGGGCCTGGCAAGCTTTCAAGATAAGAGTGTAGGATACCTGTGCTTTCTAATAATCAGTGACCTTTGTGATGAGTCACTAGGAAAGACTGTCATTTCCTAGTGAAAGGAACAGTCACCTCTGCTTCACCACCACTACCCTATCCCACCCCAATTCCCAGCATCCTTACCTTGGTAGGTCTTGACAAAGTACAGGCCACCTCCCTAAGCCCTGGATCAGCATCCAAGGGCCCCTCCCGGCAGCCCCGCCCTCATGGTTGGCCTGAAGTCAAGCATCTTGTGGTTGCCCCGCATTACATCATGACAGACGCCATGGATGCTTGGGAATTACTCAGCCCTTTGAAAAATCACAGCCACTATATTTGTCTCCATTAATATCCATGGCAGCACCTCAGTGAATCAACAGGATACTTAATGCTGAATTACACGACATGCCCAGGCAGTCTGCCTCTGTGGAGCCTAATCTGTCAGGTGAAGAGCATGGGAGAGTGTTCCAAGCCCAGTGTGACGGCACCCAGACTAGGAAGCGGCGACCTGGCATAAATATGCATGTGTTTATCTGCTAGAAATGAACCACAGATTCTTGGTCTTTCCAATTATAATTGGTTTTTTAAGCACCTGGTTGTGCTTTTCTTTCCTTTCTTGTTTAAGTGAATCATGCTTTGTGGTATAAGAAAGACCTGGAGATTGGCTTTTTTCCTACTAGAGATCAGAGGAGAAGAAAAGAATCACCCGTTTAGGGAAAATAACAGATGACCCAGCTGCACAAACGTACCCCCATTCTCTGACTCCCCCCTCCAATGTTCACTCCGGCTCCCTCCAACCCCGTGTCCTTGACCTTGATTCCTATTGATTTGACCCACGGTGCCATTTTCCTTGTTAGTAGCCTGACCTGTCCTCCAGGGATCTCCAAGCACTACATCACCGTCCATCACCAGTGAGGACAGTCCTTCCCAGGCTACGGTTATTGCAGGTGAAGGGAAGGGTAGCTCTTCTGTCCTCCTCATTTCAGTTTCTGCCTCTTCGATTCGGACCAGTTCAAGTATATTATTTATTGAATTCAGACAACTGCTCACTTATTTTCTCAATAGGCTAAAATAACTACCTGCCAGCCCCTCCTGAACTGAGGGGAAACAGGGGCATAACTTTTATTGCTGGGTTCAACACAGGCCCCACTTCACGGCAAAGGACTTTTCCAGTTGGTTGGTTCATTTTCTTGAGGGCCTAGAATTTCACCATACATCTTTGTCTGCTAGAACTGATATTTAGTCAGTGACTTTCTCCTTGCCTCCTTTGGCTGCTATGCTCTTTTATTGTAAGAAAGCAAAAGGAATGCCCTGCACACAGCCTAGCCCTGACCCCAGGCACCCTTTCTATCCTTTCTGGCCTATCCCTTAATGCCCCTTTTACCTTCCTTCTCGCTCTAGTCTGATTTACCCTTCGTCTTCCTGATTGAAGGTTCACACAGAGGCTTGTCTGATCATTCCAGTGGCTGCAAAATCTCATCAGCGCATCAGGCGGCCAACATCACAAAATACCAACCCAGTCCCTTCAAAGACCTTGACATTATAGTACAGGAGCAACAAACTGAGAAGAGCACATTGGAGGCAGTGCCCATGGAGATGCGAGAGAGTGAAGATTCGTCGTCTTCCCCGCCCCCCGCCCCCGCTTTATCCATTTGCACAGAATCCAGGCTGAGTCCATTTGCTTTGGGGACGCTGCTCCCCGAGGGGCTTGGCTCGTACACCACCAAGGAGGGGGCGTGTTTTCTGGCGAGGCCGACTGCGCATGTGCAGAGAGCCTTGGCTTCCCTTCCACGTGACACATTATTCCATCTTCCACCCTGGAGGTGGGTTTTAGAGAGGGAGAGAGGAAGCAGGCTGTCCCGCTAGCAGGTTTTGGCCGTGTCGCCGCAGACAAATGACTACCGACTTCTGTTTTCTTATCTCTAAAATGGAACAGAGGTTGTCAGGAAGATCAAATGAGAGAGTTAGTGGGTAAGACTTTATAAATTATAAATGTGATATAAATGGACTCTGAGAGTCACATTGCCTGGGTTTGAATTCTGCACCCACCTCCCTAGTTGTGTGACCTTGTGCAAAACAGTCTCTCAGTGCTTCCGTTTCCTCATTGTAGAGCGGGACCCAGATAGTGCCTGCCTTGTGAGATCTGTTGTATGGATTAAAAGCAGTAATAGAGACAAAGCACTTGGAACAGTTTCCGGCATGTACTTAGCGCTCTAGAGAGCGTGGCTGCTGTTATTATTTTCCCCTTTTAGAATTCTACCTCCTGGGAGTCAAGATCTAGCCTCCCCTAAAGTGTAATGAAAGTGCCAAGTTAACCGCCTAGGGACCTGATAAGGGTGTGTGAGCTCTTCTTGTGGTCACAGAGGGCACTGATTGCTGTCCCGCCAAGGGGTTATCAGTAGCGGCCCTTCCTCCAGAGAGACCAGGAGTACCGTCACCCAAAAGCCAGACCCCGCTGCGCTCCTTCCGCCTTCACCAAGATCCTCGTCCAGAGAATGGAAACTCAAGGTTCAACGTGAGATAAAATATGTCACCACTTTTAACAACATTTAGAAGGTGCCTCTAAAGAAGAGTAATTAAAACAGCACCCAAATTTGTGATAACTTTTTCTCTAAGAACACAGGGTTCTCCACTGGCTGGTTTAGCACGTGAACAGTTATTGTATGCAAAGTACCTTAAAGATGCAGTCCGAAGCACACCTCCCAAGAGAGCTTAGCAACTATAGCAAAATAGTGACACAGACGCAATCCCAGACACGTCCTCTCAGCACAGGCTGAGACCCTGATTCCCACACCTGCCAGCGCCCGGCCAGCACATGGACAGTACCTCAGAGCTGTCTACTCCAGAAAAAACACAACTGACAGCCCCAGGGACTGCAACCCCAGGTCCCCAACTCCGCAGCCAAAAAAGAGCATTTTCCCCCCGTGTTGGACAAGATAATTATCTTCATAAAGTTTAAGAAACATGATAATGGATCTCATTGTATATAGCACATTAAGTTTAGAATTTAGTGCAAGACAGTAAAACAAATCTAAAAATATAAGGCACTACAGTAGAATCAATAGGGATTGTTAGGAGCAGAGTGTTATATCGGAGGCGATAAAGCCTTGGAAATCCAAGAAAACAATGTTCTAGTAAAACTACGGTAAATGACTGATTTAATTACTTGGTACATAAGTTGGTATCTCTATGGGTTTTATAGTTTCATGGTATAAAAACCATGCACATCAGGGATCCATCCAAGATAATTCTTATAAAGAGTATATCCAAGAGTAGTATCACTTTGGCAATTCATGCTTTTAAATAATAGTATATTATTTTCTTCATAGACCTACTTTTTAAGCCTCTCACATGCTTTTAAGATTTCACTTACCATTAGATGATCGCTCTGAAGGTTCTCAAGTCTTTGAGCACGTGAAATTACATCACCCACGCCCTTCTCCTACTTCATAGAACAGTCAGGCTCGGGAATCCCTACGGGAACTTGATATTCCGAACTACTTTTCATTTAGCTGGGTATAATTCCAAATGTTGGTTTAGAAAAATAGGAAACCATTTTACTTGAAGTTCTTATCCCCTGTTCAGATAAACCAAATCGAAAGGGGCTCTCCCCATCCCCGACTCAGAGTTGTTCCGAATGGTCAAACAAAGATTAAACTCTTGATTTAAGTAGCTACATCTGAGCAGTAATCAACATGTACATCAAATTTTTTTTCCCTCTGATATGATGTGGTACTGGAATTTAAACCCTGATGAAGGTGCCAAAATTAACTGCAATGGGAAATGAATAATAATTATTGTAAGATGACTTTGCCCTTGGCATTAGCTCACATTGAGCCCTTTTCCAGACTGTGCTCTGCCCTTAAGAAATCTGCAAGTCAGGCACACAGGTCAGTTCCAAGGATCTATGAGTCCAAGGGGAAAAAAAGGAAAAACCTTGGCTCTATGCCTGTGTCTCTATAGGTTCCCTGTTAGTTGGACACACTCGTCTCTTCTCTAAGAAAAAAGCAGAGGTTGTCTTCTCTGGGTTTGGATGATTTATAAGAAGTTAAGGAAGGAATTTCAAGTGGGGTGTGAGGCAGGAAGAAGACATCGAGACCTGTATAGGCATTTGAAACAGGAGGGAAGAGGATGAATGTGGAACCAGAGAAGGGACTAATTGTAGCTTCTCCTCAGTGTAAACATCCGTTGATTTAACTTCCTAGGGCAGTGATTCTCTATTTCTGAGAGCAATGAAAATTTGAGACCTGAATGAAAGCCCTGGGCTCACTTCCCGGAAGCGCGCACACAACACACCTGTGCACACACGTAAGGACACCACTGTGTATGGGGTGTGTGGACCCATCCAAGGGCCCAGAAGCCCCACATTGAGAACTCCTGTACGCTAAGGACTTAGTCTAATACTCTTACTTAGTGACTGTCCATGGAATTAACAGTACCTCTGAATCCTGGGCTTGTCAAAAGTATGGGTTTTTTAGATCTCATCAAATTTCCCTTTTATGTACGAGCAATATTTCGCAAACGTTAGTTTTCTGCTTCCCTCCTATTTGTCATATCCATTCACCATGTCCACGCCACAGTACAATACCTGTACTATTACTGACAAAGTTTTTCTTCAAACTAACTTATTCTTCAAAAGAATGTTTGATACTGGATACCACATTTCGAAAAGGTCATGGAAACGCAGGCTATGATGGTGCATATCCGGTGGCACAGCTCCAAGAGGCCCATAGTGAAGGCAATACAACTGCTGGACCGGATACGAAGGAAGGTACCATTGGAGATATGGCGATGCTGCACAGAACAGAAAGTTTCCAAGTGAAGCGACAAGCTCTTTGAAGCAGCAGAGGTGATTCTACGTGTGCACAACATCATCAGGGCAGCACCAAGGAAACGTGTCCCTGATCACCACCCCCGTTAAGCATTTCCATATGCTGTTGAGCCCTGGACCAGTTCACAGCAAAGTTGTGTTTGAAAGACTTCGACCTCCTGAAAGAAGACTATAGAATTGAAGTTTACCTGTGACTGTTATATCCTTAAGATTGGACATTTAACTGACCTTCTATTTTAACATGGGTCTAATTTATTTGCTATTTCATTTTCCATAAAATTCAGTTGATTTAAAAGTTCATTTCTCATACTGTGCATCAAAGTAAAAATCTGAACAATTAAAAAAAGAAAAGGGGCTTCCCTGGTGGCGCAGTGGTTGGGAGTCCGCCTGCCGATGCAGGGGACGCGGGTTCGTGCCCCGATCCGGGAAGATCCCACGTGCCGCGGAGCGGCTGGGCCCGTGAGCCATGAGCCTGCGCGTCCGGAGCCTGTGCTCGGAAACGGGAGAGGCCACAACAGTGAGAGGCCCGCATACCGCAGAAAAAAGTAATAATAATAATAAATTAATTAAAAAAGAAAAATAAAAGAAAAGGTCATGTATAAACAAGAGATCAGCTGATGAAGAATGATCAGGTGAAGAGGAGTCCAGAATCCAAAGTACTAATTGAAATAATTGGGAAATTTTAGAAAGAACTAAAGGTAAATACAACAGCTGATAACAAAAATTCCAAGAGGGAAGCAGCCTTGTTGTGGGTTTCGTGTTGGTTTTTGGTGCAGGAGTCATTACTAGAAGAACCAAGCATGAACAGTAGGAAAGGGAATAATCTTCCCAACAATTAGGAGTGCCTCCTTGCAATCCAGTCTCCACATAGTATCTTTTTAAAATATGAATCATGTTATGTCACCTTCCCATTCAAGCCCATCTGATGGCTTCCCACCACACCTGGAATAAAATCCAAAGCCCTCACTATGGCAGGTGAGCCCTACAGCATCTGGCTTCCACCTTCCTCTCTAGGTTCATCTTCTCCCCATCTTCCTCCAGCTTGACTGTTCTCCAGGCCACTGGCCTTCTTTCATGTGACAAACTCATCTCAAAGCCTTGCCATGTCCTGTTTCCTCTGCTTCAGATGCTCTTCCCTGGATCTTGGGAAGATGGATCCTTCTTGTCTTTTAGGTCTCAGCTCAGTTGTCAGGTCTTTAGCAAGCTCTTCCCTAACTGTTCAATCTCAAGTGGTCCCCACACCCAGGCACCCTCTGCCACTGTTTCATTGTCTCCAATGCATTTGTCAGCACCCGAAACTCCTGTTTATTTACTGTTTATTTTCTAATACTTGTTTCCCCTGCTAGAAATCAAGATCCATGAGGACCGCCCCTTGTCCGGCTTGCCAGCTTCTGGAATAGTGTCTGACACAAAGTAGGCATTTATTAAATATTCCTTGGGTGGACAGATGAGGAGTCAAACAGCATAACTTCCTTGTGAAGTGATTCATGAGTCTTCCGTCTGTAGAGGTGGGTGAATCCAGTCACAGCCCTTATCAGGGATGCTCTGAGAAGCTCCTAGCGTTGAGTAGGTAAATGAGTTGAACTCTAATTTTCAGTTCTGAGGTTTGCATATTTCATAGGCTCACGTCACAGAGGGGAAAGAGCATGACCAAGTCCGACGGGCCTGGGATTAAGTCTTAGCGTTGCTACTTATGCATGGGGGACTCTGGGCAAGTCACTTAATCTCCCTGGACTTCAGTGCACTCCTCATCTGAAAAATGCAAATAACGAGACCTATCTTGCCGGGCTGGGGGGCGTATTTAAGGAGATAACGCGTGTGATGTACCGAACTTGGTGTCACGTGCCTACTTGGGATGCAGCATACTTACGCTGCGTAGCTTCCTCCACAACCTGTCAGCCTTTGACAAGAAGCCTGATTTGTTAGCAATATTCAAGCTAGGAGAATTTGTGGAGGGCGTCTTCATTTCCTGAGAAAATAATATGCCGCTTCAAATTCTTTTTGAAAGTAAATAAGTGTCAATTCTGAAAGACAGACATCAAAATGAATGTGTGGCCTTGTATCTCTGACCCAAAAAACAGTTTAACCATGCTATTGATGTAGCTCTGAATTTCTCTGTGGTGGGTCTGGGGGGTCCCCTCTTCTCTCACTCCTTCCCTGAGGGTTAAATGACAGACAGGGCTATGTTTCTCCCTGACCCACCATCTAATTGCTCATGGACCAAATCCACATCTGTTTGATGATGAGAGCACACTTCCAACCTGCAAGGGACCCAGATCCACCCATCCGGTGGGCTGAGACTGTGGCCTCAACCTGGGCAGGCCAGGAGGACCTGGTCTCAGAATTCACTTGGTAAATCAGGGTTATTAGCCCAGGAAAGCCTCCTTAGAGGGCATTCTCCTAAGTCCCCAACTTTAGTCCAGACGGCCCTCAGGTATCCCTTCCGGAAGAGAGCACGATATAGTGAAATGAACACAAAGGGTTAAGTCATGCTGAGATAAGACTCACTCGCTGTAGTTTCTAATTTCATCTTCAAACCCCCGACCCGAGCCTCAGTTTCCTCATCTGTAATATGGGAACCCTGTCACCTGTCCCATATGTTGATCAGCAACTAATGGGATAATGTATGTTCAGTGCCCAATTCTCGAATGTTTGCACCCGTCCTTCTCCTTACCGTCTCATCACTACCTCCCCCCAACCCCTCCAGAGAAGCGGTGACACCTCTATGCCCAAGAAACTTAACAGGAGGGTAGTCACGGCAGCCTAAATCCCCCCTTTCCACGTGAAGTTTGATTTTGGCCATGTTTAAGAAGAATGCCACGACCTTTAATACTATGCACCCTGAGTTAAAGGAATCCCCAAACCCAGCAACGTGTCCCCCCCCCCCCCCCCGCTTTCCTGTTCCTGCCTCTCCTCACCCTGTGCTGGTCCCTCCCATCCATTCTCCCAAGCCTCCATTTCACAGTGCTCCTTGTAGCCTTCCGCTAATTGGCAGTGCCATCTCAGGAATATTATGTCTCTGCCTTTGGCTATGCCGTCACTTTGAAGAAAGAATTCCTGGGAGCACCCCCTCCTTCATCTGCTGCTTCCACCCCTCCGACTCAGAGGCTGAGCCACGCGGTAATGCAATCACTGTGTCTGTGAGACATGAGCGAGGAAGTAGCGCAGTGTTTCGTGGCCAAAGCAGTTATGCATCTCCCCACCAAGACCCAGGACTAGTCTCTCCATTCTGTCCTGTCACCAGGGACATACAAAGGAGTCTGATCCCCAGACATGTGACCGTGGGCCTTAATGAGAAATGCAGGCAGTGGCAAAAGAGACCACAACATCCATTACCAGGAGACGACCACACCTACCAAGAGAGCATTCCATCCTGGAGCCTGTACAGCACAGGTAGTGAGGCTCTCCCTCTGGACCAGACCAACACGTTGCTTGTTGGTGGAGTCTGGGTAGAAGGCTGATGGGAGCAGTAACCAGGTGACCTAGGACTTTAAATATCCACCCCCTCTGGCTCCATTATCATCTGGGACCAGCCTGGCTCAATCTGTACTCACTGCGTGGTACCGTCAGTTCACCCAAATAGTTGTGTATCTTCAATCTGAGCACCTCTGGGACTGGGGAGCCCTCTATCCCCCAAAACAGCCCACCCAGGGTGCTGGCAGGCAGGGTAACACAAAAGTTAGGAGCAAAGGTTTTGAGTCAGGCAGGCTTGAGTTCCCAGCCTGCCTCTGCTACATGCTGGTGGTAACTTTGCACATTACTTGACCACCCTAAGCTCTGGTTTCCTTTACTCTAGACTGGGGTAATAAATAGACCTACCTCTTAAAACATTGGAAGAATTAAAGGAAATAAGAAGAAAAGTGCTTTGCCTAGTGGGCATTAATGACAGTCTCATAGAAATAATAATAAACATTTGTTGAAGACTGTGTCAGGAAGTGGATTAGGTACTAGGAATACAGGGGTGACAAAGACATGGTCTCAAGGTAGAGAAGATGGTCATAAAAGCAGGTGACAGGGAGTATGGGACCATAGCTCTGTATTACAGCTCTTCCTTATAATGCAACAAAATCAGTTTCCCTGACTCTCTACTCGCTGGCTCAAGTTCAGCCCCCCTGGAACATCTAAAAGTCACTCCAAACCCTCTTCCACATGACAGCCTTTAACCTCCTGAAGACCACAAATCATGTCCCCCTAAGTTCCCTCTTTTCTAGGCTAAACAGTCCCAGTTCCCCTCTAAAAATAATAAGCCTGGCTTATCTTTCTACATGCCTTTCTCCAAGGAACAAAAGGTATTTTACCAGCTCATTCATCTTCTCAGTACAATGGACCCACAAAGAAAGGAAGATTTACCTGCCCTACCCAGGCCTGATACCGAGAGAAATTTAATTCCATTTGGGATTCCTCCAGGGTCCTTCAGCTGAGACACTTCAGACCCCAGCTCAGAGGCACTATCCAGTGATTGTGGCCTTATTTTCTATTTCACCAGCTTTGGCTGGTGAGACATCACTGCTCAGCTCACAGCATCAGGCAACCAGAAACCCAGAGGAACTTTTGAGATCATCTGGGCCAGGGGTTATCTGCCTGGGCTTCATCATAGATTCTCCTGGGGAATGTTTAATAAAGACACCATTGGACAGCCCCATTCACCCACAAGAAATACTTTTTTTTTTTTTTTTCCTGGTCACACCGCGTGGCATGCGGGATCTTAGTTCCCTGACCAGGGATCGAACCCACGCCCCTGCACTGGAAACCTGGAGTCTTAACCACTGGTCCACCAGGGAAGTCCCAAGAAATTCTGATTTAATTGATCTAAGGGCCTAGGCATCAAAATAGTTTCCAAAGCTCCCCACGGCATTCTAATACACAGCCAGCATTAAAAATCCACCCATCTAGCTCACCATTTCCTTTTGCACCTGAGAAAACTGTCCAAAGAGTAGACATGATCTGTCCAAGGTCACAAACTAGTTAGAGGAGAAGGCAGGATTAGAAGTCCTGGCTCCTGCTTCCCAATCTAGTATCTTTTTCACTAGGCTATCTGGAGGTTAACATCCTGACTTCAAACTAGAATCCAGGAGGTGTGCCATGAGATGCTATAGAGAAGTAGACAATGGACCTTACTCTTCCAAGCCCTAAACCCACCGTGTTAATCCCGCCCTCTTTTCTAAGTCTTTCTTCTGCTCCCTCACCTCTGTACTCCAGTCTTAAAATGTGTTGTCAAAGTGACATCCACAAAGGGAGAGCTCTATTCAGTTTTCAGCCAAAAGAATTACACAGGAAAGAACCTCATCGTAAATCAAAAGCCAAAAGCAATTCTTAAAACCAAATTAAGGTCCTAAGCATTCAGCAAAGCCTCTTTAGAAATCAACACTTCAGGTTCAGTCCTCTGCTAGAAAAAGGGTATGCAGGGGTGGGGGAAGAAAAGAAACAGTATTAAAATTCCAGAAATGTAATCTGAAATAAATAAGTGATATTTTCTGGCCAAGGTAATGCCAGGGTTTTAGTTTCCAATGTGATAGAGCTACTTTACATTTTAATAAATGCACATTGAGAAAATAATATTATTGCTCTGATATTAGGAGATTATTTGTGAACATAAAATATTAGAACTTGTCAGGAAGGCATTTATTTTCTTTTTCCTTCTTTCTCTACTGCAATATTCTTTCACCTAATGAAAGATGATTGCAAAAATAATTATATCAAACAGTAGCCAACACACACAAAATAAATGGGGGAAAAAAAGAAGGTTATCTGGCACTGGATTGCAAACACAAGAAGGGAAAAGCGTGTGTCAGAGCAAGGGAGGATAATTGCACATCAATCCGATGATTACAGAGTGGGTGGAAAAAATTAAGGCAACTGATTGGCCGCTGAATGTTCAGTTCCCAGATGGAAATCAGAACATGGATCAGAACTCATTAGTCAAATTATCCATTTCCTGTAGCCATGTGGAAAAGCCAAAAATGTAGATGGAGTTCTGTGTTTGAGAAAATACTCTAACCTTAAAATGCTGCCACATGTGAGCCCGTAATCTTGGAACTTTGGGATCCATAGCCAGTTTCCGATGGCTCTTGAACCCCTGAAATTATGTGTATTCATACATATACACTTACCTGGAGAGAGATTCTATGGTTTTTAATATACTTCTAAAAAAGCTGTTTATCAAAAATAATTAAAAATTAAGAACCACTGAACTGCTCTATCCCCTTCATTTGAAAAATAAAATAAAAATAAAACTGTTCCCAGAAAATAGTTGGGGAGTTCTGCAAAAAGTTAAACATAGAGTTACTCTGTGACCCAACAATTCCACCCCTAAGTATGTACCCAAGAGAACTAAAAACCTATGTTCACACAAAAACTTTACACAAATGTTCATAGCAGCTTTAGTCATAATAGCCAAAAGATAGAAACTCAAATGTTCATCTAATGCTGAATAAATAAACAAAATATGGTATGTCCATCATACATGGAGTATTATTCAGCCATAAAAAGGAATGAAGTACTGATACAGGCTACAATATGGATAAATGTTGAAACCCTTATGCTAAGTGACAGAAGGCAGTCACAAAAGGCCACATATTGTATGATTCCATTTATATGAAATGTCCAAAATGGTCTTTTTTTTTTTTGGCTATGCCATCTGTCTTGCAGGATCTCAGTTCCCTGACTGGGGATTGAACCCGGGCCCTGGCAGTAAAAGCACCGAGTCCTAACCACTAGACCACTAGGGAATTCCCCAACAATAATCAAATTCATAAAGACAGAAAGTGGATTAGTGGTTGCTGGCGGGTGGGTTGGGGATTGGAAGTGACTGCTACAGGGTACAGGGTTTATTTTTAGGGTGATGAAAATGTTCCAGACTTAGCTAATAATAATGGTTTCAAAATGATGTAAATATACTTAAAACCCACTGCACCGTACATTTTAAAAGGGTGAATTTTATGTTAGGTGAACTATACCTCATTTTTTTGACTGTCCAAAACAAAAAGTATATACTATCCCCATTAACTTATGTACAAGTTCACCAAGCCAGGTCATCGGAGAGCACACTGAGAGCGAGTATGAGATAAGGAAGATTAACTCAAATTGATGTCATGTGTATTTATTCACTCAAATATTGATGGATGCTTATTATTTATACATGCCAGCACACCTGGGCCCTGCCGACCCCGACCCCATAGTGAAGCAATAGACATACTCCTACTCTCTTGGACTGACGTTCTAGTGGGAGGGAGATAGTCCACCAAACTCACGACAAATTGTGTAATTACAATAGTGGTGCAAGATGTGAAGGAGAAGCACAGGTGACATGAGTGTGTAACAGACCAGACAGAGCAGGGGGCAGGAGGCCTCCTTGAGCAGGTGGGTCTAAGGGGGTAGGAGCCCAGCACATTTAAGGAACTAAAGGAGATCCATGTGGCCAAGGGCACCAGAGAAGGGCAGAGGGGTGTTTCAGGGTCTAGAGAGACAGCGGTGGCCTCTAGACCAGATAAAGGATTTGGGTTTTGAGCCTAAGCTGATGGGTCTAGCTGAGACGTGATCTGTTCCGAAAGCATCAGACTGGCCAATCTGGGGAGAACGGATGGAGAGAGGCAGCATCATTGTACAGAGGGCAGTTGGGAGGCTACTGTGGTCCTGTCAGCCAGAAAAAGGGTCCAGGGCCAATGTACCCAACATGCATGCAGGCTGGAGGGTACTGATGGAAAGGAACCAGGAAAACCAATTTGTGCAAATGCTGTTACAACATCTGGGCTCTGCCACACCTTCAAGAAAGATATGAGGGCTGCACATAGGAAAGTGAAAAATGGAGTTGATGAGGTGGGAAATGTGAAGATGCTCGGTTATCCGCAAAGTCCAGTTTGAAGAAGCACAGGCTGAAAGGGAGTGTAGCTTCCGTGTATGTGTGCTCACCAGAGGTGAACAGAGACCGTGGAGTGAGTTGAATAGAGAACCACCCTTGACATTTGAAAGAAGCCTAAACCTGTAAAAGACGTTATCCCTGAAAGGTGTTAGAAGTTGAAAATGTATGTCGGTTATAGAAGGAAAGTAATGAGAAGGTTTCGAAGGTGGTAGTAACAATAACAGTAATAATAGCTAGTACTCACTGAGCATTTCGAGAGAAGAACTGGGCCAGACAGGTCACACGTGTTATCTCACTTAATTTTTCCCCGGGGACCTCCACGTGAGGGATGTCCTGTTACTATGGTGACCTCTCAGATGGAGCCACTGTGACTTCAGTGATGTCACTTTCCTGAGGTCGCAGGCCTAGGAAGAAGGGGAGCCAGACCTGCACACGGCAGCCTGCCTCTCGCACTGCCCTCTCGGCCCCTAAGGCCAATGACCTAGTCCTCCCATCTGGGCCTCCATCACAGGTGGTGGAGTCTATCAGATTCCTCCTGAATCTTAGAGATTACGACTAAGAGTCCCAGCCTTCAGCCCCTGCCCAAGTCAGTCTACGAAGGCCAAGAGGACCTTAGGCTCTGTGAGGACCTGGTATTCCCTGAGGCCAAAGCTCCTGCCAGGCCTGCAGGGACCCGGCAACCAATGAAACTGCTCTCAGGGAGACGGAGAGCCCTCCAAGTGACCACAGAGAAGCGGATTTCTCCAGCAAGTCCTGGTTCCCCTTTGCCCCATCTGCAGTCCAGGCCCTTCCAGGCTCTCCTTGTCTCCCCCGACCTCACTGGCTTATAGGGCCAGAGCCTCACACTTGCTTTACAGCCTGTAGCCCTTCTGTCTACAGTGAGTAGGCAGAATAGACAAGGTCAGCATCTCATTACCATGACCACCCGTTATCCTAGGGATGCCCCCTTTGCCCTTGTACCCAAAGGTTCATTTGTTAATACGAAGCATCACTTAGGGAATTGTTTAACAAGATCCTCTTCCAGATGGGACCTCAAGATGCCCCACCCTCTTGCCACCTTTCCAATGACCTTCTGAAGGGGATATAAAGTGGCCTAACCGTCTAAGAGTGCAGGCTTTGGAGTCAGACCTAGATTTGCAGCTGAATAAATGAGTGACCTTGGGCTGATTTATTTAACCTCCTTGAGCCTCAGTTTCTTTGTCTGCAAAATAGAAATAATAGCATCTTCCAACAACATTGGGCTGTTCTAAGGTTTCCCTGAAACTACCTACATAAAATCTTACCTCTGTGCCTGTCACATAGTAATACTCAATGAATGTTCGCTGCTCTTGTTAGTAATGGTTAACAGAATAAAGGATCACGATAGGGGGGAGTTAGAACAGCGATTCTGTGTGTTAGACTCGCCTAGGGAGCTTCTAAACCACTCAGTGGGAGATGCACCCCATACCAATTAAGTAGGAACCTCTGGTGAGGGAACCAGTTGTCAGGGTCTGTCAAAGCTCTCGGATGGGGCTTCCCTGGTGGCGCAGTGGTCTAGAGTCCGCCTGCCGATGCAGGGGACACGGGTTCGTGCCCCGGTCCGGGAGGATCCCACATGCCATGGAGCGGCTGGGCCCGTGAGCCATGGCTGCTGAGCCTGTGCGTCCGGAGCCTGTGCTCCGCAACGGGAGAGGCCACGGCAGTGAGAGGCCCGCGTACCGCAAAAAAAAAAAAAAAAAGAAAGAAAAGCCCCCCAGAATAGGATGACCCGCGATCCCGTTCCTCCCCAGCTCTACCCAGATGAATGTAAGTCAAGTGAGCACCGGAGAGCAGAGGTTCCCCCAGAATGCCCAGAAGGTGCTGAGCTGAAAGTGAAGTCTCCCCTTACTCTAGTTTCAGACACACGCACCCACCTGTCTCTCCGAGCCGCTCTGGGCCTCAAAGTCACTTCAGGTAGGTTGGGAAGGAGACCTTCCTCACACGTCTCCCAAGGCAGGAAAAACTCTAGTCAGCCAGCCATGTTGTCCCTCTAGGATAGACCAAAGAAAATCATAAGTAAGAGATGCTACATAAGCAATGTGCAATTACCCCTGCCACCAGCCCCGGGGAAGACACGCATTAGCTGTCTCGGCACAAGGCTAAGCTGAGACCTGAAGGAAGCCACCTGGGGTTGCACAAGAGTGGCAGCTAAACCTCAGTCCTTCAGAAGCTGCCCCCCCCTCGCAGCCCCCTTCCTGGGGTCCCGGCCTCAGCAGGAGAGACACACACCCAAGGTGGACGGACGGCTGTCAATTTAGCCCAAGTAAATGTGGAGTTAGAGCTGGCGGTAACTTTAGCCCCATCTCCATCGCCATGCAAGATCTTTCTTGTTCTCCTACA
The DNA here is from genome assembly GCF_963924675.1 of Phocoena phocoena. Lineage (NCBI taxonomy): Eukaryota > Metazoa > Chordata > Mammalia > Artiodactyla > Phocoenidae > Phocoena > Phocoena phocoena. The sequence goes on from NC_089226.1 coordinate 7,833,703, forward strand.
ACACTAATGGCATTTCTCTTCTATAACTGCCCCTCTGGCTGAGTGCTACCCACCCCGACGGTGATCATTTGTTTATCAGGGGCTCAAGGCATCCTCAGCCCGTCCCAGGAGCTGCCCTACTGGCTCCCTACCGTCCTGCCCCAGGCTTCACATCCTCACTGTGCATCCTCATTGCCCATCTCGGCCTCAGAAGCACACTCCCTGCACCAGCGCAGTGAGGCCCCAGGAAACTGCAAATCACATGTGCTAGTTACCAGCTGACAAGCTCGCGGGGTACCCTGCCTCTGGACCAACCTCCCCTACCGGTTGAACTCCCGGCCCCGCCGGGGCCCCGCCGGGGCCCCGCCGGGCACCGCCATCCCCTTAGGCAGGAGGGCTGAGGAGGGGCCTGTCCTCCGTGGCTGGATCCGTCCTGGATGATTACAGACTGAGAAAGGAGCTCTGTGATTAAGGAAGCCATTTGGGGGAGGGGAGAGGCAGTGCCATCCTAAAACACCTGCCTGGGAACCACTCAAGTAAGGGCAGACGTGCGCCTCCCACAGACTGAGGAAGGGCTCCAGGGGCTAAGCGCAGTTGAAAAGCAAGGTTAGTGAATTTAATGAGGTGATGTCAGGCAGCTTAATGCAGCTCGATAGCCTGGGGCTAGAGGAGGGGCCATAGCAGAGAGTCAGAAGTTAAGGCTGTGGTAATTAGATTTCACAAATGCCATTGTTATTGAGCCTGCCAGGTGGAAGGGAGGCTCCCGGAGGCCGCTTCTGAGACGCCCCACCCAGCTGCCTCCCACCTCTCTCTCCCACCCGGCCCGCCCACCCTCACCCCAGCACGGGTCCTGGACCCGCACCCGGCCCAGACCGCGCCCCCCGCCGGCCCCTTGGGGTGGTAAAGGGCGTCGGGGGAGCGGCAGCTACCACTCTTCCTCCTGGTGGTGAGAGGCCGGCATGGCAGGCCCGTCAGGCGGCAGAATGTCTCAGGGGACATTGTGACAAGGTGTCAGTCCCCAGCCTTGCAGGGCTTACCCAGCAGTGACTGTCCTGAGCTAAGTGGCGATTGGCCTCAGGGCTCCTATTGGTAGCAGTGCCCTCACTCTTCACCTGCGCACCCTGCAGAGCTAGGATGCAGAGAGGAAGTGGCCAGAAGGGAAGGGAGGGGTGGCCCGCCTTGGAAGGATTTGGCCTTCAAGCAAGAAATGGAGGGCTCAGTTTCTCCATCTGTAAAATGGCTCATTGCACAAGGCCCCAGGATGTAGACTGCAGTAGTGAAGGCTCACGTTGACCTTGCTGCTGGAGGTTTAGTGCTCTGAGGACAGGGGAAGCCACCGGGTGCCCACGCGATAACAGGGAGCCATTAATACTGGCTGTGATGGTTCTTGAACCAGGAAAGCTACTTATCTCCGGGCGGGCGAGAGGGAGCCGAGTTCCTGCTCCCAAGGGACAGCCCCACCTGTGGAGAGGCTGCTCCCTCCAGTGGAAGGCAACCTTTACGGTCAGCGAGCTCGGCCCCCTCTCCCCTCCCTTCCGATCTCGTCTTCAACCCTTCCTCTCCCTTCACATCCCCACCAGAGAGCAATCCCAACCATCACAGACTCACAGGATCTGACACCAAAATTTGATAAAGGGAGTTGAGTTGATTGCCTCGGTTTCCTTTCCTGTAAAAGGAGGCGATGGGCCCACCTCAGCCCTGCTACCCCATTGTTCCCCTGTGCTGGGGGAGCCAGAACCCCACCTCCTGATGGCCTTCTGGTGGGGCTGGTACTCCTGAGCCCGTGACAAGCCCTGTGGCTGGTTCACAGCCGCCCGCCTGCCTGCCCTTGCTGGGAGAGCCCCCTTGGAAGCGAGCAACTACTTAATGAGGTAAACACGCGCGTGAAATTACAAAGCTCTGGGATCCAGGCAGGTTCTCAAGCGGCTTATTTCAGCTAGAAATTACCTGCAGCCTGCCCCCTCCCGACACATCCGGGGCCCTCCCCCAGCCCCCAAATCCCTCCCTTCTTTGCTCAGTCTAAGCTTTTAGAGGAGAAAAAAAAGGTGTGGAGGAAAGCAAGCCTGTTGATGCATGGCAGTTCCGGCAAGTTTTAAGGCCTCTGCGGAGTTTGAGAGTGTCGCTGGAATGTTAAACATGCCGCTGGGTTCCCTCCGCCACTGCCTTGAGCCAAGTCCTGGGGACTGGGACTCTGCAGCAGCCTTCCCTGCTGCCTGTGCTCGAATGTCTAGGGCCTCAGGCTGGCATCAATCCGGGATGTGTAGGGCCACCTGGGATGTGGCCCTGTGACCAGCCGAAGCGGGTGAAATGTGGAAGATGGTTTCCTGGGAGCCTGGACTCTCCTCCCCCGTGGCCCTGTGAAACTGACAATGATGATGGTAATAATCCCTAATGTTTCTTGAATCATCTCAGTCCCTGTTCTAAAGGATTTGCACATCCTAACTTGTTCAATGCCCACGACAACCCTATGAGACAGGTATTATTATTTCCCTGTATTTTACACATGAGGAAACTGGGACGCAGAAAGGTAAGGTAAAGTGACTTGTCTAACGTCAGAGCCAGTAAGCAACAGACCTGAAATCTGAACCCAGGAATTCTGGCTCCAGAGCCCACGCTCATAAATACTATGCCAAGTTGTTTCTTCGTAAAAATAGTATTTTTAAATTAGTATGACTGGCTCTGGTTTGAGCACTTTTATGCTGGGCACTGTGCAAAGACCTTGGCGTACCTCATGTCAGGGAATGCTCTCAATAGCCCTACAAGACAGATGCTATGATCTCCCTTTCCGGATGAAGCATTGGAGGCTCAGAGAGATTAAGTAAGTAGGCCAAAGTCACAGAGGTGGTGAGTAGATGACGGGGATGCCTTCCCGAGTTTGTCTGGATTCAGAGCCCGAGCCCCCTTGGAGACAGTACCTCCCAATACTCCCTTCCGAAGGGGACAGTCTGAGTGCCTCTTTCTCCTGAGCTGAAGAATGAAGGCAGGGTCTCTGGGTGTCCCTCTGCCTGTGTGCCTCTGATTTGACTCTGGAGAAAAAGTGCAATGAGAGAAATCTCTGCTTAACTCCCAAGAGGAACCAGGTCCCCTGCCCTCCCAGCCCTTGGCTCTCCACCGGTATGCCCTGTGCTTGTCGCCCTCATCCTTTCCCCCAGCCCCCAGCATCCCTGCTCAACCCGGGCAGGGATGTGCCGCTCCAAGCAAGCGTGATGGAAATGTATGGCCAAGAGTGGTGATGTATTTATTAAGCGAATCCGACAACTTTCATTAACCCAAGCAGACATTATTAAAACATGCCGGTTGTCTCTGGGAGGTGAGGTGCCCAGTGCAGGCTGGGAGCCAAGCCCCTACTTGTATGCTCCAAGCCACTGAGTGTGGGCTGGGCCTCCCTCCTGGCATCCTGCATCTCATCCATCACTTTCCATGAGGTGGGCCCCATCCTGAGCCCCCATGGTACTCCCTTACAGCAGTCACCACAGGACACCTCCGTCTGGCATCCCTCTGAGACAGGCATCCTAGACCCAGGTGGCCTGAGGCCCAGAGACCACAGGTACTCCGTCCCTCCCACTGCCTGCCCCTGAAGATGGAGCTGCCTCGGGGCCCCTGGGCGACTACATGAATGCAGCACAGTAGCCCTGACCAGAGTCCTGGCAGCGGCTGAGGAGGCGCCACTGGACATGCGGTTTGGTGTGGTCCCCACTTTCTGGCCCACTAGGTAGAGTTATCCCTGGGGGCCCAGTAGGGGCAGGTGGGAAAGCAGGGGTGCCAGAGAAGATGCAAGAGGATGGAGAGGAAACGAGTAGAAAGAGCAGGACCAAGAAAGGCGGGAGACAGGCTGTTGGGACGGGACCTCCCCTGCGCTGTGCGCCCCCTGTGATCGTGGGTCTTCGCTGAGGTGCAGGAAGCGGTGATGATCCACGATGCAATTTACCGCGTGCTGTTTTCATAGGCCGTCTCCTCTGCTCCTCATAAGTCCTGCTGGGAGGGTGATAGATCGGCCTGGTTTCCCTCGTGTGCCGATGGTGAGAGGAAGCTCAGAGAGGTTAAGTAACGCAGGCGAGGTTGCGAAGCCGCTAAGTGGCAGCTCCGGGACGGTGCCCAGGCCTCCGGCCCAGCACCCGGCCTTGTCTCACGGCCTCGCCTCGCAGACCGCTCCTCTTACTGAGTTCCAAACCCTGGTGTCTGGCAGCGTCGAGACGCTGTTGGGAGTCTGCCGGGCTGTACAACCTCAGAACCACGCGCCGTGCTCCAGGCGCCCAGGCCACGTGCTGTGCACACCTGCCCACCCACAGGAGCTCAGGCCGCGAGGCCAGCAAGGACCGTGCTACCCTGACTGGTCACCCGGCTCTCCATCACCTTATCTACACAGTGAATCCTCTACAGGCCCGTGGAGGAGACTAACTAAATGCTGTGCACGTGTCCAGCACAGCCTGGCACACAGTAGGTGCTTAGCAGGCAACGGCTCCTGGCATTCTGCTAAAAGACCAGGGCAGAACCTATGCAGTGCGACCAGGATTTAGTGACCGCTCTGGTCTCACCCTGGTTTGGGAACAGCGTGTTGCAGACTTTCAGGGATGGTCTCCTCCCATAAGTACACTCACCCTTGTCACCTCCACGTCCTTGTTTTTGGTTGAGAAATGCAGTCGTCATAATACTGGACACCCTGAGGACACAGCACAAGGATGGGGCTGTATCTTATTCATCTTTTATTCCCACTGCCTAGCATCTTTCCTGATGTGACGGATTATCGATACATGTTAATAGGTGGATAGAAGGGAGGGAGGAAGAAAAACTGCCCAGTCAATAGAAAGTGGATGGATGATAAGAATCTCGATATTCTGTGGCTGCTCTACCATCTCAACAGATTCAGTTGCCTCTTCACAACAGGACAGCACAGGTGCTGCTTGGTCTCAGAGTCAGTGGGGAGAGGGGTGTCCAACCGGGGGACATGGGTAAAAGCCTTGTGCTGGGGAGTATGGGTCCTATGCCTACTCCCTCGCCTGTACCACATTTCTCTTCCCATCAGCAGGCCTGGCCAACCCAGAGCTGCCAGCCCTCCAGAGCCAGGAAAGGTGACGGCCACAGCTCCCCTGCCAGCACGGTGGCTGCCTGACGTCAGGCAGCGCCCAGGGAGCGGCAGGGCTGTGCTGCTAGCAGCAGGCCCAGCCACCTTAATGCTCTGATACCTGGCCCAGCACAGCTGCACAGGCGGCAGAGACCCGCACCCATTCCTTCCCTCTCAGCTTGTCTGTGGAGAGGAGGTAACAGAGGGGGTCTCGCCCCTACTTCCACGCCCCTCTCTGCCTTGGCAGGGCTCCTGTCCCCACCCCACCCCTTCCTCCCGTGACCTCTCCTTCCCTAGGCTCCGGGGCCACTGCTGCTCCCTTATTTATGGGGAACCAGGGCTCTCACCACAGGGGAGGGGGATATTTCTCTCCAGACCAGCTGCTGTGAAATGCTGCCAGGAGGGAGCCAGAGCTGGCTGGAGTCCTTACCTGCCTGCTCGTTGGTATTCGCCATGAATTTACTGTTTTAATCAAAGCACTAAGTGAAACAGGGAGCTCCGGTATCCTCACCCTGGCACGGCAGGGCTCGGCAGCCGTGGAAATCTGTAGAGGATTCTGAATATCATGGCCCATCCAATGTAAAATGGATTCCCTAGTCAGAGTGTGGCCAGAGCCCTCCCCCGCTGGGCAGCAGCGTGATGTAGCTTGTAGAGAAAGGATCTCAGGCTGGTCTCTAGGTCTCAACCACCCAGACTCAGTAATTATGTACTGAGGCCCCTGCAGACACAGCTGAGTGAGAGAGGCCTGCATCTCCCTTGGCCACGCTTCCTCGGGCTGCCCCTCACCGTGGCCTAAACCTTTCCCAGAGCAGTTCTCGAAAAGCTCATTCTCTCTTACTTGTCTTTCTAGCCCACAGGGACTGCCCCAGAACAGAACAGCAAGCTCAGGGTAAATGGGCTTATCAAGACCATGGTTCCCAGCTCCAACGGAGGGTCCCAAATCAGAACCCCAGCTGAAGTGACTCAGGTCCAAGGCTAGGTGGAGGCTTCACGCTGATGGTGGAGCCACATTCCTGTGATGGAACTGTGAAGTCAGAACACCTGGATGCAGGCCCTAAGTCTGTCACTTACGAGCTGTGTGACTTTAGGCAAAGCGCTTGCCTCTCTGAGCCTGTCCCACGTGATCAGATGAGGATGGCTTTGCAGGACGGTTGTGAGGATGATCAAATGAAATAACGTACGTAGATGTTCTGTGTAATCCATGAGGCGTTTGACCGAGGCACGTGGTTATTGTGGCATCGCTGGTGCAGGTGGAAAGTACAGAGGGCCACAGGCCAGGCCTTGGAGAGCGGAGTTGGAAGGCCTGCTTCCTCCCCAGTAACCCCACGCACCACAGGCTCCATAACCCCCAGACCTAGAAAGCTCAGAGGGCTGAGGTCTCCCTGCTGGAGCCACCTCTGATGGCGCACACACAATGCTCCCCCTCATTCAGAGCGGCGGTTTCATCATTCATCAAAAGGCAAACAGAACGGCTACTGGGGCTGACCTCTCTGTCACCGCTCCTGGGGAAAGACTTTGTTTTGTGAGGAGGGAGGGGAGCCAGTCCCCGTCTCGGTAAACAAACTCAGCCTTTCAATTAGCTCCTGTGCGGTGTTGATCCTGCACCGGGAAAGGCCACTGCCCTGCCGGGCGTCGCCAGGCCTCGCTGGTCACTTCTGTGACTTTGCCAGGAGAATCAAAGAGGCAGCCTTGGGTAACCTTGTTTCATCTCAGATGCTTACAGGATCCCTTGTCTCCTGAAACGCGTGCTGTCCTGTGTGCACAGCTCTCGGGCTGAGATGTCCACTTTTAATACAGAGGCCTTAAGGAGAGCCAGATCCTGAGGAAGGAAAGATGGAGCTGGGAGGGAAGGATGTGGCCTTCGTCCAGAGCATCCTGTGTGCCAGTGTGGAGACCGCGCTGAGGGGGACGGCGTGGGCCACCCGCTGGCTATGCCTCGTTCTCTGCTCTTTCCTCTGAATTCAAACAGCTCACATGTGCATCTCGAGCGCACTATTTTAGAAGATGGGTCACATTTCGGGAGGACATCGGGAACAGAACTCCAGAAACAAGCCTAGCGGCAGAGGTTGTGGTTTGGGACTGAGCAGGAGACTCCAAACTGGTGTCCAGGACGTTAAGGGGGCAGGCTGAATGGCATTGCAGGAGGACAGAGAAGAATGGACAGGCAGCGCAGACGAGGTGGGGAAGACAGGAAAAGGGCAGGCCTGCTTTCCCAGATTATCCTTGGCGCCTGGGGTAGAAGGACTGGCTGAGCAGTGAGGTAGAAGGCTTCTGTTTACAGCCATCTATCTCCCATAATTAGCCATTTAGGAAGAAAATAGCCTTCAGATTCAAAGGTAAATTGACTTACATTGGGATAATAACGTTTGATTGAGCACGGGAAGTTCATCTTCAGGGTGTGAGAGCAAACAAATTGCTTTTCTTCCCTGGTGCTTGGGAAGAAACAAGATGAGATTGCAGGCGCTCCCAGACCTGTGTTCCCATCTCCGGTAGGCATTATCTGGCCCAGGGCTCGGCCACCGAACCGAGGGTGCCCACGGCTCAGTCCCCGCTGGTTGTTTCCTGATCCTTGTTTTGGAGGGTTTTTAAACTATATTACATCACACTGATGCAGCAATCCCTTATTATTGTCTACAAGAGCATGAAGAGACGTAAATTCCCTCCCTTAGATAGAGGCTGGTTCATAAATACATTTCTTTATTGCTTCCTAGATAGGAGAAGTTGCTCTGAGCTTTGGCTTCCTGGAACACAGTGGGAGCAGGGGGAGGGAGGCAAAGGTTTTTAAACTTTGCTTCTGACTCTGGTTGTGAAATCTTGGGTGATTTTCTGCAGACGTCACTGCATTCTGAGCTTCTTAGGATGGAGGACTAGGGAAGGGATGAGAAAGTGAGGAGGGAGCATATACATCATGAAAATACGTATCTGATATAGATACAAACTGATTGGGACTCACGGAATAGGAGCTCTCCCTGGAGAAGTCAGTTCATTTTTTGGTTTTTTTTTTTCCAGAGGAAGAAAGTTTGAGTCAGCCTTCGAAAGGTAAGCGTGGAAGTGAATTATCAGAGATGCACACAGACCCCCAGGGCCTCGTTGGTCAGGTCTCTTCTGGCACCTTGGTTTCTGGCAGAAATTCAGATTATACTTAAGTTACTAAGAGAAACCAGGAATCACCTCAGTAGAGCTTCATCTCAGCTATGTCTTTCTTCCACTTACTCTGATGATGTATTTTTAGAATAGGGGTAAAGGGATGTGAACAGCCCATAGACTAGAGCGTGTGTGCAGATATGGGTCTGTGTGTGTGTGTGTGTGTGTGTGTGTGTGTGTGCACACATGAATGCACTACTACAAGTGGATGTGAAAGGTTTAAGTCCTTGAGTCTAAGCGTGGAGGAGCAAAATAAAGAAACACATTTTTAGGCTAATAAAGACCTGTGTTTGTCATCTACTATGTGGAACAGAGTACCCCCAAATTAGCAGCTTAACGCAGTACACACTTCTTATCTCAAAATCTCTGTGGCTCAGCTGGGTCCTCAGCTTCCATGGAAGCCAAGGCTGCAGTCAAGGTATCGGCCAGGCCTGCCGTCACCTCAAGGGCTCTCCTGGGGGAGGATCTGGTTCCACGCTGAGTCCCGTGCCTGTTGACCCCATTGAGGCCTCTGCAGGCTGTCGGATTGACGGCCTCCACTCCTCGCTGGATGTTGGCCAAAGACCAACCTCAGTTCTTGCCCCATGGGCCTCTCCAACAGGGTGGCTTTCTTCTGCAAAGCAAACCTCAAGAAGACAAGACAAAGAGTATGTGTGCCACCTAGACACACCCAGAAGTTACAGTCCTTTATGACTGAGTTATAGCTGTGACCTCTCATCACTCTGGCCATATTCTCTTCACTAGAAACAAGGCACTAGGCCCAGCCCACACTCGAGTGGAGGGAGTACACATGGGCTCGAAAACCAGGAAACAGGATCATTGGGAACCTGCCTTGGTCACACAGGCCCTGGGCTTCCAAGTCAAAACCCCTGAATGTGGACCGAGACAATGCAAGCCCAGCCAGGGGTTGAATTCAGGAACAGAGCCCCGGTCTTCTGGTTCTCTCCCCACAGCCTTTTCAACTGCAGAGAAGGTCACACATCAGAACGGTGGTCAGTGGATGGGCTGGAGCCAGGGGAGTGTCCTGGAGAAGACCACCCAAAGCTTATCTACTCAACAGCCGCAGTAGGTCCCCTGCAGAGGCCCGTGGCGATCCCAGAAGTCTTCCCCAGGCTTGACAACCCCCTAGAGGTTTTCATATGAAGGAAAAAAGAGGTTTTCTTTTGAAACAAAGTGGGCCTCAGTTTCTACACAGGTCCCTGTCTGCCTGACCCAGATCCAGCCAGATGCCAGGAGAGAAGGGGTGAAGCAGAGAGCCACAAAGCAGGTATAGAGGAATCAACAGCCCAAGAAGAGTGGCCACCTTTTCAGTTTAAGAATTCAGGCAACAGAGGAGAGTCAGGGGATGAAATCGCAGGCACAGCAAAAAGCGCCTGCCTCGGAGAGAGCCACCAGGGGCCAAGACCCCAAGCGGGAACAATGCAGCTGAGACAATGGACGCGCTGAAAAGCCCTGGAAACAGGGTGCACAGAGTCCCGCTGCTGGGACGTCTTCACAGATTAATAAGGTTTTTGAGGATTTCCGAAAACGTTTCTATGAGTTAGAGCCTAAGAGGGGCCAATGTGGGGCTCTTTGAAGCGTCCTTTTCAGCAGCTTGAAACGGCAAATGTCTCTGCACCCAGCAAGGAGGGGCAAGGCCTGGGCGAGCCAGGAAAAGCTATTGTGTCTCTGGAAAATGGGAGCCCACAAGGGGACTTTATAACAGCCCCGAGCAAGCCATTGAACTTGGAAGGCGGGCACATGCCTTAGCCCGGGAACAATCCACCCCAACAATGCGAGGGAGGCCGCCACTGCTCAGATGCAGAAAATGCATGATCTTCAGACTGAGGGGGATGGCACGCTCAGAAGCCTAGAGTCGGCCCCAGAAGGCCGAGATAACGTTTACAAGGCAAAGCAAGAATTATTATTCCCACTGTAGAGGTACAGAAACTGAAGCTCAAAGACGTTTCATGATTTATCCGAAGTCTCGGGAATAAGTGATAGAACAGGCAATCATTCTGTACCGTTGGCATTCAATAGTTAGTAGCAGATATCCAAAGCACCAGTGGCTTAAGCAAGCTAGGGGTTAATTTTTCTCTCACATAACATGAAGTTTGGAGGTAAGTAGGCAGCCCATCCTTAGCACTGGCTTCCATACTTGGTTTATACCTCATGGCCCTAAAACGGCTGCTGAAGCTCCAGCTATGGCTCCACATTTCAGGCCGGAAGGAAAAAGAAGAGGAAAAAACAAAATAGATGTACCGTCCCAGGTAAATCAGCCATCTTTAAAGAATGGTTTCTGATTATATCTCATTAGCCACCTCTAGCCGTTCAAGGGGGGGCTAGGAAATTCGTATTTTTTAGTTTAGTTACATTTCCTCCTCAACAATATAAGGATTCTGATGGTAAATAAATGGGAGAATGTATATTAGACAGGCAAATTTTTTTGCTGTAAGATCCAAATTTCCTGAATCTAAATCCAAAATTCTGTCCACTACCTACACTGCCTGTGGTGACCATGGACAGAATGGCCCAGACTACTGACTAATACCATGTCCCCGACTCTAACACAAAACCGGTGGCTGCACTGAACTATCCAGCACCCAGAGCATCCCGCTGCCCGGCACTGGTGTCGCACCGAGGACCCCAGGAAAATATGACTGTGCCCCCTAAATCCCGGCCCCGTTAGCTGTGGGCCAGCCCAGATCTCCTCCCGAGGAGGTGCTGTCTCCTCCACTCGAATGAACTCATATCTCTACTTCTGTTAGGGCCGTGCAGAACCAGGCACAGGCCTTTGCTGCCACAGGAGGAATATTGTGGGATGTTGTGGAGGAATGGAGTAGCTGTTGTGTTCCACTCTAGACAGAGCTGGGTTTCCGAGGGATAACGGTATTGGCCAAGTTACATAGAAAGGTGTATGCAGACATCAGAGCAGAAGAATGGCAGTCAGTTGCGTATATGTTTATTAATTCCCCAGCGATCGGGGCAAGCTGTCACGCTCTGCCCCATCGATACCAACTTGTATTCCATGTCAGGGAAGACAAGGGTCCCATTTTTCACTGGTGCAGCCGACAGAGAGCCCATAGCCAGTCATGGGGGTAGGAACGTGAGCGAGCAAGTGGGGCTCGAAATAGTTTGGAGCTCCCACTGGAAACAGTGACTCTGACGGGAGGACGATGTGACAGGGTCATTCTTCCCACCAGCTTCCTCTTCCCCCAATTCCAAATTTCTCCCTATGACATTTCAAGTTACAAGGCTCCCATCTCAGAACTGTGACTTTGAATGCCTTTTCATACTGGCCTTGAAGAAGACGGTGTCATCGGTGACCTTTGTAAAAGACCACGGGGACTTAATTAAAAACCAGACTTGGCCACTTAATTCAGACGATCCTGTCGACTCCTGGGTGCTGGAGGGAACTCAGGCTCGTCAGCTTGCAGTCGGCTGCTGGCACTGCCCCTTGGTGTCCCCACATTGTGGAGCTGCAGAGTGACGGGCAGGCTCTGGCCCGGGCCCCAGGACCACTGATGCCGCTCTTGGCGAGAGCGGGGCCCAGCCACTGAGAGCTGAGGGGCTCTGTGGAGAAGGAGAGGAGCCCATCGGGGAGACCGAGGCATCTGTGCAGGGAAAGGGCCTCAGAGGAAGAGATTGGGGGCCACACGGGCTTCCGGTGATGGCGAGTCTAGAGCAAGGGCATTCCTCCTATGTCCTAGCTTTCCTCTGAGTGACTCGGCGGAGGGACTAGAATGCATATAATGACCCCATCCTGCTCCCTCCTCCTGCTTTGAAGATTCCAGCGATGGGCAGATGACTGTGCCCACACGTGTCCCCTGGGCCCTGGAAACCGTACCCTGGGCTCTGCCTCTCTCTCTCCCAGAACCCATCCCCAGAGGCCACCGAACTCATCTGCAAGGCCAGGTTGGAGGGTGGTTTCTGCTTTTTATACTTTATTGGTACTGGCTTTTATTCCTGCTTCCCAAAAGAGGAAAGCAGGGCGCACGTGGTGCAAGAGATGCTGTGAGGAGCTGTGTGCTCCTAGGAGAGAGTGGATGGAAGCATCTTCTCACCACTGCCAGTGTGTGCCTGCCGGGAGACGGGAGGCAAGTTCCTTTCCAACCACATCCAATAACTGCATACTCAAGGCAACTAAGAAACATGGAAAGAACTTCTCAGAGGTCAAATCAGCTGCTTGATCCTAGGTCCAAGGTCCTCACGTTCCCATCTCTCCCCCTACAGAAGGAAGAGCGTGTAGGGAAAGGAGACCTCGATTCTGGTACTTCTCCCACCACTAACTGGCTGTGCAACCTTGGACACGTTACTTAACCTCTCTGGCCCTCAGGTGCCACCTCTGTAAAGTACAGTGAATGATATTCTGCAGGTGATGAGCTTCTAGGTTTTGTCGCACTTAATTCATTCGTTTGAGAGTTTGCTAAGCATCTAGCATACGCCAGGCACTCATTAGATCTGAGCATAAGACAGTGAACAGAGCGTTCTTGCTACACTCCTTCATGGACATAGATGCTGGACGCCAGAGTTGCTGGGACTTTCTGGAAGGAAACCCTTGAAGTTGGTGAACAGCTTCTGGAGAAGACAGCTCAGCCCCGAGGCGGGATCCGCCACCTCCGCTTAAATGGCTTTCCCTGTGGTCCTTCACAGCCTAGGGCAGAGGGGTTCATCCTGGGAGGTTTTCCTGCCTTTCTAGGGGCCAAGACCTCGGCTGCTTCCCCCAGCTCCTAAAGGAAGAAACCCTTTGCTAGCCTATGGCTCTGGCTCTTAAATCATAGCTTATTACAATTCTTTATGACCACGCACACACCAAAGAAAGCTTTGGAAAAGCAGGTGGTGTCTGTGCCTGGAGAAGCTTCTGGGAAGAAGCTCCTGGCTCACTCTGTTACTACCCGTCACCTAAGGCTTTATCATTTCTTGTCATTCCCCTGTCACTCTCAAGGGGGCAGTGTGGCCTGGCTGAAGGGGCCAAAGGGCGGGTGGTCAACGAGGTCTTTGGGAAAGGAAACCTCATCCTAGTCCCGTCTTTGTCACATACTGGCTGTGTGACCTTGGGCAAAGCACTTAACCTCTCGAGTCACAGCAACGTCATCCATAAGATGGTACTAACAGCATATACCTCTCGGGTTGTGGTGGAGATGAAATGAGATGATTTATGTAAATGCTTGGTAAATTAATGAGGCTCAAATCAAAGGTCAAGTGTTATGATAGGAAGACCCTGACAAGGGAGAAAGAGGCCGAGACTCAAGTCATCAGCTGAGCAGGTATCTATCCGAGGCCTCCCCGTTTGGGTGTCGCCTCCTGCGTATTCCCGCCCCTGTGTCCTCCCACCAGGCACGGCTGGACTCGGCTCCTCCCAGGGACTCTGCAGCTGCCCCTGCCCTGTCCCCACCTCCAGTCTCTGGGGACCAAAGAGGAGGCTAACTTGGGCTCCTCTGTCTGCCTGCAGTGGGCGTCCATCCCTGTCAGGCCCCTCCTCCCTGCTCAAGTGAGTTAAGAGCCTTGGAGGGAGAAGAGGAGGTCGATGACGTAGCTCTCGAGTGCTCTTCAGCCGGGCTGGCAGCCCGCAGACGTTGTCATGGGGGCCACAGCTGCGGGGACACAGGGCCCCGGGCAGCCGAGGGGACCCTGCGTCCACGTGCAGTGCCTGCTTGGGAACCACGTGCTACGACCAGGTTCTACAACGGGTCGACAAGGCGCTACGACCCGTTGGGCCCAGGGTCCCAGAGCAGCTGCAAAGTGGCTTTTGCCAGGAAACGCCTCTCCCCCAGAACCCCACCCCACTGGCCCGGAGGGCTGAGAACTGCACGGCGGAAGGCTTGCAGAAAACACCACGTAGACCCTGAACGCAAGTTCCTTCTCTGTGGCTTCAGAATTCTATATGATCTTTAGGACAATGATTTTTTTTCCCCTAGGTTCTAGTCAGGGCCTCTATCTTTCTATGAGGACCCCTGGCTAGACAGAGAAGGGGAGTTAGCCAGGAGGATGTGTTAGAAATCAGAGAATTGTAGAGCTGGCAGAGGCCTTAGAGAGTTTCTGCTGCTGCTTCTGTCTACCCTTAAAAGTCCCAGTCGTGAGGCCTCTGGGGCCCAGAGAGGTCAGCCGACTGGCCCAGAGCCTCCAGCGGTGGACAGCCGGGAAGAAAGGACTCTCCCTGCCCTGTAGAGCTGAGCCCTACCCTTCACCTCCCTCCTTAGCTTTTAGCAACTCCCCATCCCTCCCAGCCCACCCCTCTGTCTTCCTCCTTCCCCAGGTAAAGGAGTCCCACATCCCGGTATGTGGGAGACTGCACCGCACAGCACTGTGCCCGGCATGGGGGTGGGGACTTGGGAGTGGAAGGGACACACACTGTGCCAACACACGACAGAGGGAAAGGATCCGAGGGATATGAGTTCTTTTCCCCTTTAAGGCAGAAGGAAAGACAGGAGTTCTGCACATGAGCCACTCCTCCATCTCTCCCTGTGATTTGCCTGTCAGTCGATGAGCAAACACCTGCCCATCCACAGGGCACAGGTGATGAAGTGAGGACCTGGCCTTTTCCTCCAGAGGAGAACAGTCAGATTGCAGCTCCCGATGCCCCAAGTACCACTGCAATGATGACAAACAATCCGGTGGGTCAACCTGCACAGCTTCCTCGGGGGACGGATGAGACCGATGACTTCCCAGCTTTTGCCGGGGGGGGGTGGGGGGGTGGTCAAAAATCCTTTTGAGAATCTGCTAAAAGCTATGGAGACGATCGTTCTCCCTCCCTAAAGCTTTTATACACATTCACTCAAAATTAAGAAATTGCACGAGTCCTGCAAATCACCCCATCTGTGCATGCCCAGACCCCAGCTGAGGACGCTGTTCTAGATTGTCTCGCGCATACAGGGCGGTGTGGCCACAGGGAAATGACCAGCAGGCACGCAAGTGGGGCTGACAGACAGCAGGGTGCAGGGCCAGGCGGGAGTTCCACTGCCCATCCTGAGCCCAGAGGGGAAGCGGCAGCCTGGCAAGTGTGGGTCTGCCGCTGCGTCCACTTAGCACCCTGCCCTGCTGCCCCCGTGAGCAGTAGGGGCTGCGGCTGGGGCCGGGGACAGTGTGACACTCGGCCCGCTGCCGTCAGCCAGAGAGAGCCAGCAGAGTGGAAATGCCGGCGCCCCTGCAGCCCCCCAGGTAACGGTGCTAAATAAAGGTAATTTTCACGTCACCAGCTAGCAATGGCTGAGCGCACAAGCAGTGGCCACAGAGTCAGTCACTTACTGGGCTTGCTGTCGGGCAACCGCTCTGAAGAGCCACCTGGCCCGTGGTCCGCGTCCACACAAGGATAACCTGCAGAAAACAGCATCTTGGTGCCATGGAAAGCCTAGCCCACAACATTTGCTTCTTCAAAGCCCTGGCGCTTTTCCTGTCGGAGAACCGTTCTCCGCAGAAAGGGTGGGCTCCACGGGCTTCTGGCCGAGGAGCCGTTTGTGCAAGCATCCTTACGTGGCTGGACCACATGCCTCCTCCCCTCGGCCCCTCCTGGCTCCTAGGCATCCACAGGGAAGGCCTGCCAGGCCCTCTGCTCTAGCCAACAGCCCGCTTCTCATTATTTCAGGCCCTTTGCCCCTGTGGCCACACCCAGCTCCCCGCAGCAGCTTTCACTTCCCAGAGCACACACAGCTCAACCTGGGACTGGTTCCAAACGCATTTCCTCCCCAAGGCCTCCACAGATGGACCTGCCAGGCCTAACTGCCCTGGTTCGTTTGGCCCTGACCCAAACAAATGGGCTACTTACGCCCAGCCCCGGGGAACACTGCTTCCCGTGCAGTAGGCTCACCTGCCATGATTTCTTTGCCATGGTCCTTCCCATCCTCATGTGTTCTGTCTGCCTCACTGAGCCAGACTCCTCAAGGAAACTGCCTCTTCTAGACCCCAGTCTTCCGTGGGAGGCCACACAGTGTAGGGGAAAGATCATGAGCTTTGGAATCAGCTGAGACTGTCAAATCCTGGCTCCCCCACTTCTTAGCTGTGCGACTTCAGACTTTGCTCTGCCTCGGTTTTTCTCATCCGTAGAAAGGAAACGAAGATGCATGCTTCACTGTGTTCTTTACAAGGAGTAAAACAATAACTGTTGGGAAGATACCTGGAACAGGGTCTGAGACATCATAGGTGCCTAGCTCACTCAAGTCCCCATCCAAGGGGCCTGACAGCGGTTCTAGAATTTTATTTCATGGCCCACCCAGGGCTGCAGACAAGCCCTTAGCCATCGCAGGGACTCATCTCTGGAGAGTCCAAGGCAAAGAGCCCCCAGCCCTAGCATGCAGGCCCCAGAATCTGTCAGTGCCCTGAGGAGGTGGAAGGGGAGGAGGTCTCTTGGCCCAGCAAGGGGCCTGGGGCTGCTTGGGCTCCAGGAATGGTGAGCTGTGTGACCTTGGGCAAGACACAGGACATCTCTGAGCTTCCTTTTCCTCATCCTAAGGAAAATCACCCTGTCAACTTCAAGCATTCCTGTGAGGGGCAATGTGAAGTAGGGCGGTGTCCCGGGCCGTATAACCAGTTGGGGTTTACCCTGCCCAGACTCGCTCCCTGCCAGAACGCATGGAAGGTCACCCTGGGATTTATGCCTGGAGGTTAAGGCATTCTCTTGTTAAAGTGTTTATACCCTTGGGTTACGGCTGGTTACCAGCGTCAAGTCAATTGCTAGACTTGAACACCTTAATACCATGTTAATGTATTGGATCACTTTCTAATACGGCAAGTGCCCCAGGAGGTGGGGTAAAATGAGACACACAGGACAAACAAACTGTGGTGAGAGAAGACACAGGGAGAACAGGGGAGGAAGAACCCGGGTGGGGTACCCGGCTAGGGAGGGTCCTGAGAAGCCTGAGCTCCGGGCTCTCTGGTAGGTGGAGAGAGGGGACGAGGTGGAGACCGAAGCCAGGGAGACGGCAGGGCAAGAGAAGGTTTTACTCCCTTGAAAACTTCTGGCCATATGTCCTGCTTCACTCCGTCCCCACCTTCCTCCCATCCCCCACTCCACCTACACACTCCCAGGGAGCATCACAATCTTCAGTTACCGGGTGCAAAAGCCCCAGTTGTTACTTCTCCCCTGGACGTGGACAAGCAGGCACACTCCTCCCCCCTGCCCGGGAGGATGGAGACTACGGTCTGTGTCCCCAGCTTCCTTGAGCTGGGGACAGCAGCCCCCGCCCCCCAGGCACAGCTCAGGTCCTAATTACACCCTCCATCACTTTCCCACTGAGGCTGACATGGGGACAGATCGCTCACCAAGCAGTGGCAGCGACCTTCACAGGCCGTTTCACCTCCATCCAGCCCCCGACTCCCCCGAGACCAAGTTCTCTTTCATCTGGAGCGTTCTCTCTGTGTCACAGCAAAGCCAAGCGCAGCCATCAGAGACTAGGGGGCGGGAAAGGTGGGCTTTGGCCACACAAGAGGGCAACGAAAAGGGCTTTACCCACAGTGGCTCATTTCTGGAAGACCTGGGGACTTAGGACTGGCTGATAGTTGCCAACCCGGGGACTTGGGGACCGAGAAAAGTGAGTGCAATCTTAGACTGCATTCATGGCAAAATGACGCTCAAAACGTAGGGACGTGACGTGTCCCTCGGCTTTGTTCGGTCAGACCACATCTGGAATTTTGCATTCAGTTCTAGAAGTCGGTTTGAAAAGGGATGTTAACAAGACAGACCAGGGTGGTTTAGGTTGAAGGATCATGTCATATGAGGAAGAGGCAGGATATATGCAGTGGTTGAGAGCACAGATCTCCAGAGTCACATTTGAGATTGGGCTCACATTTGAGATTCAATAAATGCTCAACAAATAAACCAGCATGAGTATTAGTATGAGTAATTACTATGAGTATTACTATTTGTGCCTGTATCAGTATTAATATTTGTACTTGTATTCATACTCATGCTGGTACTGGTGTTAGTGTGGACACGCAAGGATACCCTGTGCTGCAGTGGGACCCTGGTCGGGATTCGGGGGGAGCCCCGCTCGGAGGATGAGGTGCAGGAGAGAGGGGCTCTGGGTTGTAACTGAAACAGGACTCAGCTAGCAGCAGGGCCCAGGGATGGCACCAGCCCAAGCCCGGCGGGGTGAGGACACGGGCAAGGTGAGGCGAGGCGGCAGGACACAGTGGGCCGAGGTGCAGGGCGTTTCTGCAGAGCACAGGTAGCGGGTGCCCCAGTCAGGAACCTGAGGCTGGGGGGTCAGGGGCTGCACTCGCACCCTCCAGGGAGTGTCCACACCACTCGGGGCCCAGAGAGGACACATGTGCTTTAAGTTCAGAGACGTGGGAGTTCTTCCCCCAGCACTGCCACTTAATGAGCTGTGTGACCCAGTGCAAATTACTCAACCTCCCTGAGTTCCCGTTTCCTCATCTGAAACTGAGAGTGGCTGCTTCAGGGGGCTGTGGGGAAGGGGAGGCACTTAGCAGGACCTGCGCACTGCACCGTGATGGAGTGCCAGCTCCCTTTGCACGGCAAGCAGGGAGGAGCCCGAGCCGTCGGCGGTACAGCTGATGCTGCCCCCACCTGCAGGCCCCTGCCCCCTTGGCCAGAGTGACACTGGTCATGGACAAAGCGGCCTGAAAGTCCTGCAAGAGTCAGAGGACAGCTGCGCGCCCCACGCGGGCTGGTGCGTCGGTTCCCTCCACGCAGACCCAGCCTAGGCTCTTCAGCTCTGGAGGGCTTGGAGGGCCCTTCATCTGCCGCTGGGTTATTTGTTGTCCCTGTTGTCACGAGGAACAGAAGAGAAATATTGTCTCCAGCTGGAACCGCAGGAGGCCGACACCTCAAGAGGCATCGGCTCGGGGCGGCAGTAATTGCTCTGATTGGAAGGCGTTTCGTCAGGTTGCTAGGAGGGACGGGGAGGCGCAGCCAGGTTGCCGGTGCCCAGGGATTCTGGGAAAATCCTGGGGGCCTGTGGCTCCCTTGAAGAATGGGCGCCGGGCTCCACGCACCAAATTGCTGTTATTTCTTTCTGCCTGCAGCAAGCTCCCTGCTGGAGTGACGGATGCCCTGGGTTTCCTGGGTCTCCCTCACCTCAGTTATCTCAGGAGACAGAATTCTAGCCCCGCTCATAAATCCAGTCACTGGATACATATATCCTGAGTGCCTACTAATTGCCAAGTTGCGTTCTAGGTGCTTGGGATGTGCCAGAGAACAAAACAGATCCCTGAACTAAGGAGACAGACTCTAAACAAAACATAATAGATAAGTAAATTATATAGAATGCTGCAGTGTGTTAGGTGATGGGATACAGGGTAGACAGAGCAAAATAAGCTGGTGCGAGAGTGCCAGGGCAGGGCACCCCAAGGGAAACGTTCCACAGGGCTCCTCTCCTTCCCCTCCCCATCCAGGGACGCCCAGCAAGTTTCCACCAAACCACTTCTGGTTGCTGTTTCAGGGAAGGAGAGCCCCGGCCTCCTCCAGACTCCTGTTCCCACCCCGACCTGCCAGGGCAGCCCTCCCAGGTGGCTTACATTTTACAAAGCACTTTCAACATGGAAAATCCCATTTAATCCTCTCCCTAAGGACACCCGAGGCCAAGGGTGCTTATTCCCATTTTGTGGACTAGGAGACAGGGGCTCCCAGAAGCTGAGTAACAAAGACCAAGGTCATACAGGTGTAGTAAGTGGTGTTGCCCAAATATGGCCAGGACGTGGACTCACATCCCAGCTCTCTGCCACCCTGCAGCGTGGCTCTCACTCCCCAATCTCGTGCCACCCAGAACAATCCCATGAGCCAGGAATAATAAAGCCCATTTTGCTGATGGGAAACTAAGACTCAGAGAGTCTAAGTAACCTGTCTTAAGTCACACAGCAAAGCAAATGGCAGAGCCAGGACTTTCCCCAGATCTGCCTCCAATCCCAGGGCTCTCTCCCTGCCCCACAGATCCTACAGCTTCTTACATCAGCTTGTCCTTCCTTTCTCCGAGCCATCTCTGCACCCAGACCCTGGCTCTCTTTGCATTCAATCACCCCCATGAACACTAAAAAAAAAAAAAAAAAGATAGATGGCAATAAGAATTGTGTTCAACTATTTTACTTAAGTCATAATCATTCCTAATCTAAATTTGCAGGAATGTATTACACAGTCTAATCATTCACATATATTGTACTGCAGTTTCAATTTTGTGAAAAGTAAAAGCCATTCAGAAGGCAGAAATACGTTCAATGAACATCTCCCAGATTACAGTCCTGCAGTTGATAAAGCACAGCCGGGTTTTTTTGACTCAGGGGTTGGTGCTGTCTGCTCCGGTTTGGGTGCGTTTCCAGAAGCTCCGCCATGTACGGTTAAAGGCTGAGGGAGTCCAGAGCAAGGTGAAGACGCTCCAGCCTGCGGGGTCAGGGCAAGGAAAGGGCTGTGGGTTTGGACTCACTGCCCCTGATGGCCCAGACACCCGGCTGGGGTGTGCTAACCACTGAGCATCACCGCCCCACCCCACCACTGTCCCTCCAGCTCTGCTCCAGTCCAGACTAAACGTGCCTTCACCTGAACAGAACATGCTCTTTCTGACCGCCGGGCCTTTGCATGTGTCATTTCCTGAGCTGGGAACACTCTGCAGGCCCATCTTATCTGCCTGTCTCCCATTTGTCCCTCGGGTTTCAGCTTAGATGTCATGTCCTCTGTGAACTTTCTCCAAGAACCACTGTATCTGGTGGTGACTCTCCTGCACATCATCATGGTGCCAGGCTCCTGTCATCAGAGCAGTGGCCACTCTCTATCTGGCTGCTGTCTGGCTGTCTCTCCCACTAGACCACCAGCTCCCTCATGGCAGGGACTCTGTCTTGTCCCTAAGCCTAGTCCTGGTAGGAGCTCAGTGAATATTCATGGCGGGGGATCAACAGTCCTGAGCATTTGCACACCGATTTGCCCTCCTCCGACACTTTCAGAGACCTGGCCACACGCCTGCCTCGAGACTTCCCTGTGAGCTCGGCTGGGTGTCCTCCTTGTCTGACCGATTGACCTCAATAAGCCCCCAGCAGGTCAGTGGCCAAGTGATGTGAAAGCCGGGCCTGACCACTGGCTCCAAGCCTGCCCCTGCACTGCCTTGTGATCATTGCCTGTCAAGACGGGGAAGGGGCAGCGGCCAAGTCCACACGGCCCAGAAAAGGTGGGAAGGCTAGATGTGGCATCATAAAAATTGACTTTGAGGCCAAAAGACCCGAGTTCAACTCCCACTTCTGCTTCATCTGTCGTGTGACTCTGAACAAGTCATCTGATTAATCTCTGAGCCTCTATTGTCAGGTTTATAAAGAGGTATGACAATACCTGCTACCTGTCTCAAAGGGTTGTATAAAGATCGAATGACAAGCAAAGGGTGAGGAAGGTTACATATTTCAACGTGGCAGTGCCCATGTGAGCATAGAAGCCACAAGACACCCCCCAACTCATGTACAACAAGGGGGGCTCAGCCGGACAACCTTGTACTTGATCGTGAATCTCCAGCTCCAGTCAGGTGACCTAGTTGCCCAGTTACTCCATAAAGATTTAGACCAGGGAGGTGGCAGTGCTCAGCAACGTGAGTCTTACTGATCTGGGCTCTGAGTCCCTCACGAACTGGGACACGTGGACGGGGGCCCCTCTGATTCAAGACCCTCAGGTGCCTCTTCCGGGCCAAACATCTTACTGTGTTTTCCCAAACACGCACTGTCACCTGAGCTCATCCCTCACTTCCCAGCATTGAAATGCAGCCCCATCGGGCAGGGATCCTGGGGCTGAAAGATGCTCTCCAACAGAGAGTTTGTTTTTAAAGAGAGGAAGTGAAGAATAATGTTCCTGTTCCAAGCTGCTGAGGGAATTGGGAAGGCAGACGGCCATTACTCAGGCCGGAGTCTTGCCAGGCCTTATGATATCATATTTATTTGCCAAGAAAAACACCTCCCTCACATCTCTCAGCCAGTGAGGGGGCGCCAAGGCCCGACCAGTCACGGTTTGGGCGGAAGATTGAAGACACACAGACCTCGTGGTCTCGTGATAACAGCAGCCATTTCATTAATAAAGTACTGTTTAGCTGGATGGACCCCCAGAGTTTGCCAAGCATTGAGGACAGGTGAGGAGACGGGCACGAAGGACTAGGCCCAGATCCCTTCCTTCCCTCGAGCCCTTTTTGCCATTTGGCGTGAAGATGGAAAATCAAGCAGTTTCCTACCCAGTCCTCTGCTTCTAAACACTGTAAAGAAAAATGGGACAGATGAACCTATTTGCAAAGTAGAAAGAGAGACACAGAGGTAGAGAACAAGCATGTGGACACCAGGAGGGGAAAGGGAGAGTGGGATGAATTGGGAGATTGGGATTGACATACATACACTATTGATACTATGTATAAAATAGATAACTAATGAGAACCTACTGTATAGCACAGGGAACTCTACTCAGTGCTCTGTGGTGACCTAAATGGGAAGGAAATCCAAAAAAGAGGGGATATATGTATACGCATAGCTGATTCACTTTGCTGTACAGCAGAAACTAACACAACATTGTAAAGCAGCTATGCTCCAATAAAAAAAAAATAGATTGCAGGAAAAAAAAGGGATAAAAACACATCCTGTGAATAAAGGTCCACAGACTGTCTTGGTAAAGGTTCATTCCTTTATGACACACTCCCAAGACCCCCACAAAAAATGAGTCCAGAGTTGTCTGATAGCTGATGTATTGAGTTCAATGGCCGTTACTGGGGTCTGGCCCCCTGTTGGTTGTGAGACGCTCGTGGCACAGACATCTGACCTGCAGCTGTAACAAAGTCACGATGAGGAAGCTCTTCCCAGATCTTAACCAAACCCCTCCTACATCAGCTTCTGTCCAGTGGGAGGGAAGGGGGGAGCCGGTAAGGCCGAATCTGTTATCCTGAGCGCGTGGTACCGGACGAGAGCTGAGCCCATGTGGAATATTTGGAAGAGGCACCTTTGCTGTACTCTATTCTGCTGGCTGGACGGCAAGACTGGGCCAAGCCCACGATGGGGGCCAAGCCAGAGAAACGTGCACAAAATGGGTTTTCAGGCCCCTGGGGACCGCGTAATGGGAAGGGAGGAAGTGGGTCATCTGAGAGTCCAGGAGCGTGAGCTTTGACAAGCTCCAGGGTCAGCAGGAAGGGAGACCATCAGTAGGAGTTGGCCGGACCACGTAGACCTATTGTACAGGATCTAGATCTGGGCAGCAAAGGGGCGGGAACCCCAGCGCCTGGGCTCTGGACCGCAGGCTGGATACTCTCTCCCTAGTAGCCAGACCGTGCTCCCAGGGTCCATGTGTATTATTTTTTTGCCTCTCTTGAGCACACAGCCCATGCCTGCAAGCGTGCACCGGACGCCCTGACCCCCGCCAATCTGTGGTTCTCGAATTTCTGTCACGAGGACGGCTTGGTGGCGGTTCCACCATCTCATTTTCCTGGAGGTCCTGAGGGGCAGCCACCGGTTTGCACACGCTAAATGTCAGCTACGTTAAACTAACACATCCACATCATTGAAAAACCCTGTTTACACATAATAAACATGGGGATAGACGCCACAGAGGAAATAATAGAGTATTGATTAAAACAATGGCCTGTAATGCCTTCTGAAAGGCTGGCGATCCCCAGCAGCTTCCTCAGTGGCCCTGCTCACTGGCAGCCTCCCTCCTGGGCAGCCTCTGGCCGCCACTCCCCAGACGGAGGAGGTGGGCGTTTCCGTGAGCCCTTCCCTGAGGAGCCCTCGCTGCAGGCCAGGCACTGTGCTCAGTGATTGATCTCATTTTATCCCCATAGCAGCTCCTCGGGTGGGTGGTATTGTTATTTTCATTTTCCAAAGAAGGAAGGAGAGAAGTTAAATGTCTTGCCTGGGGTTGTGTAATTAATAGATGGCGGGGCTGGGAGTTGAAGCTGGGTCTGCTAAGTCCATAGCACATCCTATCCACATTAATTTAGCCTCCTTTGTGCATTGGTTTTATATCTAAGTGTGTAGGTACGTAGACGGGAATGAGGGAGAAGCCCCTTGTGTTAGGCCGTACATTAGGCGCTGGGGGTCTGGACAAGACTGTTATCGCTGACTTGGAGGTGTAGGTGGCATGGCGGTCTGTGAGCAGCTCCACCTTAGCTATGATCCCAGCTCTCCTGGGCTGGGAGGAAGGCCGGCAGTTTGGCAAACCTGGAGGTCTCAGAATCTCAGAAATGGAAAATCTCATTTTAGAACGCTAACTCGTTGCCCTAGAGCTGCTGGCAAGCCGAGAGCAAGGGCGTATTTTCCCTGGTAACCACAAACCCCCCAGCGCCGAAGGAGTCCACAGCCAGCTGAGGACAGCAGGAGGGTCTGTGACCACAGGTCGGTGGGTCAGATGGAGGAGGCTCCCGCCGAGAGGGCACGGAGCAGGCCAGGTTATTTTCCGTGATGACGAGTAGCTGGTGTTGGGCAGCGGAAGATGGGGGTGTCTGGTGGCCAAGAACGGACAGCAGTATCCCCCTCACCCCCCGTCAGGCATCAGAAGCTCTTCTCTGTGCTGTCATTTACGGATTGTGTGACTTCGGGCTGACGCCGTCTGCGCCTCCGACCAGGAATAGGGATAACCCTACTTCTTTGTCAATGTTGTGAGGACTTAGTAGGGAAATGAGTGTGACCGCAAGAGGTGCTGACCTGTCATGCGGTCAGCTCTCGATGGACCTGAGTGCAGAAGGGATGCTCGGTCCTCATGGGACCCAGGCCTGTGGAGACCCCAGAGACCTCTCTGCATTCAGCTTCCCCCTTCCCCACCTGACCCGGAGCTGAGGGTGTCCGCCTGTCCCTGCCGAGCAGCTGGATTTGGAAGGTAAATGCACAGAGTTTGCAGCTGGATTTGGAAGATAAATGCACAGAGTTTGCATCTGCCGAAATCCTTGCTTTGCAGTGTTTTGCTTTCTTCTGCTGTAGCGGAGGATTTCCACTAAACCCTTCAACCGGGTCTGGAATATTGCTTCCGGCAGCATCAGGGGAGCGCGTTCTGATACCAGCTCACACAGGCAAAACACGGAAAGCAGAAACGCAAACCGGGGCTTAGGGAGGCTGGTGAAGGCAGCCACGGGGGCAGCTGGCAACACTCGGCAGCCTCGCAAACAGGCATCCTCAGAGCGGGCAGTCGTCGGGAAGGAACCCTCGTGTGACCCGAGCAGGGAGGTCACTGAGATCTCAACCCCTGGTTGGAGAGACGAGGAGCCTGAAGTTCAGGGAGGTTCGGTGATTTGGTCAAGGTCACCTGGTAAGGCCAGACCAGGGCCAAATAAAGGGGAGCAGTCTGGCTTTGGAACCAGACAGACTTGGGTGACAACCCTTCTGCCGCTTAGCTGTGTGACCTTAGGCAGTTTGCTGAGTCCCGAGAATCTGCTTCCCCATTTGTGACATGAGACTATGACTACCTACCTCATAGGACCAGGGGGCCACAGGCCAGGTCTGGTCTATCATAGGCCCTCAGTAAGTGGGAGCCCTTTTCCAGCACACTCTCCGCTCTCCCTTGGGGTGTCTGCGTCATCAGGACAACAGCAGCTCTCCGTGTGAGACGCTAAGTGTCTTACTCTGGTCCCGAGGCCCAGTCCTGGCTCAAGAGCAGACTCCTGGGTTAGGCCCTGGCCAGGAGCAGGGCAGAGGTTCTCCCAGACCAGAAGGGCCCAGGGCTTGTTCTTCCTTCCTGGACTCAGAGAGGAGACCGGGCAGTGCCATCCCAGGCCGCTTGTGGTTCCTCTTGTCCCCGGTGCACAGAGCCGTTCCGGGCCCTCCCTGCAGGAGGCTCGCCAGAGGGCCGTGCGTGAACCCCAGGAACCATGTAGGGCTTTGCCTGGGCCGGTTGGAGACTCTCCATGGCAGGAGGAAAGGAGACTCCAGGCTCCATCCTCCACATTCGCAGTGCTCCACAGCGAGCCTCAGGCCACCTTCCCAGATTTCCCACAGACCCGCCTCCCTGCCACACTCAGGGCCGCCTCTTGCCCCGCCCTACACTGAACCTTCGGCCAAGCCTCTCCTCCTGCCTGCAATGCTCTTCTCTCCTGTACTGATCAGTCCCCATCATCCTCTGTGGCCCGGTTCTAGTCCCAGCTCCTCCACAAAGACCTCCCTGGCCAGGCCAACCACGATGGCTGTTGGCTACCCTTTGTGGGTGCCCCTGTGTCCCCAACTATGGGGACCTCGGGTGAGCTGAAATGGAGTCTGGTGCATCTGTATACTTTCAGCTTTTGTTCAGTGTCCAGCCCATTCAGCAAGTATGTGTTCATCTCTTAACACAGACCCGTCACAGTGACAAGTGTCAGGTATAAAAAGATGACATGGCCCCCGTTTTCAAGGACTTTACCATCCAAGGAGACAGGCAGACACATGAGCAGATACCCGTAACGCCGTGACAGAGGAAGGGCACCGGAGCGGAGAGGGTGTTACCACTGTTGGTAACCTGTGGGAACTGTCCAGATCCAGGAGCAAATCCAGATGTGGCGAAAGACACTGAGGCCATCGTGCTCAGGGAGCTTCTGCCCAGGACTGAAGTTGCCCGGGCCCCCCGTGACGTGGCCCGTTCCCTCTGTTCCTCGCCCTTCATGCTCTGTCTCTCTGGCCCACCTCTCTGGCTCCCTGCTTAATCCCGAGACCCATCCCGTTCACGAGAGAAGTTACTGTTTCAGTGAGAGCACAGGTGCTGGGGACTCAGAGCGCCCTGATGAGGAAGGCCCAGTATAAATCTAGTAAGTGAATCAGAGGGATGAACGCTCAGAAGCAAAGCAGGAGGGTCTGGGGAGGGAAGACCTGCAGCCCGGGCTACCTGGGGAAGTCATAATTGACAGAGCAGCCTCAGTTCTCCCAGCCCCGGATGGAATCGTAGAAATTGCATTTTATACTCACCTGTGTTCAGGAACTAACTACCCTCCCAGATGATCGATTCCAAGAGCTCTTGGTGGAATCCGCTGGGGGCCGTATTGCCATCAACTGTCTTCGTCTCATCCTCGGGGCCGTGGTGGCTGGCAGGAAGGAAGGCCCTGCAGGGGCCTGGTGAGCTCTGGCACTGAGACCTCCGCGGGTGACCGAATCATGGCGGCTGTGCTGGGGGACAAGCACCGGCTTTGGGTTTGATCCAGATCTGGGTCCCCTGCCCTCTGGCTGTGTGGCTCCAGACAATGGTGCCCCTTTGCCGATCCTCAGTGTTATCCGAGTTAATGGAGATAAATTGCATGAAAAGAACGCAAGGGTACAAACGTGCTCGTGGCTGTGGCTGTCCCTTTCCTTCTCAGAGTCAGTAAGCCCAGACCCACTGGGATACGAGAGGCTGGAACTTTCACAGTTTCTAAAGCGTGGGCCTGTTTTAGAGACGGAAGAAGCAGGACATGTGCAGTCTGAGGTACAGAAGGCTGCAGGGCAGGAACAGTTTGTCACTGAATGCAGAGGACCCTCCCCGGGGTGGGGGTGGGGGGGCAGCGGATTCTGGGCCACAGAAGCATCATTACAGCCCCTCCCCCAGGGCCTGAGAGCAGCAGACACATGTGCACACGTGCTCACTCACACACCCGCACACTCTCACACATGCGAGACACTCGCTGTTCACTGCGTGTCCACCCCACAGGGACACACATGCCTATCTTCCCAGCCATCCTCCCCTCACGGAGGTGCACACACACACTCCCCCTGTGTGAGATGCCCAGGTGGAGGTCACACCAAGGTCAGATCACCGTCTTTCCTCTCCTACACGTGTGAAGCAAGGATTCCTCCGGGGAACTCCCATTTCGCCCTCCTCCTTCTTCTTGAGATGCTGAGGAAGGAGTAGTGAGTGAAAACAGGGCCCTGAATGTGCAGAGAGGCCAGGGGGCCCTTCCTGGGCTGCTAGCATCCCAGGCCCCAAACTCCCAAGGGCTGTTTCTCTTGCAGAAGAGAAAGACCGTCTGCTCAACTTCTGAGTAGTCAGTTGGAAATGTGATTGGCCTTGTTCTGTGTGGCCCTGGGGGCAGATGTGGGATGAATGAGTCACAGCTGCAGGGCAGTGGGGGACATTTAAGCTAAATATAAAGGAACTTTAAAATTATTTTAGTTTTCCAAAAATGAAAAGCACAGCCTTGCAAAGTAATGAGCTGCCTGTCACCAAAAGGATCCAAGGGGAAACCATGGGACTACTCCTCAGAGATGCTATAGAGGGGTTCCTGCACCTGCTGTGAGGGTGAAGCTGAGTGACCTCAAAGGCAAGGAGTCATCACTCAGCATCTTGCCCAGCTACTCTCCCTGAAGGCAGGGATGAAGCCTAGAACAGAGGAAGGACGGCCAGTTTCTAGGATGCTGGGCTCCAGTAAGACCCTCCCCCACCCTGGGTATTGGACCCTCACTGATCAACAGGTGGCCCAGACCTTCTTCTTCCCTGGGTTCTGCCCCCTGTCCCCTGCCATCGACCTGAGTGCAGAAGTCCAGAGACTGAATCTGTTCCAGGTGATGAAATTTTGATGAATTTAGACCCAAACTCCCTCAGCTTATTGATCCCAGAGAAAACGCTCATCCTTTAAAGACCACCCAGCTGCGTACTAAATCCATGGGCCACACACCAGCTCGACAGAAAATGCTGCCAGGACAAACATGTTGCAAAATCTTTATGGAAAGGGGGCTTTATGACATTCAGGTCCGCTCTTCCCTCCAGCCGGTAGGACCTCCCTGACATGTGGGGAAGTGCCCACAGAGGCTGAAGGGCGGTTAGAGGCGGTCACGGCTTCTGAGCCCACTCGGCTGCTGGCTGCTGACAGCAGTAGGACTGGTAACTAGCATTTACCTGCCCTGAGCCTTAGTTTTCTCCTCTGAGAAATGGCAGACTAACAGAGCCCTCACCAGTACTGTGTGGAGTAAATGACCTAACTGTGTGTCACGGCGCCCGGCGCATGGAGCAGCTCGCTAAGCCTGGTGCCTTGTCCTCCGGTTTACGTTCCAGCTCAGAAAACCTCATCTGTGGCTCAGAAGTCTCTGGCACCACACCTCAGCTGATTAAAAAGGCCCCAGAAACAAAGCAAGCGGGAAGAGAGGAAGCAGACTGACAAGCACACATGTGCGTGTGCGCCCACATTCAGACCAGCGGCCACTCCGGCCCCAGCCTCACGCAGGGCCTGGTGTGGTACCTGACACACACCCTGCCAGCGTGAGGTCAGCTCTACGGACAGCATTTTGCAGATGGTGTTGCTGAGGCCCAGTGACTTGTCCAAGTGATGACACTTCCTACCACTAAGTGATGTGTCTGAAACAGAAGCTCGGGTGGGCAAAAGCATTGACTGTCTGTTCACCACAACATCAACAGCAAGCAAAACCGACTCAGAGTGAAGGCTCAACAGATGTGGAAGGAAGGAATGAGTGAATGAATGGTGGATAGAAAAAAGAATCAGAGGTGAAATTCTGAATGACTTGAAACTTAGCCACATAAGTCTGACCTCCATGTAAGGCTGATTCGGGCACGTTTCTGAAAAAGGAAGGGCCAGTGAAGGAAGAAGATGCACAGAGTCCTGTTCTCAAACCACCAAACAAACTCTCAGACCTAAGACCTCCCCTCAGCCCCCAAGACATAAGGGTAGATAGATAGTCCCAACCATTTAAGTCACTCATATGTGTTTATTGAGTGCCTACTATGTGCCAAGCTCTGTGCTAGGTAGTAGACTTGCAAGGGTCAATGGAGATGGTCCCCACCTACAGTCAACACGGGTGGTGCAAAAGATAATAAACCATCCTTGCTTCCACACAAGTCTCATAACTACAACACTTGCAAGGTAGAGGGGTGCCCAGCTGCATGAATGGGTGAGAGAGGGCCACACGGAGAAGGAGTTTCCTGTGGGTGGGGTGGGAAGTCTTGAACTATAAGTGGGACGGGATGGATGTTTGCAGGGAGTACAGGAGTCCCTAGTGGAAGGAACAGCGAGGTCCAAGGCACAGAACTAGTCATCACAACTGGCCCTTTGGTGGAGGAGAGGACAGGTCAGGAAGCAAGACTGGGGAGGGACGCAGGGGTGAGCATCCCCGCCATCCAGGACTGAATGACGCAGCCCTGCCCCTGGTGGCTCTGGGCTGATCACTCCCCTCCTCTGAGCATAGGTTTCCTCCTCCATACAAGGTTGAAGGGGGTGATTTCCAAGTTCCCTTCCGGCTCTAACATTCTATGACATTTCTGACTAATGCACAAGATCAAATATGTACACAAGACCAAAGGCATAAGAAAATACACAAAGAAACGTGGGTTAATCTAGTGCAAACAGAGTAAGACCCGAATAGCGTGGCTACGCTGGCAACTCCTGTTATACCTGTGGAGTCCTCCCCCAGGTGTACATTCTAGTTCCCAGAACCCTGTGGTCCCTCCCCAGCCCTCAAGGAAGGGGCGGTTCCCAGTTGTCCCCTGGGAAGTCTCACCCATGTGAGCCAGATGCCCCCAGTTGGTGGCACAGAAAGAAGCAGTCAGGAGGGCCTCCGCCTCTTCGTGTTTGGCCAGGGGCAGGTGCTGAAAGTACACCTCAGCCCATCGGGCTCCTGACACTGAGAAAACAATGCTTCGGTCAAGAGTAGTGGAACCCTTTCATAGCCCTCAGTTCCCTAGGGTCCGCGTCAGTTCTAAGCTACAGTCTCCAAGGAAGGGGAGGTCTTCAGACTCAACAAATCCGAAAGCCAGAGGGCTCTTAGGGATCTCTTTGGTGAGAGGTTATTAGTTTGGAGGGGAAAGCACCAGCCCCTCGGACAATACATGAAAGCCACAGTTCACAGCTGTCGGTGAAAAAAATGTTGCCTGCCATACCAGTAAACAAAGGATGTTGCAACCATCAAGCCATCACATTACAGCTGCCCCTACAGCGAGCCCTGAGGGAACTCAGGATGGAAACAGGATGCCCACCATCTAGCAGTCAGCCACGGCAGTCATCCCCGACGGTGCGCCCTGGGCATACTCAGGATGAGACAGCAGAGGATATGGGCCTCACAGAGCTGAGGTGCCTATCAAAGGAATGAGCCCAGACGTTTGCATCTTCCCGTACAGAGAAAAGCAGAAAAGTCCTGAATTCCTTAACTT
This sequence comes from Phocoena phocoena, assembly GCF_963924675.1. Lineage (NCBI taxonomy): Eukaryota > Metazoa > Chordata > Mammalia > Artiodactyla > Phocoenidae > Phocoena > Phocoena phocoena. Next base: position 7,864,842 of record NC_089226.1, read on the forward strand.
GAGATGTCTGGTTTCCTTTAACTTACTGTAATCTTTTGATGTTCAGACTACCTGGTCTTTTTTGCAAAAACTCCCATCTATACTGGCTCCCCACCGGCCTCTTCCGAGCAGTCTCTCAGAGCTATCTGAGGGGCTGCATCTCAGGTTTAAATCTTCAGTTTTGTCTGCCAAATAAAACGTAATTCTCAACTTTTCTGTCGTGCATTCTTTTCAGTCAACGCAGTAATGGGAAGAGATACCCACGTCGTCCCTCCCAAGCTGGTGCTAGGTCCCCACTCCACCGGCTGAATGCAGCCTATACCCCAGGCCCACAGGACAGGCCAGGGGACTAGGGTCCTGGGCTCCAGTCCCACCTGAGTCCTTGTGAAGAACAGGCCCTGGGCAGCTTGCCCTGAGACCAGTTCTTCCTTCTGCTGAGTTGCCACCTGCCTCCCTGTAATCTGCACCCGCGTCCGACCTCTTGCCAAAGCCCTGCTGTCAGTCTCCTCTCTCCTACCTGCCCGACCCTGATCCTCACCTGTGCCTCTTTCGGCCAGACTTCCAGTCCCTGGCTGGCCTGGCACCATCCTCCAGGTGCTCCCAGCTTTGTCCGTGTGCCCCTTAAAGGAGGGCTTACAGAGCTGCGTGCCACCTTCCCTGTGTTCTGAGCAGTGCCAAGTGGAAACTTCCATCCTCTGCTTGAACTGGATGTGTCGCGAGAGGCTTTTTATCTGGGTCTGTCTGAATATTTGTTCTGACTCCTGACTAGTTTCGAAGACCCCCGAGAGCGGGTCTTAACCTCCTTTCCCTGGCCGGTTCCTAGTATTCACCCTGCACTCACTCTGCAGTTACTCACAGCAGCTGGCGAGGTTGGCAATGACCGTCTTCAGGCCTTTTGCTCTTCTGATTCTGCACAGCACCAGCCTGGGACCTATACTACCATGCCAGCCAGGAGTGGCAGCCCCATCAGGACCACCACCACCCAGGGAGCTGGACACAGCCGCCCCCGAGCTGCTATGGGCATCATCTTTACAACAGTTTGGAAGAAGCCTTGATTCAAACTACAGAACCAGAGCCCTCAGGCAAACCTCCTGCCTAGAAAATTTTATTCTTTTTTTAAAAATATTTATTTGTTTATTTGACTGCATCAGGTCTTGGTTGCGGCACTTGGGATCTTCATTGCAGCACGCAGGCTTCTCTCTGGTTATGGCACGTGGACTCTAGAGTGCACGGGCTTAGTTACCCCGTGGCATGCGGGATCTCAGTTCCCCAGCCAGGGATCAAACCCACGTCCCCTGGGTTGGAAGGAGATTTTTAACCACTGGACCACCAGGGAAGTCCCTAGAGAATGTTATCCTTGTCTTGACTTGTAGCACACCCCTGCTCTTTTTTTTTTTTGGCCATGCCGCGCAGCATGTGGGATTTCAGTCCCCCGACCAGGGATCGAACCTGTGCCCCTGCATTGGAAGCACAGAGTCCGAGCCACTGGACCGCCAGGGAAGTCCGCCCCTGCTCTTTGTAACGGTATATTATGTTACTGTTCTAACTAATTCTCACGTATGGGGCACTTGCAAGGCACCCAGCCTTGGTTGCGTGCCTTTGGACAGGTAATAGGGACACACCTCTCCTTACCTCCCAGCGCTCTGCATCAGTCTCCAATCCTCACCACAGATCAGGAGGTCTGCATTCCACAGATCAAGGAAACAATGAAGGTGGACCCTCAGATCAAGAGCCCAGGGACAGTGGAAGGCTCCACACTACTGTGTGACAAGTCCCACGGACCGTGGGGTCAATGGTCCAAGCTTCCTGGGCTGGCTTCCCTTTGTCTCAGGAGCAGGGAGATGACCTGGCTGTCCCGTCCAAAGCCTGTAAGCCAGGACAGCTCAGGACTTCCTGCTCAGCAGGTCCCTGGGTTTAAAGGCCCCTCTGTGTCTTAGACTAGCCAACCTCACTGTGCCCTCCGGCCAGAGAACCTTCTCCAGATTAATCAGAGGTATAAATCCTCCTGCAGGTCAGATCTGAGCCACCAGCCTCCTTCCCATGGCTGTGATGTCCTCTGTGAACTGGCCGGAGCCCGAGTCAAGGTCCCTGGTGGTTTCTTATGGGCAACAGGTCACACCTGTTGGGATCATGGATCCCACCGCCCACGTGTACTGAAACTTCTGAGCTCCATTTCCCCCAGACAGAGGAGAAGTGGTCCAGGTCTTTCCTGGTACCACCCATGCCTGCTCCCAGAAGTAGTAAACAACCCACGGGTGACCCAGCCAGCAGGTGGTGAACAAATAGCATTTTCTCTTGAGGGGAGAATGGTTTAGGTGTCAGCTGGAGTCTGGAATTCCTTCCCATTCTCCCACCGTGATATGCAAGCATGCGCCTTCCTCTCCCTCTCTCACACCGTCCCAGCGACCTCGCCCTCTCCCTGGCAGGGCAGGGCTGCCAAGTTGATAGCCCCGAGTGCGGTCACCTCTCCGGGGCTTGGCAACTGATGTGTGCAGAGCTCTAGCAGCCCCTGGCACGCCTATTAGCAATCAGCCTCCTGCTGGGCTGGCCTCGTGATAAATAAACTTTCATGTTCTTACTAAGTGATGGCTGCTGGTTCAAAATCGCTACCCTGGAACTGTTTGAGGTTGATTCCTTAATCAAAGCTCTCAGGCTCTCCTCCACCCCCTCACTGCTGAAAGGTTATCATTAAAGAGAAGAAAGGCGCTTTGATTTCTGTTGCTGGGCTGCCAGCTTGGATCTGGAGCTCTGGGGGGAGGTGGGGAGGCTTGGTTTTACCCCAAGCCTTGTGTGCAAATCTTAGCTCTGCCAGCACCAGCTGGGCGACTTGGGGCAAGTTGCAGAGCCTCTCTGATCCTCTGTACCCTCCCCTGGGGCTGTCTCAGGTATGGTGAGGCTCAAGGAGACCTTGTGTCTGACGGGTGCTTCTAAGCCTGCCAAGCCCTGTATGTGTGTTAGTCCTGATACCCAGTCACAGCCATACTCTCAGACCCATGTTCAAGTCCCTTAGGGGCAAGGGGCTTCCATGGAGCTTTCTGGAAATAGTGGACCTTCCATAAGGCACCTTGGACAAGAACAGGGGATTAGAGCCAGCCCGTGGCATTCACCCTAACCCACTCCCAGAGGTATCCCCCAGAAAGGGCTCAGCCGGTGGACCTGCCTCACTCTGTCTTCCTCGCCTGCCCCTCTCCTGTCCACATCTGTGCTTTTTGACGGCAAGAGAAACATGGGGCCAGGGACCCCATGTAGCTAGATAAATAATTACTAAATAAATAAATGAATAAAAATAAACAAAGAAAGCCTCCAGGGAGCTAGAATTGCTGCCATGCTGACAGGTAACTGGCAGATTTGATTTAATTACAAGATACAGAGCTGTAATGGGGTGTGTGGAGCTCAAGGAGGATTGCAGTAAAGGGAGGACAGCAGGGTTCCCTGCCGTCCCCGCCGGCTCCTCTGCAGACCCCACCATCAACTTTACTGCCTTGCTGGGTGGGCGGGAAGCTGGGCACTGCCCTGGGGGCCGAGGTCTGGCCAAGCCTGACCCTCCCCTCCTCGCCAGCCTCACCCGCAAAACGGCCCAAGTCACGATGCGCTAGTGGACAGCCCTAGGTCGGAAGTGTGGACGGAGGGGCAGAGTCAGGAGGGCTACACACTCACCCACGCTCTCCTCCTCTGCCCCAGGGGAAGGTGTGCAGTTTCTGGATGGACACAGCCCACACAGCCAGGCAAGGCATGGTGACCGGACTGTGACCAAGGCAGCTGTGACTGGCCCGGCCTGGGGACAATAACGTGTCACCACCCGGCCTCCCCCCTGTCCTGCTTTTCTACCCAGGAAGTGGAGGAAGCGCCCTCCAACTCACTGAGGCCTAGGCTACCCCCTTCCATCCCAAGACCCTAAAAGACCCTCCCCTCTCCGCACCCCTCGGACACATTTCCCTTCTCTCTGCCCTCTTCCCTTGTGCCAGGTGAGAACTGATGAGTCCCTCCACCCCAGCCCTGTCCAGTGGGATGTGGGCTTGAGGACAAAGTCTGGCCATCCCCGCCTGACTCCAGTGAGAAATGCTTTAAATCCAGCTCATGGCCTTTATGGGACTCTCCTGGCTCTTCCTCAGCCTTTATGATTTTATTTGGGGCATAAATGGGTGACGGGGGGGTTGTAAGCGCAAAACTGAACAGCAGCACGGCTCCTGCCGTCCTCCACCCCCACTCCCGCCCCTCCATGCTTCCCTGCCCTGCCCTCGCCCCCTGCCTCTCCGGAGGCCACCCTTCCTTCTCCAGGCATGGACTCCCCAGGGACCTGGCTCCCATGAGGGCTTCTCAGAGTCCCCAGACCGCCTGGCAGTTCTGACCTAGTTGGCCAGCACCCTCTGGACACACGTGGTCCCCTTCCTCCCGCTGGGGTCTGTGCGGGTCACCTGAGCTGTGTATGCAGCATCTAGGCTGCATCCTGGCAGAAGGGCACAGCCTGGGCTCTGGGATCAAATGGACCTGGATTTTAATCCTGACTCCTCCCCTTCCCAGGTGTGTGACTTCAGAAAAATTACCTAACTTTCCTGAGCCCCACCTGATCAATGGGGCTACGAACCTGTGTGAATAGCAAACCACAAATCAGTCTTACATTCATAGCCTCTTATGGGGGCTCTGCCTTCTGACTTTAGATCTGGTATTGAAGAGAAGGGCAGGGGACGGGGTGGGAGCACGTGGACGTGGGGAGACCTTGCAGGCCTCCCACTGCCCTCAGCCTTAGTCATTGGGGACTTTTTTGGTCCTACTAGAAAAAAGAGAGGAGAGATGCCCTCTTTCTCTGCCTGGCCTCCCAGCGTAATTAACTGCATGTACCAGGCTGAGCATACCCAGGGGCAGGGCCACAGCTCTCGAGCATCCGCCCCGTTCAAACATTAGTCACCAACCCCCAACTTGCTCTTAGGAAAAGTCTAAAAGCCTTCCAGGCCTATGGCCTTCAGCAGTCCCCGTTCCTCACAGGATAAGCAGACTGATGGCAGGCCAGGGCGTGGAGGGGTGGCCTTCATGATCTCGTTTCTCTGTCATGCTCCTCCACAGGGCAGTTAAGCACTGGGATTAGATATCCTAAATCAGAGATGGCTGAGGTTTTCTTGTACATGTGATAAAACTTCTTCCCATAAGATTTCTCCACCAACATTATTAAACCTCCCCCCGATTCCCTGCGCCTCTCACAAAAAGATTATACTAGTAGCGCGAAGAACCTCGTTTATAGTCAGTTTCCTTGGCCTCCACATTTACTAGCTGTTTGACCCTGAGTGAATATTTAATCTTTTGGATTACCAGTTTCCTATTATTAGGAACAATAATAGTACTTACCTTACAGAATTTTTACGATAGAAAATAATGCATGCAAAGTACTCAGCCCAGAGACTAATCAATCATAAGTAATCAGTAAATGGCAACTTTAATTGCACTGGTGAATTAAGTGAGCTTGGCCCCACGGTGGGTGATACCAGCCAGTGGAGAGGGGCAAGGCGAGGCCGCGCCCAGCCCCCAGGGGAGGGGCGGGCAGCCAGTGTCCCAATTCCAGGGTGCGGAGGGGTGTGGTGGACTCTGCTGACCCTGGGGGCTGCAGTGATGCCCAAGTGGCCCAGAGGAAGGCCACGTCCGGAGTCAGCTGGTGGCCGCGTTGGAACTCTAGGCAATTAATCAGCGGGGAGAAAGACCCCCCGGCAGCATCTGAGGGTAGGTGAGGAGTCGTATCTCACAGAGAAGGGAGACCAGCATGGAAGCCACCAGGCACGGAGTCAGGCACACAGGTGTACCCAAGCTTCACCACTCACAGCTGAGGGACCCTGGCAAACTCCTTACCCATCTAAAATGTCCAGTTCTTTATAAACAAAGACAGGAATAGTAATACCTAGCTTCATAACGTCTGTGTGAGGGTGAAACAAGAAGAGGAAAGTAAATGCCCAGGGCTGTCTTTTTCCTGCCCACGAGGTACAGACTCGGGGCAGTGAGCAGAGATTTGGAGAAGCCGGAGGACTGGGAACCACATGGGACCCTGCAGACACATGGGATCTGGGGCCAGGAACAGCACAGACAGTCATGGGCACCAGAGCTGGTGGTGAGGAATTTGTGGATATGCTGCCTGCCTTGGCCACACTGGGGTAGGGCCATGCCAGGGAGTAAATGGCATGGCGGAGGCAGCTGAGAGGGCGGGGGCTGGCAAAGGGCTGCCGCGATGTTGGCCCCTGCTATTGTAGGGAGCCGCATGGCGCTTATCATCTGGGGCCTGAAGGAGCCTTGCTCCCTGCAGGAGGTAGTGAGGATGGGCTGGTGGCCACAAAAATTTTTTGGAATTATCACAACGATTGCCAACTCTTCCTAAAAGAGGGTCACTAGATATGAGCTTTTTTTTTTTTTTTTGGCGGTACGCGGGCCTCTCGCTGCTGTGGCCTCTCCCGTTGCGGAGCACAGGCTCCGGATGCGCAGGCTCAGAGGCCATGGCTCACGGGCCCAGCCGCTCCGCGGTATGTGGGATCTTCCCGGACCGGGGCACGAACCCGCGTCCCCTGCATCGGCAGGCGGACTCTCAACCACTGAGCCACCAGGGAAGCCTTAGATGTGAGCTTTTTCTGTAATTCGTTGTTTTAAAAAATTTAATTTAAGACCACGTGTGTTTCAGATTTCTCTTAGAAGAATTTAATTGGTATGTAATAGCATAGTTAATTAAATACAAATCAATTGTTTAAGAGAACTAATTGATACTTAACATGAACAGTGAAAAACTTAGTTCTAATATAATTAACTCATTAAATAAGCAATGAAAGAGCAATTATGTCTTTACAACAATGTAAAGTTTATAGTGCTTTAATAGACTTAGCATTAGCAAGCAATCCAATTCAAAAATTATGAAACAGGTATTACTGGTCTATTAAACATTTATTACTTGTCCTAGAGGCCCAGAGCCACGCACTAGACAGGATTAATAAACCTTTACTATCCCACTCTTCAGGACTCTTTCCTATAGAGGTTGATCAGAAAACTGTGATCTTTGCATGATTTATGGGCACCTTATTGCCTGAGATGTGAGTAATTATGCTGAAAACAGGACTAGGCAGACCCGATGCAGAAAGCAGTTTAGCAGAATCATAGAGAGAACTTGCCACACGCAAGACTCCAGCATCCTGCCACCAGGGGGCTACCCCTGGGCAGAACGGCTTGTGAAGAACAATCACTTAGGAGAGAGGCCATGGGTACAGACACCCAACCAAGGCAAACCCCAGACAAATCTGCAGCCCCCCAGGTCCTTTAGGAGGGCCACCCCACCACCTGAGCTCCTTTTTCCTCCTCGGGACCCCTACAGCAATTATTGCCGTTCATGTAGAAGTGACTCCAGCCCTGCCTCATGACGCTTCTTTAACTGAACCATTGCTTGTCTTTGACTCTACCTTTTCACAGGTGTATGCCTTACATAACCAACTGGATCATAATCTCCTTGGGAGAGGAAGCTTGTGTTACATACTTCTGTCTTGAGCATCGTGCCTCTCGAGTGTTTGTGGGTTGGATTTTATAGCTGCCACATTTTGTAAATACTTGCTGGTTATGGAGAGGTGGTAGCCGTACTATAGCAGAGGTTACCTGTATCATCCCACTGCTTTTTACATAATTCATCACATTATGAATTGGTCTACAGACCAAGATATTTGCTCTCTGAGGTCAGTGAAGCTGGTTAAAAATGTATTTCTTCAGATCTGAACTTGTGCTCGTGTAGTCATCCAGGACCTGTTCACTTGGGGATCCTTCAAATACAGGAAGTCCAAAATGCACTGTTGTCACATGGAACCTCATAGGCTTCCTTTATCAATCACTTCCTTTTTTTTTTTTTTTTTGGCTGCTTTGGGTCATCGTTGTGGTGTGTGGGTTTTCTCTAGTTGCAGTGAGCAGGACTACCCTTCATTGCAGTGCACGGGCTCTAGGCATGTGGGCTCAGTAGTTGCAGCGTGCAGGCTCTAGAGCACAGGCTCAGTAGTTGTGGCACGCGGGCTTAGTTGCTCCGCAGCATGTGGGAATCTTCCCAGACCAGGGATCGAACCGGTGTCCCCTGCGTTGGCAGGCGGGTTCTTAACCACTACGCCACCAAGGAAGCCCTGTCAATCACTTCGGACCCAGCCCCCTCACTTCCTGCAGTCTTCCCCACTAAAGACCTTGTGGTTGCCATTGTCCCCTTCCTCTGCCTAAGCCACTCTGACGCTTAGCCCCATTGTCTCAGTCAAGAACATCTCTCCGAGTCACATTTCCTCTCAGTCGCCAGCACCTCTGGTCCTGTGGCCTTGCCTGTGACACCCCCTGGCTGGTCCTCCTGACTCACTTCACTCCTCCAGCCCAGCTGACTTGTCTCTGCCACACTGACCTTCAAAGATGCCACCTAACTGCTCATTATATCACCTTGGACAGGGTATTTCACCTCCCTGAGTCTCGCCTTTCATAGCTGTTTTTATAAAAAGAAAAAAAGGAGGGGAAGGAAGGGGATTTGATGATCTCTAAACCCCAGTCTGATATTCTGTTTCTGTTTCCTGAACTCTCCCTCATCAGTACTTCATTGGAGGAGGCCCTTTTCATCAAATGCTGTCTCATTGGATTTGCATGGCAACCATGTGAGAAGGGTTTTACTACCAGTATCCATATTTCGTAGATGAGAAAACTGAAGCCCGGAGAAGCCCTGAGGACTGTTAAGGGCTGAAGTGAGGCTCCAGCCGGCAGTGGTGGTTTTACAGCACACGTGGCCTCCCCTACACCCCAGGGCTCCCCTGTGACTCCAGCCAGGTCCAGCTGACGTCTTCTCCACCCGCTCTCTGGAACCATCCGGGGAGCTATTTTCAGCCCCGGCTCTGCTCTCCTGTGTCAAGATGGCGGGGATGTGGAAGCTCTGAATGTCCCTCTGAGAAGCCCAGGGTCCTTTCACCTGCTTTCTCCTCTCAGGCTGTCTTGGGAGAGCAGGAAGAGGGGGCACGTGTCAGCCCATCGCCTCCCGCCAGGAGTGTTCCACAGTCTCCCAGCTGCGCTCCCTTGTCTGGTCTTACCTTCTCCCAGCCACATCTGCCCCAGTGCTAATATGGTCTTTATAAGATGCAAGTCTGGCCTTTCTTCTGCTAAGCATTCTGTAGGAAAAGTCCAGACTCCTAGGCAAGGCTCACCAGGTCCTCCAGGTCCGGTCCCTGACTCTGTCTCCTGCCTCATCTCACTTTCTCTTCTCCCGAAATCTTTGCTGTATCCACACCAAACTGCCTACCCATCATGCTCTATTTCTTGTTAGGTAGGCTTCTGGGGACCTGCTCCATCTAACAGCTTCAGGTGGTAAAGGGTTAGTCCTCAGCAGGCAGCCCTGAACCACTGTGACTGGGCACGTTGGGGACAGAAGGGCCCCCAGGTGCGCCGAGTAGCCTCAGAAATGGTGAGGGATAGCCATAAAAAAGGACAAACTAATGCCATTTGCAGCAACATGGACGGACCTAGAGATTGTCATACTGAGTGTTATTGCTTATATGTGGAATCTAAAGAAAGGGTACAAATGAACTTATCTACAAAACAGAAATAGAGTTACAGATGTAGAAAACAAACTTATGGTTACGAGGGGGTAAAGGGAGGGAGGGATAAATTGGGAGATTGGGATGGACACACACACACTGCTATATATAAAATGGATAACTAATAAGGACCTACTGTATAGCACAGGGAACTCCACTCAATCCTCTGTAATGGCCTATATGGGAAAAGAGTCTAAAAAAGAGTGGGTATATGTATAACTGATTCACTTTGCTGTACACCTGAAACTAACACAACATTGGAAATCAACTCTACTCCGATAAAAATTTTAAAAAAGAAAGAAAGAAATGGTGAGGGAGAAGGACCTGGTACCTGTCCGTTGTCACCAGCTCGATCCGTGGTCACTTCACAGCTCATTTGTCTCTGGCTGGGGCAATAAGCAAGCACTCTTCTAGCCAATGTCACCCTCACGCTGGCAGCAGGAATGCTCACAGCATCCCAGGTTGCCACCAAGACCCATAGCTGCCCTCCCTCCCCGCCCCCCGCCCTCTTTCCCACCCACCCCCATTGTCCCATCTTAGCAGCCCCTCTGGCCGCTCTCCAGTCAGTTGGTGCCTCTCCCAATCCTTTTGAGTGGTTGTGCGATGCTGCTCCCTGCATCCCCTGTGACCAAGGGATGGGAGTCAGAGTCTTGGCCAATGGAAATAGCCAGGTCCTATAGAAGACCAGCTTCTCCCCTCTTCCTGTCTATGTTAGCTTGCTAGGGCTGATGTGACAAAAAGCCACAGACTGGGTGTCTTAAACATCAAAAATGTATTGCCTAGGGGCTTCCCTGGTGGCGCAGTGGTTGGGAGTCCGCCTGCCGATGCAGGCGACACGGGTTCGTGCCCTGGTCCGGGAGGATCCCACATACCGCGGAGCGGCTGGGCCCGTGAGCCATGGCTGCTGAGCCTGCGCGTCCGGAGCCTGTGCTCCGCAGCAGGAGAGGCCACAGCAGTGAGAGGCCCGTGTACCGCAAAAAAAAAAAAAAATGTATTGCCTAACAGTTCTGGAGGCTAGAAGTCCACAAAAGATGTTGGCAGAGTTGGGTCCTTCTGAAGGCTGTGAGGAAAGGCTATGTTCTAGGCCTCCCTTCTTGGCTTATTGATGGCCGTCTCCATGTTTATATGTGTGTCTGTCCCAAATTTCCCCTGTTTATGAGGACACCTGTCATATTGGATTAGGGCTGCCCAATGACCATTTTAACTTGATTACCTCGGTTGAGTCTCTTTGTCCAGATAAAGGCACATTCTGAGGTATTGAGGTTACGACTTTAACATCGGATTTGGGGGAGATCACGGTTCACCCCACGGTCCCAGCCAGGACCACTGATCTCTGCTGTCTCTTCTCTGTCTTGAATCACGGCATCAGCAGCCCTGGGATCCCGGAACCTGCCCTAAGAATTAGCCAGAAATCAGACCTGGATTCTAGCCTGAGCGCTGTTACCAGCTGTGCTCTGGCCTTGAGTTGTCATTTTACTTCTCTGAGCCTGTTTCTGAAACCGAAACGGAGGAAATCATTTCCGCCTTGCGTGCTTCACAGAGCTACTATGAACACCCAATAAGACAGTGTGACAGCATCGTGAAAAACTAAGTATCCCACAAATGTGAGGTAATATCACTGCACTATCATTATGATTACTCGTAAGAATAAAGGGATCCTTGGGCTAGAAAAAGTCCCATCCTCACCCTCTGAAACTGAAGGAAAGCCATTCCATTTAGGAAGCCATCCCTCTTTATTCCTCCCGAGAGGAAGCCTCACGCTTCCCAGACTCCTGTTCTGATGAATTGCGACGTTCATTCACTTCAGACCATCTGCATCTACCTAATCCACTGTGCCAGGGTTAAGCCCTCCTGATTCCATTCTGGCCCGGGTCGGGGAGAACTGATTACCACCCATTATTTCTTAGTCATCTCTTTCATTAAATCAGACTTTTCCTGATCCGTTGCCGCGTGCCAGGCACTGTGCTTAGGGCTAAGGGCTCTGAGCCTAAAGAGGCACTATCCTCGCCCTTCTGTTGCTTAGTCTAGAGGCCGGGAGTTCCTGGGGTGCAATCTGGACTTCTCCCTAGGAAACACACCGCTTCCCAGGAAATGTTTCATTGTGTAGCAGCGTTCCCTAACTCTTTGTTCTCCTGAGACAGCGGCCTCCACATCCCCATCTGCAGGTGACACTGACCTTCTTTGCTCTGAACTGTCCTTCAAGCCAGGATGACTCCATTCGCGTTCATCATTTCCCACGGGTACGTTCGGTGCATCTGGTGGTTCTGCTACTGACTAGTCCTCAGCCAAAGGCTGCAGCCCCAAAGTCTACGTGGAGAAAACCCCATCATCTTGCTGTTCTAAAATAGGCATCTAGGACCCTGACTCCACCATCGGTCCCATGCCATGTGACAAGGAAGGTCGCAGTCTGGTGGCTGGTCTAGATCACAAAATGAATGATGGATTCACTTTTGATTGATTCACAACTGATTGATTGACAATCAATTCGCAATTGATTCACAATGATTGTTCTTTCTATCACATTCTTTCATCTCTCCCGTAACAGCCTGGTTGATCTGGCTTGGTGGCGTTTTCCCAAGAGGATGCCATAGGTTCCTGCTCCCCGCCAGCTCTCTCTCTGGTCAGTATCTTTGACCACACCCATCCTCCACACCTGTGTTTCTAGATTCTCCTCCCCTCCCTCACTTTGGGCCCTGGCTTGCTTCCTCACGTGGAAACAATGACCTCTAATTTAGCTCTGCAATATCTCTCCCAAGAACACCCCAAATTTTCATATATGGATAGTTAGATAATTCCCACTTCGCTGATCCCCCAACCTGCTCTTTCTTACAAAGATCCCAGTGGCTTCTCCCCACTTCTCAGTAAAGACTCAGTCAGAGAGCCCTCTCACTTAATAAATTTCTGCAGTGTGCTTATTAGGGCCTTGTAATGTAGCCGCCTAAATAATTAAGACTAACCCACAAGTGTCAAATTAAATGAGCCAAATACATTGAGAAATTGCCTGGTCCTCCATTTCTTTTATTAATCAGGTTTTTTAAAAAAACTTCTTTTCCTGCTCATTTGCAAAAGTCAAACATGGTCAGTGAGACTCTTACTTATAATAACCGTGCATATGTGCAGCCTCTTTCCTTGGGCGACTCCCCCTGGGGGCATATTATATATGACATAGGACAGGGTCGGTTGCAGTGGCAGAGACAGCCAGCCCAGAAAACAGAGTCAACAGGTTGTCCCCGGTCTCGAAACCTTTAGGAGAACCATTTCCTTGAGAGTCAAGGGGACTGTCCAGGAAGCCCAGCACGAACACGGGCCAAAATCCATCCAGCATCTGCTGCCCTCCACCCCTCAGTGCTCACCTGGGCTCGTTCCCGGACTCGATGCAAGAGCCCAGGCTCCGTCTCTCATTAGGAGCTGCTGCAGATGTGCTTCAGATGAGCATAAGAAGTCAGAGGAACGTAGGATAGGAGCCATCGGCAATTGTATCATGGTGTTGATGAACAATATGTGCAATTGTAATGGGCTGGTTAACGCTGCCTGTCGTCAGCACGTTGAGGTTCCAGCATGGCGCCAGGCAAGAGGCTATTGTCTGCTGGAGCTCAGAGCCTCCCCACAGCTTGGGCTTCCGCGGGCCCCCTCCTGGCGTGCCGCATTCCTGCCTCTTGAAGGTGGTTGTTAGAAAGGATCCACAAATATAGTAAGTAAACATCAAAGGGCCTTTGATCCGCACGGCTTTCAACAGAGAAGGAGCCCCTGAAGAAAGGGCCAAGGCCTTGGATGAGGGAACTTAACATCGTCAATTTGAGCGCCTGAGATGTAAGGCTGTTTGAAGTGAGGGCGTTTTGGCCGTGCCTTCAGACAAGCGTGGAGGGAAAGGAAGAGAAGTGAGTGCCTTTGGAAAAGGCACGCTCAGATCTGCTTCTCTGCTCTTTACTGATAGTCAATAAACCCCTTTAAAGAATCAAGAGATCAAAGCCTGCGACCTCCTTGGGCCATGGCTTCTGCCACCGCCCACCACACTTTGTTTTCCTCTGGGGCTGGAGCCCCTGAGCTCGACTTAGCCGTGTCTCTTGGGCCCTTTCATCCTGCTGCCCAGAGAGGCTGGGCCTGGGCCACAAGAGGTGGGTGGAGGGGTAGGGGGCAGAACGAGCCCAGCCTCTCTATGCTCTGACAGCCTACATGCAGACTGTCTAGGGCTCAGAGGAGCACCCGGTGTCGTGGGAGAAGCTGCTGTGACACACCCCTCAGGGGGAACCTCCTTCTCTAAGAAACCGGTGGAGAGAGTATCTGGGCGTCCAGAAAGCTAGCAAAGCCTGGAAGGAGCCGCAGGCACGTCCCCGCCTCCAGAAATCATACCCCTTATCCATTTACCCAGTTTATGGCAGCTGCCACATTTGTATGACTCCAGAGCAAAGAGGGAGGGGCGGGGAGTCTACAATAATCATGGGTAGTCACTTATCATCTTTGAACTTCAATTTTCTCATCTGTGTAATGTGAATAGTAATAACCGACCTGCCTACCTCATGCAGTCGTTGTGAGGGTCAAAAGAGAAACTTGGTGTGGAATTGCTTCAAAGCCCACAAGTGCTGAAGACAGGTGAGGAAGAAAGGATAAACACCAGAGAGGAAATCTTGCCCGGTTGGCTGAGGCACTCCAGTCCAACGCTCACACACAGTGAGCACTGATTTACAAAATATCGTGGGGGAGAAAACAGTCTCTTGCTTTTGCTACCTGGAATTGTTGTTCCAACCTGTTGTTCCATTGGGTCAAAGTCTTGTGGGACCAGAGTCTACGTCTTACGTCTCTCAGCCATCCCCACCCCTGTGCTCTACACTGTGTTTACACCTCATAAGTGCCAGATGACAATGCTGAATTGTACCTGAATATAAAGATGAACAGGGATCCCCAGCCCCAGAAGTTCACTCTCTCCCAAAAGATAGACTCCTTCTACCTACACCTTGACCCCTGTGTCTTCTTCCAAATTTACCCAATCACTTCTTTGGCCACTGTGTCTAGTTGTACTGTTCCATCCTGGACACCGCTGGCTGGACTCTGCGTCTTCTCTGGCTTGACAACAATCCCAGTGTGATCAGAGCCTAGTCCCTCTGCCTGGGATATATAGGGCCTCGTGAACCTATAGAGTAATGGTTATGAACATGGACGCTGGAGTCAGGCTGCCTGTGTTCAAAATCCCGGCTGTGCCACCTACCAGCTCTTTCACCTAAGGCTGCCTGCTTAATGTGTCTGTAAATGGGGATAACAATGGCATATACCTCATGGGGCTGTTGTGAGGATCGAAGGACGAAATTATTGGTCTTAAATTATGTCTAGACCATAGTTAGTGCTTTCTAAATGTTTGTTAAGTAATTAAGTAGCCCTGTTTATAAGAGCAACAAGCTTTACATCCCTTGCACTGACCCCTGACCCAGTCCCACCTCACCGACCTCTGCTTTTCTTCCAGAGCTGGGCCTCCAGAAGAGAGGATGCTGTCTGGTGCTGGGCTACATGGCCAAGGACAAGTTTCGGAGAATGAATGAAGGTCAGTGAGAACCCGCCCTCTCAGGGGAAATGGGGAGGGAAGAAGTTATGCCCTACAACTATGGTACCAGGAAAAAAGAGCCGGGGCCATTTCAGAAAGGACAGTGGACACATCAGTTTGGTTTCCATGAAGCTGTTCAGATAGTAACACGGGGAAGAGCACCTAATGCCTGAAACACTGTGTGCTGATTCTCAAGCGTTCTTCACACGCTATCTTCCCTCCTCCCTCGGTGCCCCCTCCTTCTCTTCCTCTCTCTTTGTTTCCTTTTGTTCCTCACTTACCCACCCAATGCAATTAAATCTGCTTCTATTATCTTTTCTCATCCAGACCTCTCTGCCCTTTTCCTTAATCATTCACATCTCTTGGATGCTTATTGAATTAACGGCACCTCACGGGGCATTTGGGAGGATACTATACAAGAATAAGGCAGAGCTTTTATTCTCAAAGAACGTCCCCTCGAAAAACTGCCCTCTTTTCTGACTCCATTGGCCCTACCTCTCCCACTTACTCATAGGCCATTCTGCCTTCCTCTAGCACTGGGTCTTTCCTCTGAGGTTTGACTGGGCCACAGAAGGCTGGAGGAAGGTATTGACATTGATGTGGAGGCTAGGATGTGAGAGGAGTGCTGTCACTTACGGGCCTGCTGTAATAAAGAGCCAATCTCCTCATCCCCAGCCATCTGTCTCCATGCAGTTCATAAGCCTCTCCATCAGATGCCACAGACTGTTTGTCAGGATTCAAAAGTAGGTGAGCAATGGCTGGGGAGGCCATTTATTCAGTAAAGTCAGACAAATGAAACCCTGGCTTCTCACCAGCCCAGCTTGCCGTGAGCTGGGCCCCTCCCCACTCAAGGACCAGGGTCCCTGTAGCCTCATTCCCATTCCAGGCATGGAAAAGGCAGCTCACCTGTACCATCTTAGCCCTAAAGTTAGGCCATAGCATGGCTCCCTCTTCCTATGCTCCTTAGCTGGCTCTCCTCCCAGCCCACAGACCATGACACTCACAACCCCATGTGCTCCCCAGACCTAATGCCTCACCCACTGTAGGTTTGTTGCCAGCACACATCATACTGACAGTTTGACAGCCGTTAAGCCAGCACAATTAAACATAAAGACTATCACCTCCCCCGTTTCAATGCCTGTCTGTGTAAGAAGGCAAGAGCCTCAAGAAGCTACTTCCTCTTTGTCGGAGCTCCGTGGCTGAGCACAGCCAGGGTTGAGGGTTGCATTTTCTGCATCCAACCAGCCAGTATCCCTTCCTGACTTTTCTCTTTCGCAGCCTACCCCTCCCTTCCCAACACCACGTTCTTGAGAGCCGAGGCGGTAACATCTAATTTGTAGAAACTGACAGTATGCCTCTGTCCATGGTGCTGAATAGACACATTCTCTTGCTGGCAATGCTCATTAGAGAAGCTGAAATGAGGGTCACAGGGAACAGGGGTGCCAAAAAGTCAGGACTTGGACTGGATTTGAAAGCTCAAGCTCTGAGTGCCTGACCTCAGTAAAAGGATACTGACTCAAGATCTTGGGGCCTAAAAAGAATCATATCACAAGGCTGATGAACATGATTTGACTCCCTCCAAATTTTCACAAGTGACTTGGGCTGCCATAACAAAATACCATAGACTGGCTTAAACTCAGAAATTTATTTTCTCACAGTTCTGGAGACTGGAAGTCCAAGATCAGGGTGCCAGCATGGTCAGGTTCTGGTGAGAGCTTTCGTTCTGGTTTGCAGACAGCAACCTTCTCACTGAGTCATCACATGGCAGAGAGAGAGAGAGAGAGAGAGCGCTCTGGTGTCTCTCCTTACAAAGACGCTAATCCTATCAGATCAGGGCCCTACCCTTATGACCTTATTTAACCTTAACACTTTTGTAAAGGCCGTATCTCCAAATACAGTCACAATTAGGGGTTAGGGTTTCAACATAGGAGCGGTGTTGGGGGGGGTGCAGCAGGGGAACACAATTCAATCCATATTTTTGCCATAGCAGAAATGTACGATAGTAATACTCTGAACCAGAGGTTAGGAAAATGGTAAGAAAAATAAATGCAGCCTTAATATCTCCTTAGATTTTGTTCAAGTAAAGAAGGAAGGAAGAAAGTCAGGGAGGACTAGAGGAGGACTTGGAAACACAACCAGCACCAGATGACTTCTGAGGACAGTTAGCCTTACTTTGTGCAACAACTAAGCCGAGATGGCATTTTAAACTGTTTTTTTCTTGTTAAAAAGGGAAGATGCCAGAACAATGCCTCTTCTCTCTAAGTCCCCTCTTCAAACACACACAATCCATATAAACGGGTTATTCCTTTCAACTGACTGTGGTCGACCTGGTTAGGAATGCTCTACCCCAATCTATACCCTCCGCCAGTGAAGACAAACTGAGAATCAAGGAAAAGGCAACAGAGACAACGGCAATAGCCAGGAGGTAACAGAGCGGCTAAGCCCCAGCCCCGCCTTCCTCTGTGCCTGTGATTCTCGCCCCTCCCAAATGCCCCCACCCCCCCACACACACACACATTCAGGCTCACACACAGTAGCACATAGAGTAGCTGCTGCTGCTTCTGGGTAAACAAGGAGACAAGGCGGTGGTAAGCAAGTGAAACCACCATGTGTGAGGAGTTACAAATCTCAGCTAACAGAGGAGACAGGATAAGAGGCGGGTGAGTCACTGGGACAGAAGGAGGGATGCCGGGGGGGGGGGGGGGGGCGGTAAGCTTTGGCTCTGGAGGGGTGGGGGGCTTGAGGAGGGGAGGCGGGAGGGGCCTGGAAAGGAAAAGAATGTTTCTCTGCTCCCACTCCAGCCAGGCTTACTACCCCAAGTGCCATATTATACATTTTTTTCTCTTTCTAAAGCTCACATGCCCAAACTCCAACATGTTTGCACATAAGAAAAAAGCGTCGGCAAGCATGGGGAGCTGTTTTATGGTTTATAATTATCTTGTTCCAATACTCAAAATGATTATAACTTCCACATATTAATAATTGAACTGGAATCACAGCTGTGACATAGATCAAGAAACAGACATCTCTGTCCCCACTGCACTACACTCCTTGCTGTAAACTGAACAATTGGTAGAAGAGTTTTAAAAATGATAAATTTTTCTCCCGGGTGTTAGAATTAGTGAGACATTGGAACAATTAGCTGCCTCTTGCATCAAAGATAAGGCGGTGAGCATTATGTTTGCAATTTAGAATAAAAATAAAAGACCAACTAGTGCTGTATTAAAGCACGTTTGTTCTGTTTAACAGTATCTAACAGGGTGTCTGTCACCCGGGGAGAAGTCGTCCCCTATTTCATTTGTTTCCTTAATTTGGTATCTTTTTATTTTCTTTTCCTTCCACTCTCCTCTCCTCACTACACTCCCCCCAAAAATAACAGCTTGAGAAGAAGCAAGAGAAAAATAATGAATGAGCAGGAACTTTATAGATCTGGGGTTTCTCATAAGCTAGAGTAAACGCAACTGGTGCCGTTAAACTACAAAAAGCTGTACAAAGAAAACACTATTCAAAGATCACTTAAGGGGCTTCCCTGGTGGCGCAGTGGTTGAGAGTCCGCCTGCCGATGCAGGGGACACGGGTTCGTGCCCCGGCCCGGGAAGATCCCACATGCCGCGGAGCGGCTGGGCCCGTGAGCCGTGGCCGCTGAGCCTGAGCGTCCGGAGCCTGTGCTCCGCAACAGGAGAGGCCACAACAGTGAGAGGCCCGCGTACCGCAAAAAAAAAAAAAAAAAAATCATTTAAGGAGGCATGTGATAGTTAATGAGAGGTTTGCTCTATTTAGGAGCACGTAATAGCTTCTCAGGTAGAATTTGCAGCGTTTGCAGGAATGGAGGTGGTTGGCGAAATATGTGTGTATGTGTTCTTTCCTGTTTGGACTCAACACATCTGAGGCATCAAATGGAGGTATGGACAAAAATCAATGAAGGGTTGTCAAGAAAGGTGCAAATAAAGACAGACTAGGCATGGGACTATTAAATTTGTTTGACATAATTGTCTTCATGTGATTAAGTACATGGTGCTTTAAGTAGGAACTGCTGGAAGGAGATCATTTATTTATTCATCAAACTTTCAAAGAATACCCACCATAAAAATAATACCAATTTTTCATAGTAAGTGCCAGCCACTGTTCTAAGCACTGGAGCTTGAAAAGTAAATAAGACATAGCCTCTGCCCTCCCGCTCCCAATAGAAACACACAGACGCATCTCAGTGTTCCTGTCACCTCCACAGGAGGTCCTGCCAGACCACCTTGCCTAAAGCAGATACCCCTCTTCCCCCCACCATTGTGCTCCGTTGTGACAACCAGCCTATTTACTTTGTGGCACTTACTCTAACTGGTGATTATTCATTAGACTGTCCCACCTAAGAGTTAGCTTCAGGAAGGCAAGGGTCCTGCTCCCTCTTTTCCTTGCCAGTCCCTGGGCTTTAGCCCAGTGTCTCGCACATAGTGAGTAATCAATTTCAATTTAAGTAATTAATTAGTGCCAGAAGTGGCAATGGAGGAATACCCAAAGCCACCCACAAGGGTAAGGTGGGTCTGGAGAAGGAACTCAGGAGGCCGAGCATCCTGACATAGAGCACGAGTCTCCACACCCCCAGCAATTCCATAAGCCTTACCTCTCAGCCTCTCCTCCAAGGCCAGCGCTACAGTCCCTCCTGGGAGGCTAGGACCCGGGCAGGTCAGCCAAGCGGAGGGCTAGGAGGCGAGGCCACCAGTGGGGTTGTCCGTCCTGTACCCACCTGCCCTCCTTCCTCACCCCTCCTACTGCTGGGCCACCTTGTCATCTGGGGCATCACTAGGCAGGTATTTCCCATGAGATATGCAGGGGGAACTGCCCAAACATGACACACACACACCCCATTCCCTTTCCTCTTTCCATCCTTTCCCGATTACCTGATTACCCATTTCTCCTGAAGAGCCCAGAACCACTCACCTGCTCAATGCACATTGCTTACCCAGGGCGGATCCTATCCAAGGGCAGAATAGGAAGCTCTCGCGTGGTGTCAGATGAGGGGCTCTGCTTGCCTCTCAGAAAGCCCAGTACTGCTCTCTGTTAGAACCGTGAGCAACTCTAGCGACTGTAGCACAACCCACCCACCCAGGGAGATCCGGGACCATGGAGGGACTCGCCCAGGGTCAGTAGGAAGTTGCTGGAAGAGCCAGGACTACAACCCAGCTCTCCTGACATCCAGTCCAGCCCTTGTTGAATTTGGAAAGAGGAGGCTGAGGCCATGATTGGAGGGGAAGCCCCTAAGGCTTTAACTTGAACATACAGAGAAAGTGGAAGGGGCAGGAGAAAATGGGGGCAGAAGACAGGAGACTCCCCAGCTGATGTGGGAGAAAATCAGGAAAGACATGGAGAGGGAGACACAGGCCGGGGAACACCCTTTCTTTCTATGGAACCAGAAAAGGCTACTGGGCCCTAGGACTCTTGATGGGGGAAATGAGGGGGAAATGAGGAAGAGGATGCTTAAAGGAGGAGAGGGGAAGCCGCGAAGCCCTGGCCTCCCTGCCAGGGCATCCCTTCAAGGCCAAGGTGGGCCTGCCCACGAGGCGCTCGAACTCCCTCCTCCGGCTGCGCATCTGGTGGGCGGCAGAGTCCCCAGACCTTCAGAATCACAGGGACCGGCTGCTTCTCCTGGCTCAGTGAAGGGAAAGCAGATATGCCTCCCAGCACTGTCACTTTCATCTTCCCAGAAAGAAACAAGCGCAAGTGATTAGCAAAGGCAGCTTTGTTGACTGGGGGGGGGCCACTGCGGGAGGGGCGGGAGGGGCTGGAGGGGCCGAGGAAGGAGAAGGCCTGCTCCACGGCCACCGGTCCACACAGGCTCAGGCTGCAGCACAGCCCCTGGGGGCACCATCATCCTAGGCCAGGCTCTGCATGCCAACGTCCTTGCCTCTCAGCCTGTGAGGGAGGCAGAGCCCTGGAGGATGAGAATCCAGGCACCTTGAGCAGCTCGGAAGTTCTTTGGGGTGGCAGGGGCACCCACCCTCTCCTCCTGCACCCCTGTTCCCTAACCCTTAAGAACGAGTCTAACACGTCCACTGCTCCCCGTCTGTCCCCTCACAGAGTGATAATGAGTAGAGGTGGTGCCCATGGGCCTGTGTATGGCCTGGGGCAAATCCCTAAACCCCGGGATGATAGATAACCTCCTTGTGGGCAAAACTGGGTAATGTTGGATATGATCTCCGTTCAGTCTCTGAAATGTGATGATTCAAAAATCTACCCCGGCTCTCAACACCCTGCCACACCCTCTTTTCACCCCCCACCCCATAATTTTAAATGCTTTGGTCACCAAAGAAACCAGCACTAGGAAATTCAGCAGCCTCAGAGGCAGATGTGTGTCTGTTTCTGTCTGTCCTCAGAGAATGAATTCGGGCCCATGTCAGCTGTACCCTGGGTGGCTGGGAGGCCGTCAAGCTGGCCTGCAGGACAAGCTGCACTTTCTTTTTTGGCGGCGTGGGCAGGACTCCGGTGGTCTGGACTTGGCCCAGGGACCTGACCCAGGGGAGGGTGGGTCGGCTGACACTCGAGCTCCTGGCCCTCTGCCTGTCGTCCCCCAGAGTCTGGCTCATGCCGAGGGCCCAGCATCATTTTCCTGAGACAGTCCCTTCACCACCTGCCAGGGCGCCCCGGATACTGGCTAATACCGTCATTTTGTTAGTTGGAGCTTTTGGGTGCATTTCTTCTTATTTCATTTTTCTTACTGATGTGTTTTCTTCCACTGGGGCTGCAAAGCTCATTATTTGTATAACGTGCCTGTTTATTATTTATGGCAAGACTCAAGTTTCCAGGGCGCTTTATGATTGTTATTTAATTAGCTCGGCGCCTTGGAACAAGGAGCCCACCATTTCCATTCTCCTGCCTCCATCTGATGGTGGATTTCAGAGCTTTTCCCCAGACCTGTTCCTCCAGCCACCAGCCCTCCCTGCTGCTCTAAGGCGAGCTGGGGACCATCTAGACCACAGACCCTGCCAAGCTCCTTTTCAGACTTCAGTTTCCCTCACACCCGTCTCCAATCCTCCGCAAGACCTAGAAATGTTACCTCCCGACTATCTCTCGAATCCATCCACCTCTGCCCATCTGAGGGCCAGCGCCCTTACCCATCGCCAACGCCCCCTGACCAGGACTACAGCTGTGCTCTCCTAACTGGTTCCTTGTGTCAATCAAGCTCAGCCCCTTCCCTCCCAGTTCTTCTTCCATCCTTTAGCCCCAGCAGTAGTTCAAAATGCAAATCTGAAAACGTCACTTTCCTCTTGAAAATATTTCAATAGCTTTCTATCGCCGGTAGGGAAAATACCTAAATCCTCGACATGTTTTATAAGGCTCTCTGTGACCTAGTTCCTACCAACCCCTTTGGCCTCATGTTGTCCCCTTAATACTCTGTACTCCAGTCACATCAGCGTGCTTTTGGCTCCTCCAACAGGGCATATTCCCGCCTGCCATAGAGCCTTTGTCTACACTGGTCCCCCCTCTTAGGATACTGGCCACACTCACCACACCCCATCCCCAAACCCTTCACATAGTGACACCTGCTCGACTTTCAGATCTCAGCTGAAGTGTCACTTCTCCAGTGAAGCATCCTCAGACCCACCCCTCCCCAGTCTCGATCACGTTTCTGTGTTACATGCTCTCATATTTCTTTCCTTCCAAGGGCTTAGCTCAGTCTGTACATAGAAGTGCATTTTGCAATTATTTAGCTCAGACCTGTTTCCCTTCCCAAGTCTGTAAGTTCTGCTTGGTCTCCATTATCTCCCAGGATAATGTTTCATGGCATCAAGTTTGCACAAAGTAGACAATGAAAAAAGAGCAAGGACAGTGAACTTCTCTGCCCCTGGGCAGTGGCTCCCAAGATGCTGGGACTGGGCAACTTGAGAATCACAGAGGAAATCTTAGAAATCACCTGGAAAGAGGAAGCCGAGACTCAGGACAGGGATGGGCTTGCCCAGAACAGCACAGCTGGCGAGCGGTACAGCGAAGGCTTGAACCCAGGCTCCTGAGCCTAAGTCCACTCCCCTCCCAGGTCTTCCATTTTTATTTTAGGCATTCAAGCTTTGCTGCCTAGAGCTTATGTTTACTTTATAGGTAAAGAACTCTCATTTTCTTGGGCCACTTCTGCGGGGTGGGGGGGGGGTGGACCATGTTTTGAAAGAGACAAGAAGCAAGGACCTCTGGAGAAAAGGAAGGGAAGTCGGTTTTTTTGATACAGGGGTATGTTTTGACATGAAACGTATCCCTATGAGCCCAGTACTGTGCCGGGTACAGGAGCTTCAGAGGCTGGATACAGCCTCCGTCCTCAGGAACTTCATCCTCCACTTGGAGAGATTAGACATATTTCACGTCAAGTTGATTTTGGGGTTGTTTTGTTTTTGTTTTTTCTCTTTAACCTTGTGGCTAGTATGCTTGATGGTTAAGCAATGTGACTTGGGAGACACAGAAATTTAGGTATCGTCAGAGCAGGTTTAGAACCATATCATCAGAGATTCTCAAGGCCAGAAGGGACCCAAGGTCATCTAGTCTACACCCTCTTCTGATGGCTCAATATCCCCGCCAAGTACCAATCCCCGTAAATACTCCATGCCCGCACTGTGCTGGGCCCTTGGCATGTAAAGACACAGTCCCCGTCCCAAGGATATGACGGCAATTACAGCACAGTGTCCTAATGGCTGTAACCAGGTGTGTAAAGAGCTATGGGAGCAGAGAAGGGGAATCCAGTCAAACTGTAGGCCAGGTGAGCAGGACCCAGGAAGGCCTCCTGGAGAAAGTGATACCTGAGCCCTGGGAACAAATTTTATTATAAGAGGCTATTGTAATACATGCACCCCAAGGTTCACAGCAGCACTATTTACAATAGCCAGGACATGGAAGCAACCTAAGTGTCCATCGATAGATGAATGGATAAAGAAGATGTGGTTCATATATACAACAGAACATTACTCAGCCATAAAATGTAATAATAATAACGCCACTTGCAGCAACATGGATGAACCTAGAGACTGTCACACTGAGTGAAGTTAAGTCAGGCAAAGAAAGACAAATACCATATGATATCACTTATAGGTGGAATCTAAAAAAATGATACAAATGAACTTATGTACAAAACAGAAACAGACTCACAGACATAGAAAACAAACTATGGTTTCCAAAGGAGAAGTGGGGGAGGGATAAACTGGGAGATTGGGATTAACAAATACACTCCACTATATAAAATAGGTAAACAACGAGGACCTACTGTATAGCATAGGGAATTCTACTTAATACTCTGTAATGGCCTATATGGGAATAGAATCTAAAAAAAAGAGCTCATATATGTATATGTATAACTGATCACTTTGCTGTACACCTGAAACTAGCACCACATTGTAAATAACTATACTTTAGTAAAAACTTAAAAAAAAATAAGAGGTCGTTGCAGCCTGTGCTTGAATCTCTCCAAAGACAGGAAACTCACTGCCTACCAAGGCCATGGGCAGCTCCTCGGCTAGGCTCTTATAAAGGAGTTTCAAATAGAAAACACCCCTTCAACCCCGAGAGTCTACAGTTTTGTCATTCTGGCTGCACTGGGGACAATGGGACCGAGTGACAGGTAGCAGCCACTGGCCAAAATCCCGGGGTCTCACGCCACGCCACCTATGCCCTAAGTAGGCATCCTTTCCTCTCTCTGCCTCCCCTTGCCCATCCTCAGCCAGCCCCAGAGGCTGCGTCACTGAATGCTGAGACCCTCCCTCCACCCCCCTCCCCAGGGAGGGACAGTCTGAGTAAATGAGGGTGCCTAACGGCCTGCGGTGCCATAAAGTTTTGGAGCTGTGTGCCGGAATGAGCAGGTTCAGGCTGAGATGAATTATCCAGACCTTTTATCAAAGGAGAGTCAATAAAAACCTGACTCAGAGTGGCCGTGTCACACCACCGAGCCCCGTGCTCTGGAAATAGTAATCGGCGGGTGCGTCTCCCCCCAATCCATCTGCTTTCTTCCCTATACCTTTCCTTCTCCAAAGTATTCGTTTCCATGGTAACTGTGTTGTTACTGGTATGGGAGGAGTTTAATGACATTCAGAAGTACCAGATCAAGTCCATTTATATAATGGTTTGAAATACACATAATGGCCTGTGGCATATAGGGCACGGTGACAGTTTCAGTAACTGCGTACAGACTGTGGGATAAATAGAGCGATGTGACACTCCCCCCAACCCCCAAATGAAACGTACCAGGAATAACCACTATTCTTAGTACAAGAGCAGAACTTCTCAACCATTACTCAGGAAAGGGTCTCAAAACACAACACCGAGCCGTTCCCTCGTTGAGGAAGGATGCTGGCCAGACTGTGGGTCCTCTGCACCTGCCAAGGTTTGACCAGGTGCAGAGGAGAGGAAGTAGCAGCCGTCCTGTCCTGGGACCCCCAGGCAGCCCCCTCGCCCAGCCCGTGCTGGGACATGGGCTTCAGGCGCCTGTGCTTATGGCTCCTTTCTGTCTGATTCAGAAAAGATTCATCGGGCACCCCTGTGTGCCTGGTGCTAAGGGTGATGTGGTGATGAAAAACACGTAGAGGAGGCCCTTATCGTAGCTCGGGTTCCCCCAGAAGCAGACCCTAAGCACGGACTCATCCAGGAGGTGCCGACAGCGCCAGAAGGACGGTAGGCATTGACAAGAGAAAGGGAAGGCATCCAAAACAGAGGGTACCATCAGGTCCCTGAAGGAGGGGCAGCTGGAGCCTCATCCCAGTGGGAGGCTCTGGGAAGTGCTGTGGAATCCATGCCTCACAGTCAGGCCACCCAAGGATCAAGGTTATCTACAAGAGCACTCTTGCCAGTAACTGGCCGAGGGCTGCTCGGGTCGGGGTGTTCGCTCCCTGGCACTTCTGTCCTGCTCTTTGCAAGGACAGAGTGGCCTCTGCAGCTGAAGAGGAAGACCTCAGGAGAAGAGCAGCAGACGCTGGCAGCTGGGAGTCGGCCTGAGGGATACAGGTGGGGCACTGGCAGAGTCGGCTACAGCCCCCAGGGAATTTTGAGTCCGAGGGGGAGACAGGCACATAATGAAATAGCAGGAGGCAGGGTGGTGGGAGAGCTGGAGGGGTGTGCAGGTGAGATGCTCTTGGAGCACAGAGGTGGGGGGAGCCCTTTGTCTGACTGCAGTAAGACTGGAGGGACTTGGGGAGAGTGGGAGAAGGGAGGGGGCAGCTAGCCCGCAAAGTTGCAGGGCTAGGAAGGCACTTTCACACACATGTCGTTTAATCCTCATGACATCACAAAGTGGGTGGTGTTAGCTCCATTTTGAGGACAAAGCAAGTGAGGCTCAGAGAGATTAAGTCATCTACCAAAGGCATAGAGCTAAGATTCAAACCCTGGTCTTCTTACGCCTACTCTGCTTTGGGGAGCTTTGTGTATCTGGGGAGATGGGGATGGGGTAATTCCTTCCATCACCGTCAAGGGCAGGCGTGAACAGAGCCTGTTGTGTATCCGTGTAGATTTCTCCCCTTGGCCATGGACTGCCCACTCCCATATCTCCCCGCATTGCACTGTCCATGGACCCACACTCAACCAGTCAGACAGCCCCTCTGATCCCGCCCCAGATGTAAGCAGGACTGACTGTACCTAATATTGAGTGAATTATCTGGAACTCACAGCCCTGTGGGTACAGGAAAGAGAAGAGGCAGCCTGAGGGGAGGGCTTCAGTTCTAACGGCCCCGCGAGCATGTCTGCTGCCTGTCGCCCTCCCACCCCTGCTCCAAACTCCACTGCCTCAGGAAATACGGCGAGGAGGGATCATGTACATGCATTTCCCTGGAGCAGCATTTCTGTAGCAGGTTAATAGTTTTTCTGTGAAATAGAGTCTGCATAGTTAAATAAGGTGGGCAGAGGCTGGGTTAACCCTGATTAAAGAAGTCTCTCCTACTGAACCTCTCAGAGCCTTTACTATGCCAAAGGGCCTGGTGAACCCCCAAAAGGAGGATATGGTTCTCGGAGTTTCCCAAACTTACTTGACCACAAAATGCTTTCCCTAGAGCACGTTTTAGGGCTAGGATTTCTTGGAATCCACTTTGGGACATAATGGTTTAAGGCCAGCTCTGCCACTGAGCTTTGTCAAGTAAGAATAAATGAAGCCTGCCTCATGAGGACCAGTAAAATCACAGGGATGAAAACTTTACAAACGATAAAGGAAATGGTGCCACTGTTTATTTACATAAAAGATGGTGCTATTGTTTATTCACATAAAACAAACACACTGAGCTTCCCAGAGAACATTTCATTCGGAGTCCAAAATAATAGTAATAATAATAATTAATAATGTTTTTAAGTAATAAGTTCTGCTCCTGACTAGGTATGTGACCTTGACCTTGATCTCTCTTGACCTATGTTTTCTCATCTGCAAAGTGGGTGTACTCACGATGCTAGCCCTCTTTCCTCCGTGAATTTGTTGCAATGATAAAATACGCACAATGGTTGTACGGGTGCTTTGAGAAAGCATAAAGCACCATAAAATGCAAGGCATTATTATTAGTGTTCCAGGTTAATACCCTCAATTCAGTCCCACTTGTGCTCAGACTAAAACAGGAGACGTGTTGGGGGAGGGGATCGGCTAGTGGGAGACATAACAATGACTAATAATTTTCATCCATATTTGTGATGTTAGGAGGCTTGTATGAGCATGTCGCTGAGGGGAGAGAATGAATATTTCATGAGTGGGCACTAAATGTAGTATTAAGATGAGATGGACAGAAAGAGCCCCGCTTGCCTCCGCCTCCAGGTGCAGCTGGGAAGCCAGCACAGGTCCAGGCTCATGAGTGGCTCTGGGGAACAGGGCACCCAGTCAGGAGGGAAGAGCACAGCCCTCAGCACAGATGGGGAGCCGTCCAGCTCGGACTGGCCGGGGGACTCCTGTCCGGGGAAGCAGGAGAGCCAGCACCCACTCCATATGCCAGCTGCGTAGCCTTGGGCAAGTGACTGTCACCAGCCTGGGCCTCCACTTCCACACTGTAAAATGGGGTGATAAGATCAGCCCTGCACAGCTCCAAGGTCTCAATCCAAGCTCGATTGTTTGGAAGACGGCTTTGCAATGCACTCAGGTGGGAAGTGTTATTATTCATGGATTCACTCGGCCACAGCTATCGAACACCTACCATGTGCCAACCGCTGCCACTGTCCAAACACTGCGTTCATCACTTTATACACATCACCTGGTTTAATCATCACCACGATCCTGAGAGGTATCTGTTATTACTTCCATTTTCTACATGAGGAAAGAAAACCCGGGAAAGATAAATAACTTGCCCAAAGCCATACAGCTAGTAAATGGCAGAGTCCGGGGTGGTATGAAGCCAAAACGCTTCATTCTACACCGATGGTCCATCTTTGTCTGGACTTCTGCAGAACTGGTAGGTACTCAGCCTCCACCCACCAGCAATTCCCTATTCCATTCATGCCTTGTGCTCCCCCTACCCACCTCGCCATCCCCTCTTGGCCCTCCAGGATACCCTCCCTTTGTTTTCCAACCCCTACTCCCTTTTTCCAAGCCTCTTTTAAAAAGTCTGTCTCCCATACGGTGGTCACCCTGAGGTTCTAATTTCCGTCCCCATCCATCAAGACCTTTGCCTCCCAAGACGCTGGGCAGCCTGTATCTCTTATCTGAACCAGCCATTGAGTGGTGTAAAGATTGAACACCTCCCCCTTAAATGCCCTCAGAAGACGAAGCAAGGACAGATGGGGCGGTGCCAGGGATAAACCCAGCCAAGTCTTCCCCGCCTCCTGATGGATGCCTCTGGAGGAGGCTCCTGGCTCTCTCTATCCACCCCACAGCATGAGGACACCACCAGCCCTGCAAATCTCTTCCCTATAGGGCATAACTTCCATGTTATCTCGGCTCAGCCCTCCTCCAGAGATGAAGAGATTGTTTTAAACCTGCCGCTCCACTACCTCTGCTTCTGACTTCCAACGTCGTTAAGTTTCATTATAACGAATAAACACCACAATGACATTTATAAGTTACCACTGAGCACAGAAGCACAAATATGAAGCAGATAAACTGGATGTGATCCAAATAATTACTGCAGGCAATATTGGGCTTAGTTTGAGCTGGCAGCCAGGTACCTAGTAATTTATTAGATTGCATAAGGCAATGTTGCACGTTGCGTTTTTCATTATTGTGTCTCTTCCCCTCTCCGCGGTCCAAATAGGTTAGAGGAGTTTAAACGGTGCACTGCCAAACAAAGACAGACTTTGCTCGAGCAGATGGAGGCTGGGAAGTGTCCAGGAATGGCTGCTTCCTGACCAGCATAGCACTTGCGAGAGAAGAGAGGGTTTCAGATGATCTTGATGCTGCCAGCCAAGGACAGTTCCCTCTACCCCGCACCCACTGGCCCAGATACAGAAAGAGGCCCAGTGGAGGGAATAAATGGAAGGACTGGATGGAGCCCCCAGGCCTGGTTCCTGCTGCTGGCTTCCTGCTGAGTTCCTATGTGTTCAGCCAAAGACCCTCTCTACCAAAAGGCCCTCCATAGCCCCAGGCAGCCCCGGGCAGCCGCAGGGCCCAGTCCCAGACCTCTCCTGCTGTAAAGAAAGGGGAAGGAAGCAGTCTGCCAGCCAACTCTGAGAAACAAAGCAACGAGAGCTGGCTACCAGCTGCCACCTCCCTGCCAAACCCAAACTCATAAAGTTTGATTCAAGGGGTTACAACACCTCCTATTCAGAGTCCCTCCTGCCCCATATTCTCCAGGCTTAGTAAATTACCCAATAAGCAGCAAGGACCTGTCATTATTGTGCAGTTAGACGGTATTTGCCCACTAAATCCTGAGTAGAGTACTAACGGTGATATACGGTAACGAATTACGGACATGAATTCTCTCCCCAAGACACCAAGTGGTACCAGACGTTGTTACATTTCGGGGAGGAGGCTTGAAAGCTGCTCTGTTCTCTCCAGTGAAGCCATGAGTAACTCTCCTATCAGAGGAGTCGGCCCCTCCAGGGGCACTTCAGGTTGGAAACAGAGACGTCCTGGGAGAGCCTTCTCCCAGGAAGACTCCCATTCGCTGCCCCCAATCCCGTGCCCAGTAGAAGGCCGGGCACCACCTGGTCCTCCTTGGGTCACCTTAACAACAGAGAAGACGCTCCACATCACAACGGCTGTTTCAAAGGCCCAAAGCTCCAGCCCTGTAGGGAATGGAAGTCATTCCTCACACGGCCCTGGATTGCGCTAAGAAAGCTATTTCAGGGGGTCAGCCTATGCAAAGGGCTTCTGAACAAGGATGCAGCAGGGTGGCCCGTGCCTCTGCCTGGGTGTGAATGACTTTTGCCCTAAACTGTCATTTACAGAGCTGATCTCAGGCCCAGGGGCTCCCCGGGAGGATCAGAGGTTTCTTGGCTGACTGTGGTCTGCAGGTGGGACAGGGCCCGTGACCAGCAGCGAGAAGCAGATGTCCCTTCAGCTTCCTGTGTTTTGGGAGCACAGCTGGGGGCAGCTGGAGGACACAGTAGCCAGCCTCTGCTTTCTGAAGAGGAAACCACACAGCTCAAACACCCTCAGGGCTTAACGGGGACTGTCTAGTAAATGAAGGCCCATAACTGGAGTCAGATGGTTCAGAGTCCAGCCTCCAGCGCACATGGTGACCTTGGCTGGGTTTCTTAACCTCTCTGAGCTTTCGTTTCCTAATCCATAAAGTGGGATTGATTCTCTCAACCCCTCGGGATTACTGATGTGAAAATAGCTTGCCCGCAATTGAGGCTACTGCTTCCAAGGAGTAGCCCATCCCACCCCATCCTTCAGCAACGCCCGGGCTCAGTGACCCAGCCTCAGCCTCCTGGAAAGGAAGACAAGCCTTCAGCCCATCTGGCACCCCCAGCAGCCTGCACACTCCCTCGCTTTCCTCTCAAGGCGCTTCCAAGCACAAAATCTCTCCTTTACCAACATCTCCACTTCAAACAATCAAAACAAAGACAGGGCAGTAATTGCAAGTTAGTTTTATTTTGTTTCCTTTGCTGCTGCATTCTCAGGGTTGAAGCAAATAATCTGAGCCCTTCCCAGGGCCACTGTTAGGCGGTGACAGGAGAGGCCGTGTGACACAGAAGAGGGCTGGCATGGGGCATACACTTGCATTAGGACCTTGGCTTGTCATCACTTTGAACCTCAACATTCAAGTATCTACATCAGGACGGATGATAGAATTTTTTTGACAGGGTGTCAGGGGAGTAGGTTAAGTAAAATAATGTAAGTGAAGAGCTTTGTGATATATAAAGCATATACAAGAGTTAGTTGTGGTTAATATCCTAGAGCAGCCAGAAGACAAGACCCAGAATCCCAGGGCTGCGAGAAGAATCGCCTTTTTAATTAGACACATATATAGTCAGCTCTCAGGTATCTTTGGCAAACATCCCCATTCCAGGCACACGCTCTCACGAAGATGCTTCATGAAGTCCTCTGTTAACATTTCACAGCTTCTTATTTTTTTCTTATCTGCATGCAGCCCAAAGGGAATGAAAGTCCTTTAAAGGCAAAATCAGCTAAGATCTCCATCCCCTCCCGAAGAAAGTGTGAGCCATAAAGACAGCAAGCTGGGGAGGGTGAGTGGACGAGTACCAGGGGTGATGTTTTCCACCCAGCTGAGCAGGAGGCCAGAGGGAGCTTCATCACTGGATTTTTGTGGCTTTCCATAAGTATTAAAAATTCCCTGGGGCTTCCCTGGTGGCGCAGTGGTTGAGAGTCCACCTGCCGATGCAGGGGACACGGGTTCGTGCCCCGGTCCCGGAAGATCCCACATGCCGCGGAGCGGCTGGGCCCGTGAGCCACGGCCGCTGAGCCTGTGCGTCCGGAGCCTGTGCTCCACAACGGGAGAGGCCACAGCAGTGAGAGGCCCGTGTACCGCAGAAAAAAAAAAAAAAAAAAATTCCCAGAACATCAAACACATCCATATTCAAACATGAATACCAAAATGCATTCCAACGTTGAAAATAAATGTAACTTAGGATTATTCATTATTTTGAAATGTCCATCATTTTGGATTATTCACACCTTTGCTCCTCTCCATTAACAAAGATCATGAAGAGTGGATTGTCAAATCTACAATGAGGTACCAACTCACATGAGTCAGAATGGCCATCCTTAAAAAGTCTACAGATAACAAAGGCTGGAGAGGGCGTGGAGAAAAGGGAACCCTCCTACACTGTTGGCGGGGATGTAAGTTGGTACAGCCACTGTGGAGAACAATACGGAGGTTCCTCAGAAAATTAAAACTAGAATTACCATATGATCCAGCCATCCCACTCCCGGGCACATATCTGGACAAAACTATAATGCAAAAAGATACACGCACCCCTATGTTCACAGCAGCGCTATTCACAAGAGTCAAGACATGGAAACAACCTAAATGTCCGTCCACAGAAGAATGTATAAAGAAGACATGGTATAGATGCACGATGGAATACTAGTCAGCCATAAAAAAGGAACAAAATAATGCCATTTGCAGCAACATGGATGCAACTAGAGATTATCATACTAAGTGAAGGAAGTCAGAAAGAGAAAGGCAAATACAATATGATATCACTTATTGTGGAATCTAAAATATGACACAAACAAACCTATCTACAAAGCAGCAACAGACTCATAGACATAGAGAATAGACTTGTGGTTGCCAAGGGCGAGGTGGGTGGCAGGGGGATTGGGGGAGGGATGGACTGGGACTTGGGGGTTAGTAGATGCAAACTATTACGTATAGAATGGATGGACAAGAAGGTCCCACTGTATAGCACAGGGAACTATATACACTGTCCTGGGATAAACCATAATGGAAAAGAATATAAAAAAGAATGTATATATGTGTATAACTGAGTCACTCTGCTGGACAGCAGAAATTAGCACAACATTGTAAATCAACTATACTTCAGTTTAAAAAAACAAGAAGAGTGGATTGTATTTGGGCTCTAAGAGGGCACAAATTCAGGACATTGCACTGAGATGATCTGCTTCCAATCAGGAAGGTCTTCAGCAGTCACAAGAAGATTCTTCCATAAACACCAGGTCTGAGCTGTTGTCGCTAACGCAGCGTTTAGTGAGTGACCCAGAAGTAACCCATGCTTCAAGGCCAGGCTGCCTCAGCCACAGTGTCCCCTGGATCCCCAGGCCTGCTTTGCACCTGTCAGTGGGACACAGCGATGTTACCCTTCCTGGAACACCTGGAGACCAGCAAAACTGCCCAGGTCCTTCTGATTCCGGGAGCATTTAACAGAGGGACCTTGGGGTCCACTGCAGGGGCCCAAGGGGCCGGACTCTGTCCTTCCATCTCCACCCCAGTTCTGTCTCCATCCACGTTATACACTGAGGTTCCACACAAGATTCCATCAACAAAAGGGTATGTGCACTAAAAAAAGTGTGGGAGCTACTGACCTCATCCAGTATCTTCACTGTGCAGATGAGAAAACCACGGGATGCTCAGAGACAGACAGCAGCTTGACCAAGGCCACACAGGGACAGAGCCAAGATGGGAAAGGATGCAGTCCCTCTGAGCCTGGGCTGTTTGCCTACAACAGTGCTTCTCAGATGTGGACCAAAAACCACCTGGGAAGCTGTGAAAATCCAGATTCCTTGGCCCAGCTCAGACCCACCATCTTGAAATTTCTGGCTTGATGCCCAGGAAACTGTATTTTTAGCAAGTTCCCCAGGTGATTCTCATGCATACAGAAGTTTTAGAACAACCCGCAACTGGCAAGGCCTATACCAGCATACAAATGATTTTTTTAAGATGTTTGTTTTTTAAAAAATGATTTAGGGGCCTCCCTGGTGGTGCAGTGGTTAAGAATCCGCCTGCCAGTGCAGGGGACACGGGTTCGAGCCCTGGCCCGGGAAGATCCCACATGCCACGGAGCAACTAAGCCCGTGTGCCACAACTACTGAGCCTGCGCTCTAGAGGCCATGAGCTACACCTACTGAGCCCGTGCACCTAGAGCCCATGCTCCGCAACAAGAGAGACCACCGCAATGAGAAGCCCATGCAATGCAATGAAGAGTAGCCCCCGCTCGCTGCAACTAGAGGAAGCCAGCGTGCAGCAACAAAGACCCAACACAGCCAAAAATAAATACAAATAAATTTTAAAAAGTGATTTAGGACATAGATATTCCCCAAATAGACCAAATGGTCTTAGGAGATTTGCTTTTACTTCCTTGTGCCTCAGTTTTATTCTTTTGGGCCTTAGCACCCACACACACACACACACACACACACACACACACACACACACACACACACACACACACAAAATAAGACTTTGGATAAATCAGAACACAGAAGAGTAGGGCTGAAAGGGGGAACCTAAGGGATTGACTTCCAGTCTAAACCCTGCATTTACAGATGGGAGTTGAGTCTCAGAGATGGGAAGGGTCAGGCCCAAGAGCACACAGCTAAGAGGTGGCAGACGCAGCACCAAACTGGTACCTTCTGGGCCTGGGTGCTCACAGCTTCCTATGTCCGGACAGCATCTCTTATAAAAGGGAACGGGACTCGCTGGACTTCCTAGGGCAGGATCCGTGGCCCCGCCTCCAGCCGAAGCCGGTGGCTCCCAAGCTGCTGTGCTCTAAGAGGGCACCATAGGACCTCTGTCTGCCTGTAACTGATGCCTACAGCTACCTCTCAGGCTAATGACCATCACTGCTCTTCAGCCCCACTTTCTTTATTTCATGCTACTCCCTGAACCCAGCAATGGTTCAGTGAGCACATATTCTAATCCCAAAGACACAAGAGCCCGAGACTCAGAGAAATAAGCGGGCTTAGCCCTGGGCCCCTGGCCAGCCAGCAGGAGGCCTGAGATGACCTCCAGCGTCCTAGCCTTCAGAGGCTGCCCGAGTGTCTCCCACCTCTACCCTCCCCCATCGCCACCACCAAAGCTCACACTGCTCTGCTCCTCCCATCTCGGTCAGACTCCAGGATGACCGCAGGCAGGGGTGGATGGGCTGCTTCACAGGCACCGACGCGCCAGTATTTCCAGCAGCCCTTATCAGTGTCTTCTTGGCATCCAGAACTTGGTTGAATGGATGGAGGGTCACCTCTCCCAGCCACTAATGAACTCAGGGCAGGCTCGGGCTGGGGCTACAGGCTGAAAATCAGGAGGCGAAGGATTTATAGTGCCTTTGGAGTCACCCTGCCTCGGCCAGCCCCATTGTTTTTCATTAGCGCCCCACGCTGTCCAGGATAACCTTGGCAGACTGCGTGTCCTAGGGAGAGCCGTGTGAGGTTGGGAGAATCACAGGCTGCCTGGCTGCCCCAGCTCAGGCAAGGAACGAAGTGGGAGAACATGCCCACAGTACTTCTGCCCCTCATCCAGCCCTGGGAAGAGTAGTCACTCTCTCCCGTGTAAGCCCCAATAAAAATTCAGCACAATTTTTGGAACGTTCATGATATTGGCAAGCTTCCCCTCACCTGTGTTTCGGAGTCAAGGCTACCAACAGCTACAAATGGCAATGCTGGGGTTGAAAGTGTGTCCCAGCCTCTCTCCCAGCAGAGGTCCAGGAGAAACAGACAACGGAGAGAAGGCTTGTCTTCCACCCCTGCCTATTCTTCTGGCTTCTCTGTATTTCCACTCCTGGTCCAAAGGAAGGAGATTGACCTCCTTCCATCCCAACAGGGCTCTAAGCCTGTGCAGACCTTGACAGGAGTTAGACGTGCCACCCGAGGCAGTTGCCCCCTATGCTCCCAGCCTGGAGCAACCGTGTCCCTCTTAGTCACATCAACACCTGTAACTTTCCAGATTTGCAGATGAGTTCTCAGGTCAACACCCAATGAGAGGACACGTAGCGAAAACACTTCTCTCCCACGGCCTGAGCCATAGTGATGCTCAGTAAGTGTGAGTGAATCCCACCTTCTTCCGCCAGGCGCAAGGATCCAACTACAACCAGGGCATCTTCTCTCTTCTTCTGTGTGATTCCGGGCCCCTCTCCACAAACCTATTTACAACTGAGCTCACTGCCCTCCCCCAAGCCTGCTTCTTCCCCTGAGACAGCAGTGGTTCCAGCAGTCACCCACTCACCCCATTCTGCAGGCCAGGGAGAGGGGGGCCTTTAGCCCTCTATCCTCCACGTCCCACATCAAGTGCTATCAACTCTACCTCCGCTGGTTCCTAAATCCATTTCCTTCTTTCCATGGCTGCCGCTTCCGCCTGAGCCCTTAGGAGCAAAGTCCTCCTCATCAGTCTTCCTGCCTTCAGTTTATCCTTCCTCATCCACCCTCCTCACTGTGGCCACTGTGATCATTCTCAAACTCAGACCTGAGCCTGTGGGTCAAAACCAGTAATGGGGGCTTCCCTGGTGGTGCAGTGGTTGAGAGTCTGCCTGCCGATGCAGAGGACACGGGTTCGTGCCCCGGTCCGGGAAGATCTCACATGCCACAGAGCGGCTGGGCCCGTGAGCCATGGCCGCTGAGCCTGCGTGTCCGGAGCCTGTGCTCCGCAATGGGAGAGGCCACAACAGTGAGAGGCCCGCGTACCGCAAAAAAAAAAAAAAAAAAAAAAGAGTAGTGATTTCTCATTAGTGCAAACTTCTTACTGTGCATTCCAGGGCCTACGCAGCTGGACCTACCACGTTCTCTCGATACACATCCTACATGCACAGAGGCCACGCGCCCATCACACCAGGCTCGCAGTGAGAGGGCATGCAGGACCCTGTGCGCTTTCCTCAAAGCGTCCTGTTCATTCTCACAAACAACCCAGCAAGCATGATTACCATCCTATAGGGAAACTGAGGTTCAGAGTAACTAAGAAATTTGCCCAGGGTCGCACAGTTGTAACAGCACAGCCAGAGATCACGCCTGGACCGTGTGATGTCCGTGCTTTTATTCCCTGAACGCGTTCTGACCTCCTCGCTTTCCTTACGCCGTCCCCATCCCAGGGAACGTTTCCTCCTTGCCCTCATCTTGCTTACCCTTCCAGGCCATTTCCAAAGCCAGCCCTTCGGCAACTCCTTTCCCCATTCTCCCAGAAGGAAAAATCTTTCTTCCTTGGGACTTTCTTTTTTTATTATTATTATATAAGTTTCAGGGAAACACATAGTGATTCACAATTTTTTTATTATTATTAGTTTATTTATTTATTTATTTTTGGCTACACTGGGTCTTCGTTGCTGTGCACAGGCTCTCTCTAGTTGCGGCGAGTGGGGGCTGCTCTTCATTCCGTTGCGTGGGCTTATTGCAGTGGCTTCTCTTATTGCAAAGCATGGACTCTAGGCGTGCAGGTCTCAGTAGTTGTAGCACATGGGCTCAGTAGTGTGGCTCGCAGGCCCTAGAGCGCAGGCTCAGTAGTTGTGGCGCATGGGGCTTAGATGCTCCGAGGCATGTGGGATCTTCCTGGACCAGGGCTCGAACCCGTGTCCCCTGCCTTGGCAGGCAGATTCTTAACCACTGCGCCACCAGGGAAGCCCTAGTGAGTCAAAATTTTTAAAGGTTATACTCCATTTATAATTATTAAAGAATATTGACTCTATCCTCTGTGTTGTAGAATACATCCTCGCAGCTTATTTACCTTATCCACAGTAGTTCGCACCTCTTAATCCCCTACCCCTCTCTTGCCCCTCCCCCCTTTGCTCTCCCTACTGGTAGCCAATAGTTTGTTCTCTGTATCTGTGAGTCTGTTTCCGGTTTGTGATATTCTTAGGACTTTATACCTCACTTGCGGCACCTTTTATTTTAGTTCCCTGTGCACATATTTTTCGCCTCCAGACACTAAGCTCCTTGTCGTGCAAAATACATCAGTCCCTCCTCTGCATCCCCACACCTGGCCAGGGGTCTTGGAGATCGATGGGGTGGGACCCGCTCCTGTGTGTGGCCAATGGCACATCACTGGTACCATTACACCCCATAATGATCAGTTTTATTATTAGTCAGGGGGCTAGGACATAACCCCATAACCCCCAGTCCCGCTCCCCTGAGTAGGTCACAACAGGGCATTCCAGAAATTCCCCAAAACTCATCGTCCTGCCTGTGCTGAGACACTGGATAGCAGCAGAAGTCAAGACTTGGGCCTCCAGGCACGGTCTGAGCCACCTGCCCTGGTCCTTTCCCACCCGCCTGGCACTGCTGGTATCAGCTGAGCGCTGAGCTGGCTCCTGCCTCCCCTCCCTTCCACCCATCTGCTCGCTTCTTGGACCCTGTGCAGCTTCCCTTAATCTCATAAGAGGCAATTTGCGTGCTCCGGGCTGGGAAAAACCTGGCAACAGATAATCCCCGGTACAAGTATTCTTAAGCCTTCCCCAATTGGTCACTAATAGCAGAACAGACGGTGACATTTGCGCCTTTTCTGCATGGTTGACCAGGTAGCTCTGGGAGGCTGAAACCAGTAAAGGCAGGGCTGCAGGAGGCTCAGATGCTCACCTCTCTCACCTGCATGACTCATGGGAAGAAGCAGATTCTAATCGGTCCAACTTCAGATTTGCAAAGCCTCCTTTCCCATCCCTGGGACCCCTCGTGGCTCCGGTTTTAATAGTCCTGGGCTCAGGAAAGACTCACGAATAGTGATGAAAATTAGAACAAACCTTTATGAAACACCTTGTGTGTGCCCAGATCATTTACACATGTGGTCCCTCAGCCTCACGGCAGCTTTGCAAAGTACGTGTGTCACCCCCATTTTATAAATGGGGAAACTAAGGCTTAGAGTGGGTGAGGAATGTGCCCCACATCATACTGCTAGTGACAGGGCTGGAGTTCCTTCCCAGGCCTGCCTGGTTCTGTGTTTTTTCCACCGTCCAGGACCCAGACCCTGGCAGGTGACCCGTTAGGCACTCAGAGTGGGTCCCTGAGGTTACCCGTCACTCACACCTTTGCTTGTAGTTTCCCTGCCACAGAAGGACATCTTTCTTCCATCACATCCCCGTACCCTGATTCCTCCTCCAGGAAGCCCCTCTGTTTCTTCTCCCCACCCCTACGCTTGCAGCAGGCCTTTCTTAAAGCCCCAAAGAACTTTACGTGACCCCTTTAGGA
This sequence comes from Phocoena phocoena, assembly GCF_963924675.1. Lineage (NCBI taxonomy): Eukaryota > Metazoa > Chordata > Mammalia > Artiodactyla > Phocoenidae > Phocoena > Phocoena phocoena. The sequence continues at coordinate 7,903,846 of NC_089226.1, forward strand.
GACCCATCACCTTCTCCCTCACGGTCTAGCAACTTGGGTCAAGTGCAGCCGTGCACAGACTCTCAGTAAGTTTCGCTGAATGTCCTGGGAGTTGCAGCAAGCAGGACTTCAGCCGGGCTGCCCCCGCATTCAGGAGCAGAGGTGGCAGTGACGCCCCCCAGGGCATCAGAGGAGTCCTCACTCCACCTTCTCCTGGACCCCAGGGCATCCTCGGGGCATCACTCAGCCTCTCCCTCCTTGCCGTTCCCTCCCCGCTGAAGGAGCAAGTGAAGGTGGCTGTGCACTGGGCTCCATAGAAGCCAGGCAAGCTTACCAGGTGGCCCTGACATTCCTGTCCAGGTCTGGCTGGGATTAACGCTAAGGGCAGTGGCCACCTCCCCTCCACCTGCTACTGGAGCAAAGGCCTGGCCAAAGTGCCCAGAGAGACGGGAGGAAGAGGGTGAGCACACTCCACACCATCTCCCGAGGGGGGTGCAGGGGCTATGGGGACATCAGCACCCCTGCTCCCCGCATCAGGCTTCAGTGCAGAGTTTGCCCCGAGGCTGTCTCTCCTGTTACACTAACTAACCCCACACCCCTTGCTCTCTGCACTAGTGCATGCGGACCCCACAGAGAGCTGCCTCTCATACCAGCATGGGACCACCTGACCACCAGATCAGTGACTGGGGAGAGGCACAGACTCATATACCTGTAGGTGTGGCAACAGACTTACAACACTGAAGTACCAGAATGTGTCCCCAGAAGATCTGGGGTTGACAGTTATCGGAGGAAGGGATGGGTGAGCGCCATGGTCCCTCTGAGCCTGGCAGGGAGGACCCCGGCCACCTTGGGTGTGGCTCACTGGGCCCTCTTTCTGCCTGTGCTACACACACACACACACACACACACACACACACACACGCACACACAGGCACAGCCAGAGTCAGGCCGCAGCACCACGAGCTCCTGGAACCTTAAAGCCTTAAAGATTGTCCAGACCACAGTCCCTTCCAGGGGTCTCTACAGTGACCCTGACAGCAGAGGGAGGCCTTGGCCTTCTCAGCCTACATTTTAGTCCCAGAAAAAAATTCCACCACGCCCCGCCGCAGAATTCTAAACCAGAGGCTTTCAAAGATTCTGAAAGAATAAGAAGAGTTTGTTCAAGCAAAATTTTAAGTGGTTGACAAGGAACAGAAGCAGAAAAGGTGTGGCTGGAGAAGGGGTGAGGCCTACAAGTCAATTCATTCAGCCACACACACACACACACACACACACACACACACACACACACACGCATACACCATGGCAGCCAGGCCCCTGGAGCGCGGCTGTAAAGTCATCACTCGGTAATCTGGCCCTTATAACCTCAGCCAGCAAAGCGCCTCTTCCCTCCCCAGGAAGTAACTGGGAATTGCGGGGGGACCTCAGATCGGAGGCCAGGGGTGTGTGAGCTCATAGAGCCTCACGGGGTCTTCAGCGTTTTAAATGTTTTCCTGGAAGACGGTGGGGACCTCCCCGAGCCCGATGGTGACGGTTCACTCCATGCCAAGGTGTGCTGCGGGTCCCCAGAAAAAGACTGAGGCGAGGGGCTGGGCGGTCAGGTGCGGCCCCTTCGGAGAGCCTGGTGGGCTGAAGGAGGCGAGGCAGAGATCGGGGGGTGGGGCGCTTTGGAGAACAGTCTAGAGAAGTCAGAGAGAGGTGCTGAGCAGAAAGCAGCGGGCAGGGAGCAGTCGGCAGCAGGACAGGTTTGGAGAGAATCTACGCAAGGTACTGCCCAGGAGGTTATAGAAAATGATAATTTGCCTTTCACCTCTCTGAGCAGGAAGTGAGGGAACCGGTGAGGAGATTCTCTGGACAAGAGCCTGCCCCCGTGGTTGTACGTCGCATCCCCAAGGGCTCCTGAGCCCAAAGAGGAGGCCTCAGGGCCTGTCCCACTGGTCCATCGCTCTACCTCCTCTCCATCCTCTTGCACTGCAGCCTTCATCTCCTCTAGAAGTGACACCTGACTTAGGTTCTGCTTGAGAAATCATCTCATTGACTCGAAAGAGAAAAGTGTTTAGTGGCTTGTATTTAATGCACAAAAATTAAAAGTATGCTGGGGACTTCCCTGGCGGTCCAGTGGTTAGGACTCCATGCTTCCACTGCAGGGGGTATAGGATCAATCCCTGTCAGGGGGCTAAGATTCCGCATGCCGCCAGGTGCGGCCAAAAAAAAAAAAAAAAAAAAAAAAATCGTCAGAGCACTAACTACGCCCGGCCCCCACATAATTTGCCAACCATGTCCTCTGGGGCAGCTTTATGAGACTATCCAGTGAACCTGTCTCACTCCAGAAACATTCTTTCCATAGAAAAGCCAAGGGGATGCAACGAGCAAAATGTGAAAGCCGAAAAGTCTCTCTGAAGCCTGCTAGGATGGGTCGGGAGACTAGTCCCCTCGAGGCCGGCTCCTACCTCCCTGCCCCCCAGGCTCCCTTCCATCGGCCCCCACCCCAACTCCTGGCTCTGAGGCAGCCTCCAAGGTGAAATAGTGACCGCTTAGTGTCCACCTGCACGCCTGCTTCTGACAACCTCTCCTCCCAGCCCCTCCAGAGCCCGGTTTCCATGGTGACAGCCCCTCTTCTCCCTGGGGCACTGCCACACCCGTCACCCCTGGGCTTCTTCTCACCCTCACCCCTGCCCGCACCTTGGCCTGGGGATGCTTCCTGCACTCCAGCTCTCCAGGCACTCTCACCAACACCAAGAGGAAGCAGGACTGGGCTGGAGGCGGGGGGAGACCAGGTCAGTTCCCACGGCAGGCCTCCCTATTCGTGGGCATTCTGGGGGCTCAGGCTTCACTGCTGAGAGCCAGCTGATCCCAAGCCCTCGGCTCTCAGCTGACAACCTGACACTTCTCTCTGATCACACAATCTTTGGTAGCTATTGCTGCTGTCTTGACACTGTCCTTGCAAGGAAGATGCTGAGATAGAAGAATGCGCTGTGAAATCATCATTAGAGCCTGGAGAAGGAGGCTGGGAGAGGACCGGTCTCCCGCTCACTCATCCTCTCTGCATCCCAGCGTCTCCCGCCCCTCTTTCTCCTCCTGTTCTCCCTCTGCCTTCTCTCCATCTCTCTCTTCCTCTCCACTCCTGCTCTCCTGCTCTCCTCACTCCCCTCCCTCTCTCGCTCCTTCTCTGGTCTCTCCCTCATTTTCTCCTCTCATCTCTTCCTTCCTTCTCTCTCTTGTTTTGGTGCCAGAAACAGTCTAATTACAACAGGGAACTTGAAGAGACAGAAAGGAAGAAAAAAAAAAAAATCCCACCCCACCACGCATAGCTGGTGATAATGTCCTATGAAATCTAATTTATAAAGCTCAAATCAGAATAAAAAGTGTTACTCTCACAATTCAGGGCCGATTGGATTTTTAATGAGATCCCTCAGAGACCCAGCCAAGATCTCATCAGGTTGAAAACTCAGCTACCTTCCCGCCTGCCACAAACTCTCCAGTGTGGACCTCTGTCTCTCCTCCACTGCCATCCTCAGTGCCCCTTGAAGCCATACGCCAGTGGCTCCCTTCTTAGGGCCATCTGCTGCTGAGAGCTTGGCCCTAACCATGGTCAAAGCCTGGGACTCTGTGTCCCCAAGTTGGACAGCAGCCGGTGTCCAGGACCTCTGTGGCCACCTCTGACTCTCTCCAGGTGGAGGGGCAGCCTGCCCACCAGGTCCTGTTTTCCTCGGCTGTGTATCTGCAGAGCAGGGGGTAGGAAAGAATACAGGCTTAGACGTGATGAGCCCCAGGTCAGACCCCACTCATTAGCTGTGTGATCTTGGGCAGGTTACTTTGCCTCTCTGATCTGGGTGTCTTTGCTATAAAATGGGAATAGTCCTGCTCTGAAGTGTAATTACACGGTTACAGGAGGGACAGCATGGGAAGCACAGATGGTACTGTGGGCCGGGAGCTCAGTGGATGTCAACGTCCCATGTCCTGTTTGTCCATTCAGCTGTGGCCTCCCAGGGAACGTGGGCCACATCACCCCCCCTTCTTCAGCAATCCCTCCAGGATAAGACATAGGGACCTGCATGCAGTAGATGAGAACATGGTCCTTAGAGCCAGAGAGTCTTGGATTCGCTGCCCTGGTCCTGCCACTAGATGCTCCCTGGACAATTTAGTTAACCTCTAAGGCTCAGTGTGCTGAGTGCCTGTGAAAAGGGGTTAATAAGGCTCCACACAAGTGTTGTGGGGATGTGACGGCCACAGAGAAGGCCCACAGGGCACGTGGTGAGTCGTTAACATGCGTAGCTCCTGTTACTAATTTTTTACCACCTTGGGCCTCATTTCCTCATCTGAAAAATGGGGATAAAAATAGTACCTGCCTCATAGGTTGTTATGAGGATGAAAATATTAACAGGCTAATATTTGTAAAGCTTGGAACAATGCCTGGCATATTGTACCCAATGTGGGTGTCTCTGTTTAATAAAATATGAACTGCCTACCTTAGATGGTTCAGGGAGGTGTGTATGGGCAGGTGTGGGTTCACACTGATGATTTGCTCCCAGTGACAGAGAGGCTGGCACAGGGTCTGCTGCAGAAAAGAAAGGGACAGGAGACGATTACCTGCTCACTCAACCCCACCATCCCTCACGCTACACCACCCCTTATCCCGCCAAATTTGGCCCTAGTCCCGTCCTGGGAGCCACTAAAACTATGATATTATTGATATTTCTTGGGTTCTCAGGTTTAACCAAAGCACACCACGCCCTATGCCTGTTGCCCTCTTGAAGCACACCCCGCCCCCCCAGAGTGCTTCCAACTGGGGGCCTCTCTCCTGCCTCTGCCCCCTTGTGGAAGCAGCGTTAAGGGGAAAGAGGAGTAACACGTACCAAGCGCAGTAGCACGTGGCCCGTTTTGGGGGCTGGAGGATGGCTGGACCACAGCGTGAGTGCGCTGGGGATTGATGGGCAGGGAGCCTGCAGCCGGGGCCAGCTCCCGCAAGCAGGGGATGGAGCTGGGGGCAGTGAAGAAGCTGCAGCTGGGCCCCAGGCAGGTAGGGAGGTGCTCTGGGGGTCCTTGTCCCCCAGGGCAGCCTGGGCTCTGCTTCCATTGCTCGAGGGGAAGCCCTTCCGGCAAGTAACTGACCGTTGCATTTGTTTCCTTCCTAGGTCAAGTGTACTCCTTCAGCCAGCAGCCCCAGGACCAGGCTGTGGTATCGGGGCAGCCGGTGACACTGCTGTGCGCCATCCCTGAATACGATGGCTTCGTTCTGTGGATCAAAGACGGCTTGGCTCTGGGCGTGGGCAGGGACCTCTCAAGTGAGTATCCCCAGACCTCCCCAGGAAGGCCTAGAACCCGCCCCTGCCCTCCCCACCCACCCACCCCCTCCTAGGGAACCCCATCTTCAGAGGCATTTGGGGATCAAATCTCAGCTTTCATTGCAGATCCCACGGGCAGAGGCAGGCGAGGCAGGCCCTGGGTCCAGGATGCATGGGACTTTGAGGGCCCCTCTGACTCCTGGTGATGAATTATGAGTAAACCCTCAATTCGGGCGGTCCGTCCTAAACTAACACAGTGTTGCCCTGGAGGGTCCATTGCAAAGTCAAACTCGACTCACATGAGGTCAGCTTTCCAGAAGTAAGTGTTCCTTCTCCTGGTCCGACATGTGTTCCCCACTTAATCACAAGTTAAGTGTTGTTCTTGCCTCCTTCCAACCATTAAAGGGAGCCAAGTAGATTGAAAACGCGAAGAAACCTGGTTGGGTTTAGGGGTCACCATGCGATGGGGAGAAAAGAAAATCAGTGTTTAGAATAAATTCCAAGCCTCGTTTAGCCCACCACCCAGGCTGGTATTCAGCAAAGATGCGCTGGTGGGCTCCCATGGCTGTTGATGGCTGACGTCTGTGCTGTCTGGTTGGTGCCCACGCCCCATCACCTGTTAACTATTGTAAATGTCAACCCTTAAGCCCACACAGACGTTTTTCCAATCCATCCTCTCCTCCGGGAGAAAAAAGAATGAAATCATCCTCCTGGTCACTCGCCCATCAGCCACTATTCTTCTCCCCTGAGGAGGGTAGCCGTGTGGCTCTTTGTTAACTTAGCATAAACTGTAAAATGCAGAACGAGGAATGTGGGCATCCCTGTGGTTGGGGCGTGTCTGGGGGTGGAGAAGGAGAGAAGCATATGTGTTCAACTGAGGAGCGGCTTGGCCTCTCTCGTGGTTTCGGCTGCAGGAAAATAAAAATCGAAGTGCACTCGGGAACGTGACGGCTGGGAAGCTAATACTTTAAAATGTGAGTTATGTCTTGCCAAAAATGTGTATTGAAACATTATAGCGACGGTCAATAGTATCACAGGGTTTGAGTGCTGCTGCCCAGCTGAGCATGGATAAAATACACGATCACATCTCCAAAATATACTGTGCTGCTATAAAATCTAAGTATTGTGGGAACCAGCCAGTTTCAGGGACTCTGAACCCCCTTACCGCAGAGGAACTGGGGGAGTAATACGATCTCCCCAAACCGAGTCCTTCACGCTCCACGAGGCTCTGAGCTGGCCCAGCACTGCTGCTGGTTAAGGAAGCTCTCTGGGTTCCCGGTTAGTGGCTTTCGGATTCCATCAGGGACTGGGGTCTTGTTGGGTCGGTGAAGAGGAAGCCCCAGGTCACCATGGATGGTTCATAGAGGGGTCATCGCTGCATGGATAACTGACCCTCTGGCATCCACTTCCATGAATGGCTTTCCGGGATCCGGCAGTGGGTCCTGCTAAGTGCTGGAGGGCAATGGGATCTGATGAACTGGGATCCGTTTCCTCTCCAACTTGACTCCATTGACAGAAAGAAGGTCAGCCCTCTCCTTGCAGAGCCAATAAACTCAAACTCTTGGTAACGTGTTTTCTCTGTATTTGATCCCTTGTCCCAAAATAGCATGACAATAATGACAAATGTATGCTCAGTAAACACTGTTTGCTTGCCTGATAAGAAAGTGAGTGTAATAGATCTCAATTCAGTTCAGGAAGTATTTGCCGAGCACCTAACACTGTGGGGGAACTGGGGCCCGTGTTATGGGGTTTCAGCCTGCCACAGCTCTGCCTGCTTCTATTTTAAATGTGTAGCCCCATCCAGCCTACCAGAAATGATGCCTTAACTGAAGACCTTACTATCTTTCTGGTCACCAAAGCTGGAGAAAAACAGTCGAAGGAAGTGATTTATAAATACACTCCCTCATACTGATGGAACATTTTTCTTCTAAGAGGCTCAAATATTTCTCAGACATTATCTCATAAATCTACAATCATCCACGGGTAGAAAAAGAAGGCTTTTCCCCTTTATTTGGCAGGTAAATAAAATCACAGCTGAGAAAGAAATTGATTCAAACAAACACCCAATCCCAATGCATGGGACCCTGGCTCCTAACCCCAAAAGCCCTTAGACCCTCCTCAAAACAGGGACCTCTCTGGCTACCCTATGTCATTGTTATGTTCATTTAAACTAGCATTTATAGACTACTTACTGAATGCCAGGTACTTTACCTAGATTATCCTATCTGATCTTCACCATAGCTCTGTGAGGTACTAGCACCGTCCCTACTTTACTGACAAGGAAATGGAAAGGCAAAGGAGTTAAAGTAACTTACCCAAGACAACAGAGCTAGGCAGTGACAGAGCTGACATTGGAACCCAGGCAATTTGTCTGTAGAACCCAGACTTCCAATAACTTTGCCTCCCCTGGGAGTAGCAAGAAAGAGTATTGATGCTGTGGAAGGAGCTAGAATTTCCTCAGAATCTGTGCTTCTGGGCCTGTGCTTTGCGAAGATACTGCCAGTCTTTGGGATAGCATCACGGCTCGCTGCCTAATTATGCAAATACAAACAAACCCATCACTGATGTTTTCAGCAGCTTATGAGAGCGGAAGCCTGCTGTTGACGGCTTGCAAGTCAACAAAAACACAAGCTCCGGCCAAGACGCCTGCAGGAGACCAGGGGCTAATCACAGGACAGTGGGATCCAGAGGCTGGGCTGGAGGGCCTGGGGCAGTGAGCCAGCTACGTTGAGGACAGCCGCAGCACGCTGAGAGCTGGACTAGGAGGACCCACTTCCAGCCCCTCACCCGGCCCCAGGGAGAGCCAGCTTAACTTACCCGGGCTCCTTCCCAAAGCCCAGCAGAGGGCAGGCAGGGTGGGCAGGGGGGCGGCCGGGCTCTTGTGGGTACAGCTGCTGGCCTTGTAGCATCTCCAGCCAGGCCTGAACAGCTGTGGAGGGCAGGACCACTTGATGGCATGGTGGGGACAATGCTAGCACAGGATGCACCTCAAAAGCATACTGGGGAGTCTGGTGGAGGATCACAGCTGCGTCCACTGACCAGAAATGGGTGCTGCCTAACAGCCCACCCCCAGGGAGCCCTGCCCCACCTCTGGAAGACCCTTAGGTTATGGGGGGGTAAAAGGGGCCTAAGAGCACCAACACTTCATCCAGGGTAGAAATCTCCTCTGCAGTGTTCCTTACATGCAACCATCCCATGTATGCTTGAATACAGCCAGTGACGGGGACCTCACTACCACCTCTGGCAGCCCAGATCTTTGTTGGACACCAGTAAATTGTTAACAATATTCTAAAGTATTTCCCCATGTTCATCCTGACCCTTGGTCCTAATGCCGTCCTTGGGAGCTACATGAACACATCTAACCCCCACTAAGAGACTTGGAAATATTTGAAGAGAGCTATGGCACATCCCTCTGTCTCTGTTTCTGTCTCTTGAGCACTAGTCTTCTCTTTAAAAGGCCAAATGTGGGCTTCCCTGGTGGCGCACTGGTTGAGAGTCCGCCTGCCAATGCAGGGGACACGGGTTCGTGCCCCGGTCCGGGAGGATCCCAAATGCTGTGGAGCGGCTGGGCCCATGAGCCATGGCCGCTGAGCCTGCGCGTCCAGAGACTGTGCTCTGCAACAGGAGAGGCCACAACAGCGAGGGGCCCGCGTACCGCAAAAAAAAAAAAAAAAAAAAGGCCGAATGTGCCCAATTCCGTCCTCCTATGGCACGTTTCTGAGAACTCACTCTGCCCTAGCGAAAGCCCTTCAGAAAGAGGAGCAGTTTGGGGCTGCTGGAGGCTGGATGGGCCTCTGAGGGGAGGAAGGACCCTGTAAGGCACTGGTGGGGGAAAGCAGAGCTCTGGGAAGAGGACTGATGGAAAACAGGTCCTGCTGGGAGAAACTAAGGAGGTCGAGGGTCCAAGACCCGAGAGAGAGAGGCTCTGCCCGTCCCGGCAGCCACGACTCGTGTTGGCATTTATATGCAACCCACAGAGCATCAGGAAAGCCGCTTAATGATTTATCATTCTCAAGCTTTTACTTATCTGTTATTCATTGCCCATGGTGTAAGAGGCCCCAAATTTTTAAGTATCCCGAGCGCCTCCTAAGTGTTTAATCAGGCCCTGGGGTTCAGGGGGTCGTAGTAGGAATGACCAGAAAAGAGCCACTTACAGTTCCAAGTGACCAGAGTTTCCTGGGAACTGGTGTGTGGGCCTCGGTTTCTACTTCCTGTCCATCCTGAAACTAAAGTTTTCCCCAAAGTGACTCCTGATCCTTTTCCAAGTTTTTTTTTCTTCTTCTCTCTCCTTCTGACTCTGTCTTCTCGGTTTGCACATCTCAGCCTGGGTCTCTCTGTCTCTCTGTGTGTCTGCTTATTAGGAGGTTGCATGTCTGCTTTGCAAACCACAGTGCCCAGTGCGCTGCTTTCCAGGGTGACAGCCCACTGTGTCTGTCCACATTTAGCACCCCTATCTCTGCTGTCTCCTTCCCACTCAATAATAGCTTCCCCAACATTCCTAAACTTAAAACCCACAGTATCCTTGTACACACACACACACACACACACACACACACACACACACACACACACGCTGCCCCAGCCCCCTGGGGAAACTCTCTTTTGTGCTCCTTATACTGAGGTCAGGGCCCTATGCAGTCACCTCCTGCTCTGCCAGGCCCTAGGACCAGCCCCAGCTCGGGTGTCCCCCCCGTCCCCCGCTGTGCCTGTCTGTCATGCCCGGCTCTCCGCCCCCGCCCCAGCCCTCCTCATATGCTGATATGCCTGCCGTCTCCACAGGTTACCCACAGTACCTGGTGGTAGGGAACCACCTGTCAGGGGAACATCACCTGAAGATCCTGCGGGCAGAGCTGCAAGACGATGCTGTGTACGAGTGCCAGGCCATCCAGGCCGCCATCCGGTCCCGCCCCGCACGCCTCACCGTCCTAGGTAAGAACCGTCCGCACGCTGGGCTGACGATGCTATGGGAAGCACCCTGGGCTCGGCTCCACAAGCCAGGGGCCAAACTGGAGGGGCCTCTCCACTGGACAAAGCCCCCCGGCATTGTCCTACAGGGCTCTGACCACTGCTGCCCCACTGTCAGTCCCTCCCCACCCAAAGGGGGAAAATGAAAGTTCCTGCCCTGGACATCAGAAGGCCAGCACCAGCTGACCTCTGACTTTGCCCAACCCCAGCATGTTTGACTGCCACTTAGGGAGTTAAAAAGGGCTCCTGGGTGCTTATTTATTGAATCAGGAAGCATGTTCTGCACACGTGATCCATGTGAGGTCCTGTGCTCGGTGACGGAGATCCAGAGAAGAAGGGGACACATCCTCGAGTCCCTTCTTTCTGAATTGCCCTCCCCTGGTGCTGACAAAGCCCCATCTAAAACCCTCCCCTGTCAGACTCAGCATGGAGCTCAGTTCTCTCCATGATTTCAGCATCCATGGGGACCACCCCGACCCTGCTCCTTCCCACCTTTGCTGCTCCCTGGGAATCCTGGCTCTCCGGTGGAGGACCGGGCTGCCTACGTCATCCCCAGGAAGGGTCATTTCAGGTTCTTAAGCTAAATCACACCTTTACCCCTTGGTCATTCTCCATCTTGGCTTCCCAGGAGCCCAGCATCCCTGGGACATCCTCCTGAAGAGGTCCCCACTCCTTGACTCGGGCACGCCTGCCTGAGACCAGGGGACGGGCTCATCTACCTCTCCAGCTGCGTCGTCCCAGTTTAGAGTTCAGCCCCTGTCAACTGCCTCCTCCGGCCAGGTGTTAGCCAGGAGGCAGGCCCTCTGGGAACCACGCCGGCACATAAGTAATAATAGCTCACGTTTGCATAGCGCTGCACAGCAGGCCTCTCAGCACCTCCACTTATGTTACCGCGCCTGTTCCGACGCCGGCCTGCGGGACGGGGACTGTGGCCCCCGGGGGAGGGTCTGAGGCTCAGAGAAGCAAAGGACACGCATGGGGGATGGCACACAGGCAGCCAGAAGAGGGAAGTCCCTCCCACCCCCGCCTCCTGCAGCTGCTGTGAAGTTTGACAACAGGGTCGGCAGCTGGGGCGCTGCCTCCTTGCCGCTGGCTGCTCAGAGATGAAATATTTACGAGGGTGTCAGGTTATCTTCAGATCTACACGGCCAGCACACGGGGTAGACTGTCTCAAGCACAGCAGCAGACTGACCCTGGAGGACCACTTACCCAGCTCAGAGCTTGGCTTCTTAAGACGGGAAGGAGGAACTGGGGGCCAACCTCAGAAACCCCCTCCCACCTCTCAGTTTCCCCCCACCTGCGATGGAAGGAATGAGAAAAATAAACCTGCTCTGGAGGGTCAGCAAGTCTGGGATTGACCAGGAAGTGGGCCTCCTGTGTTAGAGGGAGAGGCTGCCACCTTCATCTCTCCTGAGATGTGGCTAAAATGGGACCCGGTCTGTAATCGCTGTGGGGATTGAGGGAGGAGAGAGGAGGATTTAGTGCCTAATATATTTTCTGATCCTTAAGGATTGCAAAAGGCCATATAGATTTGCTAAGTGGAATTGTAGGATCTTCATCTCCAGAGGTTATTTAGCACCACCCCTTCCCTTGTACCCCTTCTAGAGGGTCCCAGAGATGCTAAAATGAGAGGAACCTGAGCAGCGCCCACTCCTGACTTCACGCAGGACAGAAAACAGATGGGGACTCCTCTGGTTCTTAAGTTCACATCCTGGTATCAGAGCTTCAACCTGGTCATACCCAGCCAGTCACAGCCTCCTTTCCTCTCTACTATCTCAGTTAGGTGACAAAGTCTACATTATCCCAAATGTTTTACAGATAAGGAAGTTGAGGCTCAGAGAGGCAAAGGCTCTCATGGGAGGTCACACAGCTTAATTATCCCTCAAAATAGACCCCAGATTTTCCAACTCCAAACCACTTATGTTACCTCGCCTGTTCCGATGCCAGCCTGTGGGATGGGGATTGTGGCCCCCAAATGATGGTCTGAGGCTCAGAGAAGCAAAGGGTGCTCTCTGCCCGGTCTCCACATCCCTAAATGCCCTGAGGATTGCCTTTGTCTGGCCGGTTAAGAGCCAGGCTTCTGAGAGCAGGGCCTCTGGTTCTGATCTGAACAGACTTAATTTTGTCTTGGGTCACATCTAAAAGGCATTCACTCCCCCGTCTCCCTCTCCAGAGGCCTGACCTGGCACAGGCTTCTGGCGGTTTGTGGTGGGAAATGTTTCACAAGTCTGGAGATCAGTTGAAGAGGGGGGAGGCAGAGTTTCCAGGAGACCCTAGCAGGATGGCCTGGGTAGAATTCCTGAGGCCAGAAAGGGAGACTGAGCTGGCATTTGTCCATCAGCCTTTCGTAAGGTCTCCACAAAAACCACTCCTCAAGCTTCCCCAGGCTCTGCTACATTCCCCCCTGACTCCTCAAGGCTACCCTAAGTCCCTACCCCTGAGTAGTCCTGTGGGTCCCAGCCCTGGCCTGGCCCTGCAGGACTCTAGCTGAGTTTCTCCATGGTATACAGCCCCACCTACTGCCCTGGAGGGAGGCCCTACAGGCAGAAGCTGACCCAGCCTTCTGGAAAGGGAGCCTGGTCTATTCATGGCGGTGGATAGACAGGGCTTCTCCTGTCCCAGCAGAGAGAGGGCTGTTTCTACCCTGGGCAGCCAGCTTCCCAGCCAAGATCCCATCTGCTTGGCCGTGACATCTCAGCCTGGAAAAAATGTCCCAGCCATATCCCCAAGGGGGGCGCTGCTTTCCCTATGTTCCAGGAATGAGAGAGCTTTCTTAATTTAGTCCGTATTTGGCCTGAGATAGATGTTTAATTAAATAAAGTAAGAGCCTGATTAGAACCTGCAGAAGTTGTAAGAGCAGAATCGGATGGTATTCCAGCAAAATTGCAAAGCAAACACTTTGGCTGGAACAGAGGGAGACCCCCAGGGGTCTTCCATCAAAGCACCAAGTGAGAAGGGCAAATACGAGAGATTATGTAGCCAACAGATGTGCACTGTTAAAATATGCAACTGCCGGTAGCCTGCTTAGAGAAGTCAGAGGGCCCAGCTCAGAGGCTGCCTTGCTCCAGGGAGGGCATGGGGACCAGGGCCGGCCGCCAAGCCGAGAGTCGCAGACACATTAATTAGCCTTGTGTTCCCAGCTCTCAGATGCAATCAGGCAAGGAGCAACTGTGGGCTGAGCATTTGCTACCTCAGGGAGACAGAGGGAAGGAGCCAGGGGACAGAGAGGCAAAAGGGGAAGGGGCAGATCCTGTGAAGTTGAGCGAGGCAAGGACTGGGTGCCCTTCCACCCCACAGAACACCTCTGGAATCGTGATGTCAGGGGCAGAGCCACAGGCTTGGAGGCAGCAGTCATGGTCCTGCCATTAACCAGCTGTGTGACCTTGTTACTCAGCCTCTCTGGGTCCCAGTGTCCTCATCTGTAAAATAAAGGTGGTGATAACTAAGATGACCTATTACTATGAAGAACCATCCAGCTCCCAGAAAGCAACGACTTCTGCAACAAGGAGCCCAACTTGCTCTACCAGCTATTTTAGGAAAATCCCCCACTGGAACCCGAATTCATGTGGTGCCTGAGTCATAGACAGTAACCGATGAGGGTATTTTAGGCAACATCCCACTTTGAGGCTATAGAAAGGACCTTTCAAAGTCCTGCCCAGCGCTGGGATTCTGGCTGTACACCTTAGCCCCAGAGCCCGCCTCCACATCCAGCCTCCATGCACACCCAGCCAGCTCTGCCGGGACGCTGCCCAGGACCCCCAGCACGTGTGCAGAGCTGTGGTGCAAGGGGTAGAGGCTGCGTCGAGAACCAGAATACCTGCCTGCCGCTTACTCACTGTGTGACCTTGGGCAAGGTCCTCCGAGTTCCCTCTGGGCCTCTGGTTCAACTCTATAACCAGTACTTAGTACAGGGTAGATACTCAGTAACGTTGGGGATTTTTAAGGAATGAGTGAATGAACGAATGAGTGATTGAATGAATGGATGGAGTTTCTGGTTCTTCATCTATAAAATGGGGATAATAAAAACACCAATCTCCGAGAATTGTTGCAAGCATGAAACTAACACACATGCCACTAAGTGGCATGCACTTTCAAGTTACACACCCATGCACGCTGTTGCTTCTCCCACCTGCCGGAACCCCTGAGTTGAAAAATACCACAACGGTTCCAGGGCCAGAGCTGTAAGGGCGATATTGCATGATGTGATCCTTCTAACTTCCTGAAAACCCGGAAGGCAGGGATTTGGGGGACCCAGAGCAGGAAGACACGAGAACCAAGGATTTGATCGACACATATTATGTGCCACGCACTCGAGATTCATTAGTAAATGAGAGAGAAAAGCACCCCTGCCCCGGTGGAGCTCGTGTTCTAGCAGAGAGAGAGAGACAGTCGATACGTAATAAACATTAAGCAAGTACATTGTGTAGCTGTGTAGGATATCAGATGGTAACAAGTGCTATGAAAATGAGAAAGCAGAGCAGAGTGAGGGGGATTGGAAGTGGGGGGGGGAAGGATAGTGGATGTCAGATTAATTATTAAAAAGGGGATTTTCCCAGTATTCCTATCCTATTTCCCTCTTCTTCCTGGTCCGTTCTAATATTAACTCAGCTGTCTTGTGGCTCCCATTAGAAATAAAGCTTCTTACAACCTAAGTGTCCATCGACAGATGAATGGATAAAGAAGATGTGGCACATATATACAATGGAATATTACTCAGCCATAAAAAGAAATGAAATTGGGTTATTTGTAGTGAGGTGCATGGACCTAGAGTCTGTCATACAGAGTGAAGTAAGTCAGAAAGAGAAAAACAAATACCGTATGCTAACACGTATACATGGAATCTAAAAAAAAAAAATGGTTTTGAAGAACCTAGGGGCAGGACAGGAATAAAGATGCAGACGTAGAGAATGGACTTGAGGACATGGCGGGCGTGGGGAGGAAGGGTAAGCTGGGACGACGGGAGAGAGTGGCATGGACATATATACACTGCCAAATGTAAAATAGATAGCTAGTGGGAAGCAGCCGCATAGCACAGGGAGATCAGCTCAGTGCTTTGTGACCACCTAGAGGGGTGGGATAGGGAGGGTGGGAGGGAGACAAAAGAGGGAGGAGATATGGGGATATATGTATACATATAGCTGATCACTTTGTTATACAGCAGAAACTAACACACCATTGTACAGCAATTATACTCTAATAAAGATGTTAAAAAAAAAAAAAGAAAGAAAGCTTCCTAAATCAACATGAATTATTTAACTCTGATGGAGAGTAAGTCAGTTTAAATGAAGAAGCCATCTTTAAAATGATGTCAAACCCCAAATACTTTGGGGCAAACGAATAAGGTCCAAATGTGTCTTCACTTTGTGCATTTTTCAAAGCCACAAGTGCTGTCTGCAACTCTTTCAGCAGGGGAGCTGCAGGGCAAGGTCTCTAAGTCCACACTGCTGGCAGCATTCCCCAATTCCCAATCCCCTAACCTTCTGGGTAGATGGGCGCAGAGAGAGATGGTACATAACTCAGGTCCTGCAGCAAGGGAAGGCAGAGCTGAAACAGAGCCCAAGAGCCCTGGCTTCTAATTCATTCTTCCAGAAGTTGGTGGTGAGAAAGCCACCCGGTCACACTTTCAGTAGGGGATAGTCTGAGTGGCTCTTCATGGGTGAGGAAGCATCTCCACAGAACAAAGCCCAAGCTCCCTCCGTGGCACGCAGGCCCTCCGAGGCCTCCCATCGGCTTGCTCTCCAGCCCCTGCTCCAGGATAATGACCAGCTCACAGCGGCCTCCACTCACCACACTCCTCTCCTCCACTCACCACACTCCTCTCCTCCACTCACATGTGCTTCTGCCTAGAGTGCACTTCCCACCTTTCTTCCCTTGGCTAACTCTTGCTCACCTAACAGGATTCATCTTAGATACCACCTCCTCCAGGAAGCCCTCCCTGAACCCCATGTGGCCCGGCCATCCCGCTCTGCACTCCTTAGCTGTCCATCCCCACCTCAATCACAACGCTCGGCACATTACATTGAAAGTCACTGTTCACACGTCTGTCTCCCCCACTGAGTGTCTAGGAGGCAGTGAGCAGCCCTCACGCCAGCACAGCTCAGACACATACCAGGGGTTCAGTAAGTGTCCATCGGGGGACTGTAGTGATAGGGGTGGGGCTGACTAGGGGGATTACACAAAGAACCGTACCTGGCAGACAGTACGCCCTCGATACATGGGAGAGTTGTGTTGTGCTGTGCTGTGTTTACAGAAGCAACACGGCTTCATGGTTAAGAGGCCAGACTCTGATAGCCAGCTTGCCTGCACTTGAAACCTGTGGCGTGACCTTGGACAGTTATTCAGCCACTCTGTGCCTCAGTTTCCTCGTGTGTAAAATGGGGGAATCGTTGTACCTGCCCCCTTAGCGGTATAGAGAAGATTTCATAAAATAATACATGTAAGGCATTTCTCACAACAGTGCCTGGTATGCAGCAAGGCATGCACGTGTTGGCTGTTGTTATTATCCCTCTCGTTGTTGTTGTTACTATTATTCCTGCAACGTTAAGAGACACCAACAAGCAACTCCTCCTTCCTGGGGGATCAGGTTCCGTTTTCTAGAGAAGCTTTTCCATCCAATACAAAGGCAGAAATCCACGAATCCTGCAGGCCTCTCATAGCTCGCATGCCCGGGAAGACAAGCAGAATTGATTTCCTTATCTCCTCATTAAGCCTGCTTTTCCTGGGGCCCAGCCTGGTCTTAGGTGCCGTGTCACATTTCTGCTGTGTGCCTGTTTCCTGCCACATTCATTACCCTGCGATCACCCGCAAACTGGGGCAGCAAACAAGCCAGAGATGGGAGAGAATAACAACAAAAAAAGCATCCTTATCTCCCAGATTTCCAGACAGGAGATGTGCCTGAGCCGCTGTGCACCTCACCCCATGCACACCTGCCCCTGCCGCCGGCTTTTTCCTCTCCCTTCCTGCTCCTCTGCCCTCTCAGGGACCCAGGCCACCCCCAAGGTCCCCTGGGCCAGAAGCGGATTCCACCCCTCCCCCTCTTTTTGGTCAGTGCCCGCCCCTCTTTGATTTCTTGGTTTAACTCTGTGCCCACCTGCTCGCGTAGCTTACGTGGTGGGCGTGGCTTGGAGTCACTGAGTTACCTGGAGCTGACAAATGGTCCCTCTCTTCCAAATTATATTATAAGCTCCCTGAGGGTGGGGTGCTGGTCTCTGAGGTCCACACTTGGGTTCAATGCCATATGGCCCCCGCGTGGCTGCCCATAGCCATTGTTGATGGGGGATCGGGGGAGATGGAGGATATTCCTGGAGCTCCCTGTAGCCATTGGGTGGAGGTGCATTGACTTCGGAGCTGCGTCACGATGGACCCTCCCTCCTGCTGTGAGCTCACACCATCCCCACCGCACCACCGACAGTCTCCCTGTTCCTCTAATTGGCCATGTTGTCTGGAGAGGAATGGCCTCTCTGCCCACCCCCATCTCCCTGTTCTTCATGTCAGCCTCAGTAGGATGTCAGGAGAGGCCGCTGCTCCCTAGCCAGGGCCCATCCATCATGGTGGCAAGTGCGGGGTAGAAGGAGACTCACAGATGCTGGACGACTCCCAAGGCTCCAGAGGGGATGGGGATCCATCAGGGATGGAGGCGAGCTCAGCACTTCCCCTCCTGGCCTGAATGTAGGTGACAGGGGGTAGGCAGGGGCCTCCCCAAGAAGGAGGAGACCTGATACAAGGATGAACATCCCCCACCTCACCCCACCCGCCATCGCCAAGGGCAGTTGGAACAGACTCAGCCAATGATAGGAGAGCTAAGTGGCCCAAGTAAGTGGCCTTGCCGAGGTGGCCCAGATGCCCGACACGACCTTGGGAAGTGCTCACCGCTCAAAGCACCCACATGACCACCCCAGGGCCAGCCCCTCCCCTCCCTGTTCCAGCATCTCTTGCTTTCAACAGCAGCACAAGGGAAGGCAGGGAGGTTTACAGGAGCCCCGGGTCTGCTGTATGCAAGTCTCTCAGCCCCCTGCTCCTGGCCCGCCACCACTCCATTTCTAGTTCTGCTGACCCTCCCCCCTCAAGTCCCCCACCATCATTAAGTGACTTAGGCTGTCCAGGGCAGCCCTGCAGTCCTGAGGGTGCCTCCACCATGTCCAGGGCACCGCCATTTCTCCAGGTCCAAGCCAGACAAGGGCTCTGGCCTGGAAGTCAGGAAACGAGCATCGTTGCCCCAGTCCTGCCACAGAGCAGCCGTGAGACCTGGGACCACGTTGCTTAACCTCTCGGGACCCACTTTCCTCTTCCTTGGGAAAAGCAGGAGCTGGAAGGATGGCATGCAGATCCACTCCACAGTTTGTGCTTCTCCCTCATTCCGTCATGGTTTAGGGATCATTGTTCCCTGAGTCCTTCTTCCCTTGCTCTTCTGGTGAGCAAGGGAAGAAGGACTCAGGGAACAATGACATTTTTTTGACTGAGGTCAAAAAAACAAATACACTGGAGCAAGGATAATATGTCCTTCCGCTGCTGTAACCAAGCATGACCCTGGGAGACGCTGAACAAGCTCCAACGCTCAGCAAAGGGGAGCATGGGCTCAGACCATGGAGATTTGCGAAAGTCAGGACCTTGATCCTCTGGTATCAGCCCTTTAGCATGGAACCACCCGCTCCATGGCTACGCATGAAATTCCAGTCACTTCCCTGTAACTTTCGGAATGCAGCTGCCTTGAGGAGGCCCTCACCAGTTCTGCCATCACAGGGCTGTCTCCTCTGGCCTGGGCGTGGCCTCCAACATCCCTCCCACCTGAAAAAGCACAAGCAAGAGCCCACCTGTCTCCGGGTGCCCCCCTGGGTCTTCAGTCAGGAAGTCCAGCTGGCCACTGGCCGTTTACCAGGCTCCCTGTTTATGCATCCAGACACACAATGACACCGTGCATCAAGGACAAATGCACTGGTGTACGCGTGTACACACACACACACACACACACACACACACAAAGTTCAGACCTTGGCAGATTCATTAGTGCCTCCACGGTGAAAAGGCACAAGAACCCTCAATCAAGACAATAGTAACTGTGGGGAAATAGACAAATCTCGGTGACCCCGTCCTTGTCAGGCCCAGAAAAGAATGGAGTAGGCGAAGCATGACACCCTCAACACGAGGCCCACTTCCCCCCTGATTCCCCCTAATGAGGAATGAAGCAGAGGGAAGAGTCACAGCCGACTGAGAGGGGCGAACCCAGCCAGTCCCCCAGGAGCGAAGGGCCTTCTCCTGGCTCCAACCTGTGGGGCAGCATGGGTGTCACCCCCAGGACTCTGCCCGAGGCCAACCCTGGGGAAAGCCCGAGAGGCTGGGGTGGAAGAGGGTAAGGGTAAGAAGAGCCACCTTTTCTCCTCTCCGACCTCAGCCCAGGCCCGGGACGAGGGTTTCATGGCCAATTATGGATTTAAGACTAGCAATGAATCTCCATTACAGCATGAAATGAGAAAGAAAATGCCACTAAGTGGAAGCCTTCCCCCAGCAGCCAATGGGCAAGGGAGGTTAGAGGTGAGGTCACACGACCCAAGGCAGACTCACGGGGGCGCTGCCAAGAGAACCCGCATCCTGGGCCAGCAGAGGAGCCCACAGTGACAGGATGCGATGCCGGCCAGCAGAAGCCGGGGAGCCAGTCTCTCCCTGCAGGCAGTTTTCTGCAGAGGAAGGATGCCCAGAGCCACCTTGGGACTGGGAACGGCCAGAGCTTTGTTATTTTGCCGCTGTATTGGGATGAGCTCTCTGTTGTAGGTCCAGCTAGAGAGGAACATTTCGGGAATCTTCACCCGCTCGGTCATCCACACAGGGACCTTTTTTAAAATTCTCACCATCTCTGGCAGGCGGGCCTGAGGTCTCCTTTTCCAGATGACACCCAAGAGGCCCATTCACTTGCCCCGGGTCACACCACAACAAAGAAAAAGAGCTAGAACCTGAACTCGGCTCTTTCTGGCTCGAAAACCCTTGCTCTTTGTGCTGTCATGGCCCGCCCCTTTCCCAAAACTCTGTTCACAGTTACTGCTGCCTGACTCCTCCCCTTAGGACCACAAGTCTCCTTCCAGCCCCAGGGAGCTCCAGGAGCCCTGTCTGAGCCCTCTCGCTGCCCAGGCCCCCAGAGGCAGAGAGGGAGCCTGCACAACAACAGGCTCCAGAAAACCTGTCCCAACCTGTCCCGGCAGCCCTGTTCTCCAGATGTGCCATGGGAGCCGGGGCCCCTGGACCCGCAGCATCCATTTTCCATCCCAATAAGTCTCATCATCAGGGGACTGCCCGCTGCTTCTTTCCCTGTCGCCCTGGGCCTCTAAATTATTCTGTGCCTGTGGAGGAGGTTTGCCTAAGTGGGAGGTTCGTAGGCACCCAGAAGCCCACACAGCTGCCTCTGTCTCGCAAAAATCAATAGCTGAGCCCTACAGCCCACGAAGGCTGGCTTCCAAAAGAGTTTCACATTTTCTCAAGTCCGTCAAGGTGTTTGTAAATGTTTGTAGGAAGGGAGAACTTTCCATATGTAAATATGTCAGGAAAGGCGTCAGCAGCTGAGAAATCACCCAGTGCCAGGAACACCACTGCAGCCTCCTGGGTGGAAGGGAAGAAACAGGGGAGCGGGTTAGTGGTCCCACAGCCATCCTCCCAGAAGAGCTGGCCATGCTCTGGCCGCAAACACGCCCTCTACTCGCTTCCCCTCTGTCTACACACAGAGAAAGACACACGTTCAATAAGGTGATCAGGAAAACTTGTTTTGCAGATGGGTCGACTGAGGTCAAAAAAAAGAAATAAACTGGAGGCTGCACGATGCCTGGGAAGAGAAAACTAGTCCTTTCTGACTCTGCAAGACTGAGAATGGCAGGCTTTGAGCAAGGGTCACCTGGGACTGCCCTGTCCCTCCTCCAGCCCCAGCCTCAAATACCAACTTGACCTGGGCAACAGTTCTACTAAGGACCAAGAGAAGCTCCCCCAAAACCAAACCTTGATTAGAGAATATTAGAGCTATAAGTGTTACCAAAAGCGGTGTCTAGCTGCTCGCTGCTCGAAAGCTAATACTCAAGAGGCAAGACTGGTGGAAAGGAAAGTTTGCTCTATTCCAGAGGCCGGCAACTGGGGGAGAGGGCAGACTCTTGTCCAAAGGTCGACTCCCCCCTGTCAATCAGTGGGCAAGAGCTTCTAAAGGGGAGTTTCCAGCATTTATAGGCAGAGGGAGGGGGCAACATGTAGAAACAGCACAGTCAGCTCTGACACTCACCTTGAAATTGGTCATGCGGTGGTCTGACCAGCATCATCTTGATTGTTCTAAATACAATTAGTCTTCAGTTCCAGGGTCGGTTTGTTCCCATTTCTTTGAGGCCAGTTCTCAGAATTGTGGCAGCTTATGTCATGGCTACAGTCCGGTCACCATGCAGTTAACTTCTTCCACCTGGTGGAGGTTTCAGTATCGACCAGACACCTCACAGAATATGTCTCAGAATATTATCTATAGCGTTTGAGGAGGAACTAAAGGTCCTTAACTTTGCTTAGTGACTAAACTATTATTATTTTGTCCTGTTTGGCTGTTTCCCTTTGCTTCCGCATTTTCTCACTTCTCTGATTAAACTTCTTCTTCTTGGGCTAAAGTTTATCTACAGACAAAGGGCAGGCGGAGGACATGGTGGGGAAGGACCACAGGGTCCTTCTCCGTTTCAGAAGGAACCTGCCAATCAAGCCTTCTTCCCTCATTACGTTTTTCAACATACATCTGTGTACCTTCTGCACACCTGGCACTGTCCTAGGCATGGGGAATATACATCAGTAATCAAAACAGACTAAAATCTCCTGACTCCGTGGAACTTCTATTCTAGCAAAAAGTTCATCAATCAAAAATAAATACAAGAAGAAAATGTTATAGTTTATTAGAAGGTGGTAAGTGCTATCAAAAAATGTAGAGCAGAGTATAAGGAGTGGGGTTTCCTGGGGAAAAGAGCAGGTTGAGCACTCAGGGTAGACTTCCCAGAGGAAGTGTCCTTTTTTATCTTCCCCTTTATTTTTTAAGAGCTTTATTGAGGTATAATTTATATACAATTAAATCCACCCATTTTAAGTGCACAACTCAGTGATTTTTAGTAGATAGAGTTATGCAACCGTCACCGTAATCCAGTGCTAGGCCATTTCCTAGAACGATCCCTTGTCCATCTCTGCTCCCACCTCCAGACCCAGCAACCACTGGTCAGTTTTGTGTCTTCATAGGTTTGCCTTTTCTCGATATTTCATATAAATAGACTCAAAATATGTGGCCTTTGTGTCCGGCTCCTTCAGTTAGCGTCATGTTTTTGAGATTCATCTGTGTTGTAGCAAGTGTCCATAGTTCCTTTCTTTTTAGTGTCCCATTGTACGGTCTGACACATTTTGTTTATTCCTTCATCACATGATGGACATTTGGATTGTTTCCAGTTTGAGGCTGTTACGAATCGTGCTGCTTGTGAGCACTCACATACAAGTCCAAGTGTACGTACGTGTTTTCAGTTTTCATGGGTAGATTCCTAGGAAGTGGACTAGCTAGGCCGTGTGGAAAGTTTATAACTAACTTTTTCTAAAAAGTGCCAAAGTGGCACCAACCTTGAATTCCTGGGGAAAATCCCATTGGGTCATGGTGTATAATCTTTATTTATGTCGCTGCATTCAGTTTGCTAATTTGAGGTTGAGGGCTCTCAAAGTTTCCAAAGTGACTGCATCATTTTACTCTGTTCCCACCAGCAGTGTATGAGAGTTCCAGTTTGTCTACAACCTTATCAACACCGGGTGTTGTTTGGCTTTTCTGTTATAACCCATCCAGTGGGTCAAAGTGGTGTTCCACTATGCTTTTAATTTGCATTCGCCGAATGACTCATGTGTTAAACATCTTTGGATCTGATAATTATCCATTTTTAGTTTTCTTTGCTGTGTTTATACAAATCTTTTGCTGTCTTATTATTATTGTGTTGTAAGAGTTCTTTACACACTCTGGATACAAGTCCTTTATCAGATATATAATTTGTGAATATTTTCTCTCAGTTTGTGGCTTGTTCCTTCATCTTCTTAATGGTATCTTTTGAAGCACAAAAGCTTTTAATGTTAAGCCCAATTTAGTATTTTTTTTCTTTTATGGATGGTGCTTTTGATATTCTGTCTAAGAACTCTGTCTAACCCCAGGTCACAAAATTTACTGCTATATTTTCTTTACAAGTTTTACAGTTTTAGCTCTTACATCCAGTCTATGATTCATTTTAAGTTAATTTCTAGGTAATTTGTGAGGTAAGGAACTAAATTCATCATTTTTGCATAGAGCTATCCAGTTGTTCCAGCATTGTCTGTTGAAAAAGACTACGCTTTCCCCCACCAAATTGCCTTTGTCAAAAATCAACTGACCGGGACTTCCCTGGTGGTGCGGTGGTTAAGAATCCGCCTGCCAATGCAGGGGACAGGGGTTCGAGCCCTGATCCCAGAAGATCCCACATGCCACAGAGCAACTAAGCCCGTGCGCCACAACTGCTGAGCCCGCATGCCACAATTACTGGAGCCCGCGTGCCTAGAGCCCGCGCTCCGCAACAAGAGAAGCCACTGCAGTGAGAAGCCTGTGCACCACAGCAAAGAGTAGCCCCTGCTCGCCACAACTAGAGAAAGCCGGCGCACAGCAACAAGGACCCGATGCAGCCAAAAATAAGTAAATAAATAAATAAGTTAAATATTAAGAAATTTTTTTTAAAAAATCAATTGACCAAAAATGTAAGGGCTTATTTCTCAAGTCTCAATTATGATACATTGATCTACATGTCTATTCTTATGTGAGTCCCACACTGTCTTAATTACTAATAGCTTTATATTAAATTTTGAAGCCAGGAAAGGAAGGTCCTCCAATTTTGTTCTTTTGAAAAATGATATTAGCTATTTTGAGTTCCTTGTATTTCCACATAAGTTTTAGGATCAACTTGTCAATTTCTGCAAAACGGTTGCTGGAATTTTTATGGAAATTGTGCTAAAGCTACAGACCAATTTGAGGAAAATTGTCACCTTAACAATACTGAGTCTTCCAATCCATGAACATAGACTACGTCTCCATCTAATTAGTTCTCTAGTTTTTCCCAGCAACATTTTATGGTTTTCAGTGTATGTCTTATATTTCTTCTGGTAAATGTATTCCTAAGTATTTTATTCTTTTTGATGCTATTCTGAATGGAATTGTTTTCTTAATTTTACTTTCAGATTTTTCATTGCCAATATATAGAAACGTGATTGATTTTTATATACGGATCTTGGATCCTGTAACCTTGCTGGACTCATTTTTTAGGTTTTAATAATTTTTGTGAATTTCTTAAGATTTTCTGCAGGCAGTATCATTTTGTCTAAGAATAAAAATAGATTTACTTTTTCTTTTCCAATCTGATGCCTTTTTAAAATTATTGGACTGGCTAGAACTTCCAGTACAAAGTTGAATAGAAATGGTGAGAGCAGACATCCTGGCTTTACTCCCAGTCTTAGAAGAAAGCATGCAGTCTTTCACCATAAAGTATAATGTTAGCTCTACTTTTTTCATAGATGCCCTTTATCAGGTTGAGGAAGTTTCCATCTGTTCTTACCTTGTTAAGAGCTTTTACCATGAATGGTATTGGGTTTTGTGAAATGCTTTCACTGTATCAGTTGAGATGGTCATGTGGTTTTTGTTCTTTATTCTATTAATATGGATTATATTAATTGATTTTCAAATGTCGAACCAACCTTGAATTCCTGGGGAAAATCCCATTTGGTCATGGTGTATAATCTTTTTTATGTTGCTGCATTCAGTTTGCTAATTTTGGGTCGAGGGCTTTGATCTATATTCACAATGGACGATGGTCCGTAGTTCTTTTGTGATGTCTTTGTCTGGCTTTAGTATCAGAGTAACAGTGGACTTCTAGAATGAGTCAAGAAGTGTTCCTTCCTCCTCTACTTTCTGGAAGATTTTGTGAAGGATTGATAATATTTATTCTTTAAATATTTGGTAGAATTCACCAGTGAAGTTGTCTGGGCCTGGGGTTTTCTCTGTGGGAAGATTTTTCATTGTTAATTCAATCTTTTTACTTGACATAGCTCTATTCAGATTTTCTCTGTAGAAGGTGGCTTCTGAACAGACTTGAGAGGTGAAGAATTTAGCTGTGAACCTTGGGGGGAAATCTCTACTTGAAGTGAAAAAGCAGAGTCATTGAAGGATTCTAAAGAGAAGAGCGACATGATCTGACTTACATTTTAAAAGCCCCACCCTGGCTGCTGGATTGAGACCAGACTGTAAGAGGACCAGGGAAGGAGACCTGTGAGAGACTCTTGCAGTGATACAGATGAGAGGTGAGGGGACTCGGACCAGGATGGTAGCAGTGGAAGCAGTGGACCGCAGTAGAAGAGAACAGCAGGAACCAAGGGCGATGCCAAGGATTTGGGAGTGAAGTCTTTTATCCTTCTACAACTGGATGCAAATTCCTGAATGAAGATGTGCATCTCCAGGGAGAGGTTTCACATGTTCAAAGGAGTCAGTCAAAAGGAGCTCCCCAAAATTTAAGAATGGCTAATCTAGACCAAGATCTTCATTTTTAGGAAACTATGGCTCAGAGCGGTTGGGTTATTTCCCCAAGGCCACTCAGCAAACTAGCAGTAAAGCTAGGGCTATCCCAGCTGCCTTGCCCACCACCTCGGGAGTTTACCTAGTGGTATGTGTAATCAGAACCTCTCCCCACCAGTCCAATGAGACCCATTCACTCCTGCCTAGGGGCACCTATGGGAGAGAGCAGGAGTGCAGAAACGGCCCCTTCTCTGCGCCCAGCTTCTGGTGCCCGCCTGCCTCCCAGGCCAGGGTGCACTTCCCAGCGCCCACGTCTGCCTTCACAGTCACCTGCCCTCCTTGCCCACAGCCATTGGTCCGTCCAGGATCCGCAGGCTCAGAAACCGCCCCCCAGGAAGATATGAGAGAAAGCCTTTCTGCCACTCCCAGCTCCCTTTCCACACAGAATCGCAGAAAAGCAGCAGCTTATCTGCCTAAGAGAATGAGAGCCCTTGGTTTTTATCTGTGCAGGAATCTTACCTGAACGGGTTCAGATGGCAAGAGTGAGAGAGAAGAAGAATTAAGGGGGAGGCAGGTGAATTGTTGACATTATTATTACTTAAGTGCCGTGATGCTTTTAGTTCATGTTTTTATACCTGTGACACCCAATGAGGGGAAATCAGCTTGGCCCATTATCTGAGCCACTCACCCACCACCTATAAATCTTATTAAAAGGGTTCCATTGGAAAGACAGAAAAATAATTAAGGCGAAGGGAGGTTCATTGTTGATGTTATTACTGTAATACAACAGTCTGTTCAGTTTCTACACCAATGAAATGCAGCCGAGGGAAATCGCTTTTCAAGATTACGTTTCCGAGATGCAAATCGGAGCGCAGAAAGCTGGGCTTACAGACGAGCGTGTCAAACCAGGAAACATTTCCAAGTCTGTGCCAGACTCTTAGGGGCTTTTAAGCTCACAATTTACCTTCTGACTGCATTCTATTTTCTTGTGAATCCTTTATTTCCCACTTATTTACTGACCAGAGATACAGCACCAAAAGGAAAAAAAAAAGGAGAGTGATTCTCCAGCCCCTGGTCCTAAAAATCCATAGCAGGAGATGGTTCTCTGGAGGGAGGATGTTAGCACTCGCCACTGTGAACGGTGCTTAATTGAATCGCTTTCCCTCCGAGGTGTGCCCTCCCAGAGGGGATGGATTCTTCTAATGGCCACCGGACAGAGGAGCTGCCACATCTTATCTTGTCTCAGGGAGTGGGCTGGGTGCTGTGGGCAGCATTCCCAGGACAGTGCCCCTGGGCCTCGCACACGTGAGGAGTCTGGAACTCTGTCCAGCAAGATGTGTCAGATGCCTCCTCTGTGTGAGGCGGCATGGCGTAGGCCAAAGAATGAGAGATATCACAGTGGGCAGGGACCCTAAGACTCGCTGAGCCCAGGCTCACGAGTGGCAGCTGGCAGGCCAGATCCAGCACACAGCCGCATCTGGTTGGCTCCCAAAGCATCTTTAGAGTTTCTTAAATTCATCGCCAACATTTCAGGTTCTGAAGGGTTATGTATTAAAAATACAGATCCTGGCTTCTCTTGCAAAGACCTGGCAACATCAGGCCCATTCGCCTGCTTGGCAACATGTGGGATGGCTGCTCCCTTTGGGGCGGTGCAGCTGCCAGCCCCCGCCCACCTGGGGCGCTCCCAGCATGCCGTTACCTGCACTGAATCTGCCGCCCCTGATCCTGCCAATCCCAGACCTGCCTTCAGGGAGCTCACAGGGAGAATCAAAGGTTAAAGGAGAAACAGGAACGGGAAAGGAGAGGAAGCAAGGCAGAAGGCCAGCCGCACCCAGTCGTGCCAGGGGAGTCACCAAGGGCAGGGTTGGACCCGTTTTAGGTGAGATTTCAAGTGTGAGAAGAGTTTGGACAATTCAATCAGCTTGGCCTAGAAGAGTAGAAGCCTATTCCTTCCCTGCTAGCAGAGGATCTCTTGTAAAGAGCCCAGAGCTTGGAGCTGAACTCTCTTTGCCCCTCACTGCCTGGTATGGAAATGCCCCGTATAGGGTGGGGCTCAGAAACAGGACCCAGGATGCGCTGGAGCGGGGTCTGCTCCGCAGGCAGTGAACTAAGCAAAATGACTCATGCTCCTCAACATGGCCAAGGAGAGGCTCTTCCCCGGTTAAGCTTGCATTCCAGTTAACAGAGTTATCACCAACATCATACCCACATCAGCACCGAAAAAGTAAGAATGCATTAAAAATCGATCCCATTTTCAATTGAATGAATGTGAGCCGCCAGAACAACTTGTGAGCAACCTCGTTTGATACCAAATGGGCTTTGGTTCCAGGCCTTTCGTGCTGCCCTGGACAATGGGTCTCTGAGGACTCCCAGTGGAGCCTCTAGATCTTGCTGTCCAATATGGCCACCACCAGCCACAAGTGGCTATTTATTTTTAATTTCCAATTAATTAAAATTAACTAAAACTACAGCTCCTCAGTGGCACTAGACCCACTTCAAGTGCCCAATAGCCACATGGGGGCTCTGGGAAGGCTCGTTTAAACAGGATTCAGGCGTTCCTGGCCAAAGGCCACCTAATCCTGCCCCCAAAACCCCACAGCATCCAACAGTAGACACAGGTTCAAAGACTTGGACCTGGAGGCGTAGAGGTCAGCTTCCCATCACCATTTGCATCGATGTCATAATGCAGCCAGTGAGTGGAAGCTTCTCATTAATTCACTCACTGCTTTACTCACCAAGTCTTTATTAAATTCCTACTATGTGTGAAAGCATCACGTAGATGCAAAGGGGAGGTATAAAACATCGTCTATGCCCTCAAGGAGTTTATCACCATGGGAAAGAGAAAACATACAAGCGATCTAGCAATCATACACAGCAGAAGGAAAGAAGTGTTTGCGTGTGTAAACAAAATACGGAGAAAGTTCGTTTCAACTGAGAAAGTCTGGGAGGCCTTTGTGAGGAAGTGACTATTGAACTCTCCCTTGGAAGAATGAGTAGAATTTTAGTAGACTAATTATTTAAATTACTTGGTAGATTATTTAAAAATAATCAGGGAATTCCCTGGTGGTCCAGTGGTTAGGACACCGCACTTTCACTGCCGAGGACGCAGGCTCAGTCCCTGGTCGGGGAAGTGAGATCCCGCAGGCCACGTGGTGCGGCCATAGACAAATAAATAAATAAATAAAAAGACATGCCAACTTGAGAACATCTGCTGAGACTGGGAAACTAGAAAGAGTGATGTTTAAAAGAAATAATCTTAAGCGGGGAGCCATCGCAGGCGCTTGAGGAAGTTCATCACCAAATCTGATGGCCCCAAGGAAGAGAACCACATGGTGTATGGGGCATGGATCTGGCAGGGAGGCACTGGCTACTTAGATCCTGGTCAACAGAAGGTAGGACAGCCAAGACTTTGCCAAAGCCGTCACTAGAGACAAAAAAGAAAGAAGTGCCCAGAGAGAGGGTACCGAAGTGGGGGTGAGAGTCACCCCCCTCGATGTTCGTTAGCCAGGGAACTCCTATGAAAGCCTTTCAATCCATTCAATTCAACTATGATTTTAACAGTAAATATCCCGTGATGCCTAAGCCATGTACAGTTTCTTTAATGATCCAGAAGTTTCCATGCCTCGGGCTCCTGAGCCACTTACTAATTGGCATTTGCTGCTGAGGGCAGCCCTGTGGGGTGAGAGACCTCGGTCTCCGATGTGTGAGGAAAAGTGCCACCACAGGTGCCAGGTGACCCGGATGCCAGTCGGGCTCTGTCCCCGTGGGTCCACCCACCTCCTGGCCTCTGAGCCACGAGTTCCTCTGAGTCTCTTTACTCAATGGAAGCTCAGAGGATGAAAACCACGGATGTGAGTTCGCCCACTCCTCACAAGCCCCTTCCCCTGTGTCTGTGGCTCTCAGCAGCCCCGGGGGCTATTAGCACCTCCCTGGGAATATTTAACTGAAAACAATTTCTAGTCAGGAGCTGTTATAATTACTAATTAGATCTGATTATGATTACCTCTTGCTGCCATCCCTTACCTGCCGCATAAGGTAGGACTGGGCATAGTGAGAATTAGCGGCGAGGCTTTCCTGATACACTGGCTGATTAGGAACACAATTGCGGGGGTCGAGGGGAAGAGCCTGGCTTGTTAGAGGGAGGCTGCTCTTTACCGAGGAATGTCATGATCAAATTAGATTAGAATTAATGCGGGGGGAAAGTCGGAGTGCAGAAATGCACATTTTTTCCCTCAACCATCTCCTTTGCGTCTCAGCTGATGACATCATTTGGAGGAAGAAGCTGAACTCCCTGCTGTGCTCCCCTTCTTTCCCCCATCTCAGGTTTTCGGGTTTCAAAGGCCACCCCCACTGCCCAGAGTGACGCAGCGGACATGATCAAAAGACACTAGTGTGTGACTTTGGGAAAATCACCTGAACTCCCTGAGCCTCGGCTTCCTCATCTGTGAAACGGGGACAACGCTTGTCTCTGAGCCAGACACCTGCCGTTACCTGCAGGGCTCTGGGGCTGGGGGCTCACTGTGAGCCAGAGACCACGGCTTAATCATCTGGGAATCTCCAGGCTCAGCCCCAGGCTTGGCTCACAGAACGTGCTGGTCACTGAAGGAGGAGCCACACTAAAGTCCTATCCAGGACCCATGGCGGGGGCGTCACCCCCCAAGAGCGGCAGGCACCGCCAGGAGAAGAAAGGCCAGCGGAGACAGGGTGACGCGCTGCTGGACACTCTCACCCGTGCGCTCGGCCGCTTCCTTCACCTGCTTAATAAAGTGGCACCTTCTTCGAGTGGTTCACCGTGAAGAGAGGAAATCTGGGCTTGAGTATCTTCATCCAAGAAGAGTCTTCTAGGCTCCCTGAGCAGAGAGACGCTCTAACAGCCCTGGAAGAGTGTAGTGTGGCCATTACACTATCAATCTGGTGGCGTGGGCTGGTGCCCTGGGGAGACCCGAATGATTTTTTTTGAACCTCCCGAATTACCAGGCGGGTCCACCCTCGACCTGCTCTATGCAGGTGAGAGACGGCAGAGGCGCCCGGCCCACAGAAAACAGCCCCTCTTGCTGTTTCGGCGAGAGGGGGACACTCGTACACGCACACACACGAGCACACACACAGCCAAACAGGCCCTAAGCTCAGGTACCTGCAGAGCTCAGCCCTGCCCCATGTAAAGTATACTAGTTTATGCAGCTGCTCTGGCTAAGTATTCGACTTGCTACCTGAACGGATTCTCAGGGGAATCCAGGAGTGCTTTCCTCTGCCGTCACCCCAGCCCCAAGAGTGGGCCCTCTGCTCCCTCCTCCCTCGGTTCCTCACCAGCAGGACCCCTCCACCCTCTTGGGCCCCCAAGAAGGAGTTGTGGATGATCGTGGCACTCGGGTGAGGGCAACCCCCGCTCCCGGGGGGTCCAGACAGAGTTTCCTGGACTTTGGATCTGTTTCTGTCCCCCTTGGCTGAGCCCTGCTTCTGCAGCCTGGACACCCATGCCTACCACCCCCAACTTTTCTAAGGGCTCCCTTTCAGGGTGCTGACTTGGAAGACATGGGAGCCCAAGGCTAGCCCTCGGGCCCTTGATATCCACCCTGGATTTAACCTCCTTTTCCAGGAACGTCCCCCCTTCACCCGACCTCCCCAGAGTCCTTCCTTCCTGCTGCCTCCATCACACCCACCCTCACTCCGAGCTTGGCCAAAGACTTGGGTTCCCACGTGGTGAGCAGTGAGTTGGAACGGAGCCATGAGTGGTAGAGAAAGCATGGACTTATTATCAGATCCCTAAGCCCTAGTACCGCCTGCCCTTGTCCGCATCGCTCGGACTCTCTGACCCTCGGTTTCTCATCTATAAAATGAGGATTAAGAGTACCTGCCCTACCAGCCTTCTGGGTTATCACAGAGAGGAAGGTGACTGTGTATAGACAAGCACGTGACGAGCAGCTCAGTGCCTCCCTGCAAAGTCTCTGCCAGTTCTCTACGGCTGCATAACAAGTCATCCCCAAACCCAGGGGCTTAAAACAGCAGGCATCAGTTAGATTCTCGTAGTTTCTGCAGGTCAAGAAGCTAAACCCAGCTCGGCCGGTCTGTTCTGGCTCCGGCTGTGTCATGGCCACAGAGCCCAGTGGGGCTGGGTCATCTCAAAGTCTTCTCGATTTGCATGTCTGGTGCCTGGGCTGGGGATATGTGAGCGTCAGGGGGCTGGAATGCCAGCTCCTTGGCCCCTCTCTCCATCTCTGTGTGGTCTCTCCACGTGGTCTCTCCAGCACAGTGGCCTCAGGGCAGTGAAGTTCTTACACAGCTGCTTAGGGCTCCAAAGCACATGTCCCACCCCCAGTAGCAAATGCACCAGGAGTGCCCTGTTGCCCTGGGGCACCCAGAGCAGGGTGGGGTCTCAGCCACCCGGCCCTTGGTCAGCCATCTGCATGGGGAGCCCGTCTCCCTGACACACAGCCTGCCCCGCGGGCTCCCACCAGCCACGGCATCCTGTGACCAGAAGCCATGTGTGGGCACCTGCCGACCACACACCAGCCCTGCCCTCTGCGGGGAGTTGCTCTGGGGCTGGGGGCAGGGAGGGCAGGGCAACAGACACCTTTTCTGCCTCCAGTGGGTTACAGGGAGCCGGGATTTAAGACCGGCAAATAGGAGGTCAGTTTCTCAGGATCCCAAATCCAAATACGGCTTTGACGGGCTGACCAGGCTGGCATCTACCTCGTGCTGCTCCAGATTCTCATAGCAAACTCACAGAGCCTGAGCACACTCAGGGGACACAGCCACGGAGCGACAGAGCTGCCAAGGCACTGGGGACCAGGAGTGTCCGGCTGAGGACCTGCCTCCCTCCAGCCCCCACTCTCCCCACTGCAGGGTACCCCTCACTCATCCTCTCCCAAGCGTTAATCGCACGATTCTCTCTCTTCCTCTGTGCGGAAGACGCCTCTCCTCGCTCTTCTCCACCCCACGTGCCACCCAGGCCCCTCCAGGCCTCGGCCTTCCCCGGCCTCTGATTTAGGGTCCCTTCTAGGTTCCCATGCGTCCTACGCTCCCCGTGACAGCCCTCACCACACAGTCCTGTGCTGTGTGGATGTCTTCCCACCTGGACTGCATGTCTCCAGTGGTCAGGGCCTGGTCTCCCTACCCTCTGCTCCCAGCACCGAGCCCAGACCCAGCACATGACAGCTGTCAGTAGAGTCCGCAGAACAGATGGATGACCACAAAGGTCACCTATTAGCTAAGGGAGTTTACCTTCCGCTGCAACTGTCCAGGTCAGCTCAGACTGAGGGAGGAGCGGCCAGAGGACTAAACCAGGCAGGGTGCCCTCCGCTCCTTTCCCTCCCGGCTGCCCTGCCTCGGCTCGGCCGGCATTCCCAGCAGGGACACGTAGCACTCCCCTCCCACCTTGAACAAATCAGTTCATCTCTGAGCCCGTTTTCTCATCTGATAAGAATAGCTGCCCATCTAAAAGGTTGTTATGAAAATCAGACGAGTACTACTAAACGTGAGCATGAACTGTGAAGGTCTGAAGAGAAGCTCAGGGCTCTCACCCTGGCACAGTGCATGCTGCCCAGAAGAGGGGTTGGCGGACGTCTCTTCCCAGCTCTGCATCCAGTGACGACACATCGGCAGCTTGTAACTGGCCATAATGGGAGGGCTTATACCCTAGAAATTGCCAAACATTACAATCAGGGTTTGTTTGGTGTGTTATGTAGTGTTTGGAGAGCAGGGTTTACAGCATGCCGTTGCCCTGGCCCCTCCCCTGTCTTAATCTGTAAAGTAGGAACAAGTATTCTTGTCTGTGCTCACTATTCAAAGTGGCTATTTGAAATGAATGGAAGCGCACTGGGCTCTTTCAGCAAAACCAGGCTGGAGAAGCTCCAGGAGTGAGCCATTATTTCCTGTAATTAATGTCCCTTAGTATAATCACCCTTCATCATAAAACAGGCAAGAGCAGTGACAGAGCTGTGACTCACACTGGGAACCAGGCCCGTACTGGAGAGGCTGGGGATTTGCCCAGCAGCCTCCCCAGGGACTGGCCTGGACATGGGCCCCAGAGATCACTCATGATTCAGGCCATAGGCCACCCCAGAGGGCTGGGATGATGAGGCTGAGCCCCAGGGGGCATGCCTCTGACCCAGGGTCTACCCCTCACTCATAGGTGACCTCAGACGCCTCACCTTACCACTTGAACCTCCAGGGATGGGCAAGAAGATGAAATGAGATCCTGTGTTGAAAGCCATTGGAAAAGTATAAAGTGCCAACCTAATGCAAAGTAGGACCATGGGTACAGAGGGGGCCTTCCAGCAGAGCATGAGAGCTGGACGTGGCCTGATGGGATGCAAGTCCACCCACCCATCTGCAGATGGGAGAACTTTATCCCCCATCATATGCAGCTAGTAGGCGGTAAGCCGTTCGGATAAGCACCTACTGTGTGCCATTGCTTTACTGAGCACTAAAGATACAACAGTGACAAAACAGAAAAAGTCACTCTTCTCCTGGAGTTTCCACCAGGGTAAGGAGACAGACAGACAAACAAATACTGTAACGTTCCTGAGTGTCATAAAGCAAAACGAAACAGGAGGAAGAAGAGGAGAGGGGTGGAGCAGAGGTGCAATTTTATATGGAGAACCAGGGAGGGCCTATTTGAGGGAGTAGCATATAACCGAAGGCCTGGAGAAAGCGAGGGAGCTAGCCAAGAAGACATTTGGAGAAAAAGCATTCCAGACCTGGGGAGGGCAGAGGTGGGTACAGCAAAGGCCCTGAGGCGGGAGCGTTCTTGTCATCTTCCAGGAACAGCGAGGAGGCCTGCATGGCTGACTCAGAGTGAATAAAGGAGAGAGCCATGGAGATGGGGTCAGAGGGAGCCAGGTCTTGTGGGATCTTGTAGATCGCAGTAACGATCTCAGAGTTTACTCTGCTTAAGGGAGAAACCACCAGAAGCTTCGAGTAGAGGGGAGACATAATGCAAAGAGGATCGTCCTGGCTGCTATTTTGAGAAGAGATCATGGGGGACTGGGGGCGGGGAGGAAGCAAGAATGAATGCAGAAAACCCACGAAGAAGCCACTGTGTGGTCCAGGTGTCCTGTCCTGGTGACCTGACTGGGATAGCAGTAGTGCAGGTGTGAGAAGGGATGAGATCTGTGTATATTTCGATGGTGGAGCCACAGCAGTTGGAATGTGAGACACAGAGCAAAGTCAAGGGCACACAAAGGTGTCTGGCCTGAGCTGCTGGTAGGGGGCAGTTGCCATTTGCTGAGACACTGGGAGGAGAATCCAGTGTCCTGCGCCTCAGGCAGCAATGTCTTCTGTCAGGAGAACCCCGAGAGGGGCGGGGGCTCCCACACAGGCTCACAGAGGGACCAGAGCTCCACCAGCCTGACCGGGACCCTGATGGAGCCCTCCCTCAGCAGCCACCCCTGCCTGTACCCTCTGCACAATTTGAGAGCCACGGGCCCGAGAGCATTCACAGGGTCGTCCCACCCCCAGACATTGCTGCCGGCACGTGCGAGGCTCTGAGAAAGGACCCCGGGTATAAGCCATCGTCCAGGCCCTCAGAAAATTCAGAGTCTGCTGGGGGAGGCGACTTATGCACCCGTGAGATGGCTCCACGCAGAAATGAGGCCGGCAAGAACCAGTGAGATGGCTCCACGCAGAAATGAGGCCGGCAAGAACCAGTGGGACAGTGCGGACAGTCAGGGAAGGCTTCGGAGAGGGCGCAGAACTTGGGTCTGGAGGAGGAACCATTGCGGGGTCAGCCGGAGAGGGTGGAGGGCCCTGCAGGTGGGCAGCAGAGAGAGGGTTCATGTGGAGGACCTTTGGTGGCTCGGAGGGCAGGAGCGGGTGGGGCTGCTCGTTCAGCCCCGTTCTGCAGGCGGGGGGCCCCCCGGAGGTCTGAGCAGGGAGAGGAGGGTGTGCAGGCCACCGCTAAGCTGTCTGCCTCCACACGCGTCCACTTCCCCCGCTCTCTCCCCACACTCCCTCCCAGCCCCCAGCCCTGCCGGGGTCTGAGCAGCAGGGCGGAGGCCTGCCTGCAAGATGGGCGGTAAGAGGAGCCGGACCAAGTACACAGCATCCCTTGGAACCGGTCAGTGCCCAGCCCGGCCGCCCTGGCTGGACCTCACCCCTTCCAGGCACCAGCTCAGAGCCTGCAGGAGCCCTCTGCCCACTTGGCTTCTTCCTGCCTCCCTGTTCCTGAAACCTGGGGCCTCCTGGCCTGACTAGGGTGAGTGTCACTGCACTGGGAACTTGATGGATGGCCCCGGGAATGGATGCTCGTCTCTGTCTGTAGAGCCTCAGAGCCCATCCATCTTCCCTTGGCAGCCTGTTCCCGCCCCAGTGCTCACCTTCCCGGGGACTATTCCAGGCCTAGGTGGGTCCCAAGAGCCCGAGGGGTTGGGCTGTGTCTTGTCCCCACCAGGGACAGGAAAGAAGGGCAACTTCGCTCCCTGCAGAGCATCAAAACAGGTCCAAGGTTGGGGCGATGCACAGAATGTAAGGGGCATCCAAAAACTCAGTAATCCAGATGGTATTTTAAGGCAATACTTTAAAAAATCGAAGTTAATGCAAAAAAATTAATTTCTGAAAAAAGTATCAAAATATTGAATAAAGACAGGAAACAGTAGCAACACCACGCCAAGACATACTGGAGCCTGAGGCAAAAGAAAACAATGTGCGCCCCTAACTCCATGATTCCCTGTATTTTTAAATAGTTAATTTTCTTTTCAGAACATTAAAGTACTTGAAAAAGTATTGAAACGTTTAAAAGTAGATGTATTTAAACTCACAACGTTATTTTATTTACAGTAGAAACAGAGTTTATTTGGCTTTGATGGAAGCAAATACATCAATAATGATAATAATCTATTTCCCTTTGCTTCTCTCATTTTTCAGTTGAAAAAAAATGGCCATGTTTGATCATTTCTCATGACCAAGTGATCATCTTCAGTCATTTTAAATTAATTTCAGCTTCACGATCCTGTCTTTATTTAAAAACGTGATAGTTTGTTCATCATGAATACTTTTGCATTTGTCTTGGTAATTTTTTTTTTTTTAATTTTCATTCAATTATAAGTTATCTCCATTTCTGAGGTTCTGGGCACACCCATAATCTTCACGCCCGGCCTTGAGTTAGAGCAGAGGTATTGGACCACCTGCCCCCAGCCTGAACCAGAAAAGGGTTCCAGGACGCGGGGCTGGGGGAGGGGGCACTAGGAATAGGCCAGTTCTGGGGCAGCCAGCAGTCACCGTGCATCTGTCCAGGCGAGGCCAGCTAGGGATGGTGAGTGCAAATTTTGGGCGGCTGCAGGGTGAGGTGCCGCAGGGAAATCTTCCTGGACCTGAAGTTCAGTTTCCAGCTCAGATTCCCGCCGCGTGATGTCAGGCAACTCTCTGATCCCTGCTGGGCTCTTTGCTCCTGAGTCCCAGAGGGCTGTTGAGACCTGCCCTGTCTGCCCACCTCTCTGGGCCATGGTGAGGTTCAAGGTAAACAATACTAATGATCGCCCCGTGCTGGGCAGCCAGGGCACCCGAGGCTATTCCACAGCCTCTCTGGTCACTCAGCAGTGTCAGAAAGTTCTGCTTCACGTCTGACTTAATTCCTCCACCCTCCCTCCCTGGTCCATCTCTTCTGGAAGACCAGCCTAGAGCTCCTTATTCAGTTCTGCAGCCATTGGCTCCCAGCTGGGGCTCTGATGCGGCCACCTGAATACCCCCCTCCTGAGCATCAGAGAGGGGGTCCTGGGGGCTCAGAGCAGCGAGAGGCCAGAGTCTCCCCTGCACAGACCGCCTCACAGCCGCCTTCAGCACCTAGATACTTCACACCGTGAACAGCTGTGAGGCATAAATCACTTGAAGGAAAGGCCCTTTCAGAGTCAATTTATCAAAGTTTGATAGGAAGCTGTAAACATTGCCTGGCTGCTGTTCCCCCTCCAGACCCTGGCCCTCCCCACCCCCAGTCCGTCCCCCTCCCTCCCCAGCCCTCGGCCCCTGCTCTCCGCTCCCTTCGTCAGAGAACCGGAGGGGCAGAGGCTAATTGGGGGCAGGGAAGAAACTCCCCTGGCTGTGGGCAAACTAATGAGCAAGGCTGGGAGCGGACACAGCCCACAGGGGCTTCGGGAAGCCATCAGGTCCACCATCTGCCTCGGGGCCATGTCGCCACACGTATGCAACTCATCCCAGACAAGGAAAGACCAAAAACAAAAAACAGTCTCCGGCCATTAAAAAGAATGAAATCATGCCATTTGCAGCAACATGGATGGACCTAGAGACGATCCTGCTAAGTGAAGTAAGTCAGACAGAGAAAGACAAATACCATATGATATCACTTATAGGCGGAATCTAAAGAAAATGATACAAATGAGCTTATTTACAAAACAGAAACAGACTCACAGACTTAGAGAATGAACTTATGGTTACCCGGGGTGGAAGGGTCAGGGGGAAGGACAGATTGGGAGTTGAGGATTGGCATGTACACACTGCTATATTTAAAATAGATAACCGACAAGGACCTACTGTAGAGCACAGGGAACTCTGCTCAATACTTTGTAATAACCTAAATGGGAAAAGAATTTGAAAAAGGATAGATACATGTATGTGTATAACTGAATCACTTTGCTGTACACCTGAAACTAGCACAACATTTTTAATCAACTATGCTCCAATATAAAATTCAAAAAAACGTTTTTTATGTATAAAAAAAAAAAGTCTCTGGAGAAAGAGAGAGAAGCCCCCTCTCCCCTCCCTAGTTCAGGGCTTCCTCATGTCTAACCTCACTCCCTCAGGCTGCACTTGAGCCCCTCTTCCCTTTAAGTGCAGATGGAGAACATATACAGGCCATCCTCTATGTATCGATGACCTCTCTGTTACTGAAGGTCCATTGTAAGTTATCCTCATATATGATAAGCCCCAGGAAACTGAGTCAAGCAAGGATGGGAGCCACTGGGCTCATTTAAGGCAACTAAGAAAATTAAAAGTCCGGATTCTGAAATCACCCTTTCCAAAAAAAACCACATCTGCGCTGCAGGGCACCCAGAGAGATGGGTGCTAGTAACCAAGACCACAATTTAATGCCAGGTCTAACTCCAAAAACAGCCCTGCCTCCCTGGCCCAGTGGCCCATCCACGGAGGCAGTGTCTTAGCCCCCAGGAGTTCTGAGCACCTGTGAATCCCATGCCCCACCTCGTGAACAAGTCCAGGCTGAGGGCTGCTTCGTGCAGGGAAAGCCCTGCCCACCTCTCCCGGGACTGCGTCCAGTGAATGCAAATTAACTCTAACAGGAGTCTAAAGTAAACATGGTCAAAAAGGAAAGCCGCCTTCCTCCCCTACACACACACACACACACACACACACACGCACGCACAGTGTGTTCCAAAGTCAAATGCAAGTGATACTTTCAATTATACACCAAATTTGGACTATCCGTGCCTCTGGCCACGAATGTTAGTGGCCATCACAGAAGCCAACTGTGGCTTTAAGACACATCCAATACATTTCACCCCAAATCATCACTGAACACCTCACCCCAACCGCTCCTCTGAGCAGCTGATGGGCTGTTCCCCAGCAGCACTGACACCCCAGATTCCTTCACAGTAACAGTGATGTAGATCTGAGCTGAAACCCATACATTCTGATCCCAGGACACTCCCAGCAACTCGGTGCTGTCCTGTCTCTTTTTATAGAGTATACACCGTGCTCAGAACCCTTTCCACAGTGAGTCAATTGCTAATCAAAGGAAAGGGGAAGCCTTAGAAGGGACCCGGTGAAAAGAAGGATCCAAGGGTAGCTAGGCATAGCTAACAGGTCCCAGAGAGAAGGGTGGTTGAAGGTGGAGAGTGGGGAACACAGAAATCAAAAGACTTGTCCGAGGTCTCAAGAAATCCAGGGGACACCAGCTGTCCTGGGTCCCATTTGGTGACTCAAATCCCTGTAGCCATCTCCAAACTAGCAATGCCCTAAGACTGGCCAGTGAGTCCCACGTGGAGTGCCAATAGGGCCAAAGGGGACCTTCTGGAACAAAGTAGGTCCTCGATACATCTTAGTGTTTATTAATGTTTCTAGATCTGCTCCTCTCTAAGCATCCCCGTCCGGAGGCTTTGTTTTTTCTACCCAACCCCCCTTCACGCGCATCTCTTCCTACCCTTCACTCGTTTACTCTGCGCTCACCTCTTGAGCACCGGCTCTGTGTAAGCTCTCAGCTGGGGCCGGAGAGACAAGGAGGAAGACGACAGGGCTGCTCAGGAAGTCACCCCCAGCCAGGCTCCTGGACTCAGCCACCTGCGAGGTGCAGGAGCCCTGCAGGAGCGAAGGGGAGGCTCTCAGCCAGCTCAGCCACGGCACTGGCAGAGGCACCGGGTCACACAGGGATGAGCCTGTCCCCTGCCCCCACCAGTACCCAGCCACAGTGTAGTGGGGGTCACATGGGAGGCACTTCAGCAAAGTTTGCAGGTCACATAGGTGCCCACAAGTCAGAAAAGAAGGATGGGTGTTCCGGGAAGAGAGAGCCGCCCCTCCTAGCCCACCCGCCCCCTAGGGACGTGAGGATGACCACGCAATGGGGTACCTGCAGGCAGGGAACCCAGCGCAGTGGCTGCACCTCGGAGGTGTCGGGGCAGTGATGGAGAAGGACTCACACACCCCAGAGGAGGGCCCCTCCCCAGGGCCAGCAGGGGTGAGGGGGGCCAAAGGAGACGGGGAGGAAAACATCACTCAGACTCGGAATAAAGAGAATCTATCTTCCAGCTGAGGTCCGGGCACATACCAGTGAGTGGGATTTTTTCATCCTGAGGGTTCCATCAGGATCACCTTCCCCAAAGGGTGGAAGGGGTCTGAGTGGACTCCGGGGGGTCGAGGAGAGTGGGAGCCTGTGGGGTCCAGGCTGGAAGGAGACCCAGGAGTGCATCAGAATCAGGGCTGGGAGACAGCTGGCCCAGGAGGCTACCACCCAGCACGGGGGGCGGGGGGCCCTCCATCCTGGGACCAGGTTACCTGAGCCCTCACACTGCCCCAGGCTGCCCAACCCCTGCTGAGGAGCTGCCAAGTGGAAAGGTCTCTAGACTTGAGGTCAGAAAGGTGAGATTAAAATCCTCCTTCTTCCACTAAAAAGCTCTGAGGCCTGGACACCAGCTCTAGTCCCTCATCCCTGGAACGGCACCCCTCACCCACCTCTTAGGGACGTCACCCAGTGGGTGACTAAGGCTGCACCTCGTAGGTTTGTAATAATTGACATTGTAAGGTAGAAAGTTAGTATAAACGTTACGAATGTCTGGGGAGCAGCCTTCTCCATCCCAGGCCAGAACACCACCCAGTTCTGCACCTTGTCACACTTACCTGCCCCGTACGGCTTTCTGGGCAGATCTGATAAGTTTGTCCATGGCCATTGTAACCATGAGACATCAGGGCTCTTTCCCCGTTGCTTCCCTTACCTTGCACATAGCATTTTACTTGACCTTTTTTTCCCCAACTTTATTGAGATATAATTGACTTATAATAATATGTGAGTTCAAGGTATACAATGCATTGATTTGATACATTCATATATTGCCTGTGATTACCACCACTGCGTTAGCTAACACCTCCATCCCATCACATAATTACCAATTCTTTTTAGTGGTGAGACATTTATGATCTACTCTGGTGGCAATATTAAAATGTATAATACAGTGTAATTAGCTATAATCACCATGCTGTACGTTAGATCCCCAAAACGTGTTCACCTTATAACTGGAAGTTTGTACCCTTCGACCAACAGCTCCCCATTTTTCTCACCCTCAGCCCCTCGTAACCACCACTCTACTGTCTGTTTCTCAGAGTTCAGCTTTTCTCAGATTCCACATACGTGATATCATACAGTATTTGTCTTTCTCTGTCTAACTTATTTCACTTAGCATAACGCTCTCAAGTTTCATCCACGTTGTCACGAATGGAAAAATCTCCTTCTTCCTCATGGCTGAATAGTGTCCCATTTTACATAGATATATATATCTTCTTTCTCTATATCGAAAACGTTTTGCAAACCACATATCTCACTTGAGCTTTGCCAGCACCCTGCCTCAACCCCAGGGAGCACCCCACAAATCAGGAGAGAGGGCAGCCAACCTCAACCTTAGCTGACCCAGCTCACGGCCACCCCTGCCGAGGACCTGCTACAACCCACACCATTCGTGTGGTCCCTCGTTCAGTCCTGCACCACGAGAAGCCCATATTGGCTCCACTTTACAGATGAGGAAACAGAAGCTCGGGAAATTTAGAAACTTGCCCAGGGTCACCACGTAAGGAGGTTCCCAGGTCTGTCTGTGAGCAAAGACGGTGCCCACTCTTCACCCTGACACTGCTTCCCTGGGGCCAGAGAGGCAGGGGTTGGGTGGTCCCAAACCCAGCCCACCGACACCAGCAAACACAAGCTGTGGGTGTGACCAGAGGCAGACGGGGAGTCCTTCCCTGCCCCACCGTGAATCGAACCCAGAGCACGGAGCAGGGCCAACATCTTCTCCTGGCCAACTACCCAGCTGTCCTCCAAAAGGGCGGTATTCTGATACAGAGCACGCTGGGGCCAAAACCACCCCACCCAACCGCAATTTCAATAAGGAAGAGGGGGCCGCTCTGGGAGAAGAGGCCCTGCCCCCCTCCTGTGCACACCGCCTGCAGTGCACGCTGTGATGGCCACCTCCACTTCCCTTCCCCCTTCCAGGACAGAAGGACTCCTTGCCTCAGCTGCTGGGCTGTCGGGTGGCCAGCTCTCTGCTGGGTCCTCTCTGGGGATTACCTGCGGCCCAAAGGGAGGAAGCCCACTGCCAGTGACTGGGCCCTGCAGGGCACAAAGGCCAGCCTGCCCTCCCGGTTTCATAGCTTCCTGTTGGGTCCGCTGAGATCTTCAAGGTGCCGCCACCGCAGTCCAGACTGGCCCCTCTGTCCAGTGCCACCTCCCCGGTTCCCATCAGGGGTGATCCAGAGAGGCCTCCCCACTAAGCGTCCTGACGGCTCTATCTCGGGCTTGGCCTACAGGACCCCAGTCTGCACCGCCCCCTCCTGCACCCTCCCCAGGACGAGCATGGCCTGATTTCCCTCCGGTTGCAAAGAGGCCTCAGCCTTGTCACGTTCCACATCGCAGCATCCTGGCAGATTGTAAAGAGGGAATGTTCACCTAGAAAGTGTACCCTCTCCGTAGAAAATGCCATGCAGTGCTCACCAGTTTCTGAGAAGGAATGTGCTCTCTCTCTGTGAAAAATGAGGAAGATGGGAGATTTTAAAAATATCTATAATGCTAAAGTACGGAGGAGCAGTGAAGCGCTTTTTGCAAGGAATTCTAAAAGAATTGCCCTTTTTCAAATTTAGAGGCTTGTGCTTTTCCAAAAACAGGCTCAGAGCAGAAAAAAAAAAAAAAAACCTTGACTTTCTTTCTCCTCTTAAGGATGCTGGCAGATACTGGATTTGGTAAATTTGCATAAAGTTGAAAGGTACGTTTAGTGGTTTTCTGG
Organism: Phocoena phocoena; assembly: GCF_963924675.1. NCBI lineage: Eukaryota > Metazoa > Chordata > Mammalia > Artiodactyla > Phocoenidae > Phocoena > Phocoena phocoena. The sequence continues at coordinate 7,947,063 of NC_089226.1, forward strand.
GATTCCCTGAAATGAATTTTTGTGGCGAGAAGCCCAGAGAAAGCGTTTTGCTTTTTTCCTTGCCTGGCACGCTGCTTTACAGTTCCCCGTGACGAGGGACAGTGTGTTCTGTCTGCTCCCGTTTATCATTTTCCCGAGTGGATGACTTGCCCATCGCTCGGCTCTGTCTCTTCTCGTCCCGCCTGTCTGACCCTGCGTGTCCTACTCCCTAAACTCTCTCTGTCACTTCTCCATCCTTCCCTGCACTTCCTCAACCAGCTACCACAGGGAACAAACACACATTTTTATAATGCAAAAATCAGTGTTCCTAGCGTCTCATGTTAAAAGCCAGTTATTAGGATTTCATGTGTTTATTTTTTAAGCCCCTTAAAGAGGAGACCTTTTCCCCGTGCCCCTCAGTCTTTGCGAGACTCCTGAGGCCCCAGGTGTTGGTCGGGGAGGTTCCACCAGCCTCGCTTCCCTCCTGAGTGAAGCCACGGAGCCTCTTGAGGACCCGGATTTGACAGATGGGAGCCTGTTGCAAAACCAACCATATCAGTTCTGCTTTCTATTTACGGGACCGACCCAGACACTCCCGAGTCCCGCGGTGTTTTGCTGGGTCAGGATGGCCTCCTTGAAGCTGTTAACAAGCCAAAGGCCCCGAGACAGCTTCTCGCGCAGTTGCAGCCAGACAGCGCTGAGGTTAGGAGAGCACCGCCAGGTCCCCAGGGGCCTGAGCCAGACTCCTGGGCCCCCTCACCGTGAGTTGTGTCACTTGTTCCAAGTGGATCTGCCGCTTTGTGCCTCGGTTTCCCCATCTGTAGAATAAGGCATGAGGTCACCGTGAGGTTGAAACCAGTAAACGGCAGCCCACGCCACCACACTAGACTTCTCCCCCGGACCCAGCCATGTTGCACAGCAGAACCCCAGAGTCAAGGTCAGGACGAGCCGGAGAGCTTTGGGAGGCGCTGCAAAGCAGATACTGACCTGAGAAGGGCATTCAGCCCGCCCTGTGGCCGTCTGCACGGCAGCCGAGCTGGAGAGGGAGAAGTCCCTTCCTCCGCAGGATGACCCACCTCCCACATGGCAGGAGGGATGTCCTCCCCTGCCTGCCCTCCCGCCCCCCGCCTGCCCCAGGGTTCCACGTGCTCTCCCACCCCACCCTGTTCTCCTTGCTGCTGCTCTTCTCACAGGTCACCCTTTCCCATCTGGTTTCTCCCTCTGGCCACCAAAGGGTGCTACACCTGCTCTCCACACACCATCACACATCACCCACCTGCGCCGTGAACACACACACAGACACACACATACACACAGCCCTCTGCCTGCGTGGAGCCCGCCATCTGCGCCCTCCCCCTCCCCCTTATCTCTCCTTCCCTCTGCTCTGCACACATCCTGTGATTCATTTGTGTACTTGGGATTAAGGAAGCATCGGTCTCCGCACAGACAGCGCCTCACTGATGAGATGGCTCAGACCCTTTCAGGGTTTCATCGGAAATAAACAGAGTGCACACCCTTCCTCATTTGAGGGGCGAAACGAGTGACTTTGTTTGACTTTGCCCCTACAGCATCTGTCTCCCTTGCCGCATCTCTCCTCCCTGGGGGCCTGCCCATCCTGGCCTCTTACCTCCTGCTGTCACCGTCACCATGGTGACGGTTTTGTCGGTGCTTTGAGGCAAGGTGCTGACCAGGCCACCTAGGGAGGCTGAGGCCAGGGTGCAACACAAGGAGGTAACAGAGCGGGAGGTTGAAACGAGCAATTTCACATGTAACTGCTGCTCTCCGTGTCCACTTATTGAACAGACAGTAATCATATCGGGAGCTAATGAGGGCTGAGCTCTTACTGTGGTGTTGAGCTCTGGGACAAAGCACTTGTATTAACCCATTTCATCAGCCCACAGCCCTGTGAGATAGATACTGTAATATCTATGCCATCCATGCTATCTTGCCCACAGTCACACAGCCAGGAGCCGGGAGCGTGGCACCTGCCGCCCATCTTTTCCCTGCATAACAGGAGCTCCAGGTGAAGCACGGACTTCCCAGTGTCCGGACCTTTGCAAGTCGCTGGAGTCAGGGACCCCTGAGCTCAGCTAGTCCAGGGCCCCCCAGGCTGGGGGCAGGGCCAGAGCTGAAATGCAGCCTCCAGCCCTCTCTCCTCCTGTCCTTCTGCCCCCCAACCTCCCAGGAAAAGTGTCTGGGCAATGGTGCCACAGAATCCGTGGATGACACATCTTAAAAAGACCCTATTTGCATCTTACCCCAAATCTTCTTTAGGTAGACCTGACTGGGAGTGGAGACGGTCTGAAGAGGGGGGAAGGCACTCACATTTATTAAATTACATAGACCTAATTAATACGTGTATAGCATTGCCAGATAAAATGCAGGATGCCAGTTACATTTGAATTTCAGATAAACATACTAAAAATTATTTGCAGTTTATCTGAAATTCTAATTTATCTGGGCGTTCTGTACTTTTATTTACTAAATCTGGCAAACCCTGCACATCTCCCAACTCCACTGCTTACTAGCTGCGTGACACTGGGCAAGAAACTTAACTGCTTTGTGCCTCCATTTCCTTGTCTCTAAAATACGCATGACCACGTCTACGTGTATAGCGTTGTTGTGAGAATTAAATGACTACTTTTATGGCACTGGAAGAGCTCTGGAGTTCGGGCTGTTAACCATATTATTATTATTTGTTGTTGTTGTATTCTTATTACTACACCCCAAAGTAATATGCTAGGAGGTGGTAAAGATGCCAAGATGTATTAAGACTCCTCCTGGAGCTGTAGGGAACCTGAAACAGGTCCACAGATCAAGTAACATGGACCACGGTGGGTGCCAGCATGAAAGGCTAGTGCTAAGGGAGCAGGGGATGTTTGCTTCCAGCTCAGCGGGATCAGACAAGGCACCAGCTAACCAAGATTTATTGAGGGTCACCCTGAGCTACACACGGTACTAAGTACTGGGATAGAAAGAAGAAGCCGGCAAGGGCCAGCCCTCAAGGAGCTCACAGCGGTCGGGCAGCCGACGGCAATGGCACCAAGGGCCACACGAGCTCATGGAGATGGCACATGGTCTTAGGGCAAGGGCCGAGATTGAGAGAGGGCTTCCTGGAAGAGGTGACAGTAAAGAATGACCAAGAGTTAACAAGGCAAAGGTGGCCTTTGAGCTGCTTGGAGAGAGGATGGTATTCTAGCCTGTTAAGAATCGGGATGAGGACATTCTCGGCAGAGGGAACTTCGCAAGCCTAAGCATGTGGTTGTAAAGGTCAGGCTATCCTTGCAGAGAGGTGAGCAGACCCGTCCAAGGAAAGCACACGAGAAAGAGCTGGAGAAAGAAGGCCTAGCTGGAGAGGGCCTTGGACGCGCTCCGTGCGGATGAACTGGGTCTTATCCCGGAGCAGCAGGGAGTGATGGACAATGTGAGCAGCAGAGATGGAGCCTGTGGGACAGTACCCGACCATCGCGGAGGTGGAAAGGGTTGGAGCGGAGCCGAGAGGGTCGCGGCCATGGGCCCAGTGCTGGGACTACTACAGGAGCCCAGAGCTCCGAGCCATCTTTCAGCAGCAAACCGGACAGTAGGTTACTACTGAGTGCATCGGTTAGCTGTTGCAAACTTAATGATTCTGTAAGCCAGCGATTTGGCCGAGCCCAGAGGAGACGCTCACCTCGACTCCACACGGGGTCAGCGGCGCACGCACGCCTTTGCGGCCGTCTAGCATAACGGCCTCACTCTCATGGGCACAGGATGTGGGGAGACTGGAGAGGGAGGGGGGCCAAGCAGGCAGGGCAGCAGATCACCCCTGGGGAGCAGCAGGGTCTTCACCCCGTGTCTGGTGAGGACAGGGCAGGGAAAGCGGAGAGAGACCTCTGCTTCCCCAAGGAAACAGAGCACCAGACTCACAAGCCCTAGGAACTCTGCCCACCATCTTTCAAGGGAATGAGCCTAGTCTGCTTGAAGAACAAATAACCTCTCTACAACACTGGACCATTGATAAAGTGTTTTCCCACACTGCATCTCACTTGATCCTGGGAGCTACACAGCAAATCTGGTTTTATTGTATAGTCTGTTCTACAAATGAGGAAACTGAGGCACAGAGAGGCTAAGAAAGTTGGCCATGGCCGCAAGCTAGTAAGTGTAGGGCTCAGCATGTGAGCCCAAGCTGGCTGACTTTCAAGTTAGCCAAGGAAAGGGAAAGTGACAACTGGGGAAGAGTGACTTATTCCAGGAGCTGCAGGCGATTTTTATCCATAAGAACAAATTAGAAGCGATGGAAAATGAAGCAGAAGGGATTGGCGAGAGCCACGAAGTTCAGACTTTATCCAGATGGCAGTGGGGGACCTTTGGAAGATTGTAAACAGAGGACTGCTAGAAATGCAGCAAATGGTGAGTGAATGGATGAGTGGATGGGTGAAAATCAAACCTTTGCAAAGATCACTCTGGAACAGTGTGGAAGGTAGAGCAGGGGGTGTTAGGTATTGTAACCCAAGTAAGAAATGATGAGGGCCTGAGACAGGAAGACTGCTGGGGATGGAAAGGGAGAGACGAATCTGAGAGATATTTCAGAGAATTAACCAGGATGGTTCGTAATGCCGGATGCAGGAGAGTGGAATTCAGAAAGACGTGCAGATTTCTAGCTTCAGTCATTGGTGGTGCCATTCCCCCAAATAGAAGTTATGCCTATTTGGGATTTATCAACGTGCAGATGTTGGCTGAGTCCACAGGAAAGCCATGTGCTTCTCCACGGCTAGTGCACAGGACGTACACAGGCCTGAGAATCCCTGGGGAAGAACACCAGTTACGGGTGGGAAGAAGACAGAAAGTAGCATCCAGAGAGGATGGGAGAAAACCAGAAGAGAATCCTAGAGGCCAGTTTAGGATTTCTCTATTCCCCCACTTGGTCTTTTTTTTCCTTAGTACTTACTACCAACCAACATTGTATTATGTATTTACCCGTTTATTGTCTGTCTCTCCCACTGGAATATAAACTCCACCAGGGCAGGAGTTTTGCGTCCCCGCTGATTTGAGCAGGGCCTGGCCCATAGTAAATACTCAACATGGATTTTCTGAATACATGTCTAGTGAGCTGGGCCTGAGAAGCCACCCCTTAAAAGCAGGCACATCCCGGCCGTGTCTTTACAGACTGCGGTTCTGCACGTTGGCCATTAGGCGGCGCATCAAAGTGAGCGAGGAAGCTGCAGGCTGGGATCGCATGGGGCCCAGAACCTGACAACAGGGCAGAACGACAAAAGTGAGCAAAGCGTGGATCTGAACGGCAGAAATCATTCCTCCTCTCCCTTAGCAGACATCGCTCTCCAACACAAACTGCAAGTCAGGCTCGTGCGTCATCGAGCCGTCGGAAATCAGGTTGGGGGACGGGAGTGCGGGGTCTGAAGGCATAGGGATGAAGAGTCAGGACTGGGGCAGGAGGGTTGACGGGACGGGCTGTGAGGCACAGCCCCAGCTTCACGGGCGGCTCTGGGTGCTGCTCTGATGCTGGCAGAACAGATCACAGGGGAAAACAAACCTGGGTCTCAATCCCAACCCTACCCCTTACCTGCTGTGTTAATTTGCCCTCCCTGAGCCCCCGTTTCCTAGTCTATAAAATGGAGGTCCTAAGAGCACCCGTTTCGAGGAAAACTGAGAATGAAACAAGGGGGCCCTTGGCCCAGTGCCGTCCACATAAACAAAACTAAATGTCATTCTTAAAAATTGGACCTGATAGGGCTTCCCCTGGTGGCGCAGTGGTTGAGAGTCCGCCTGCCGATGCAGGGGACACGGGTTCGTGCCCCGGTCCGGGAGGATCCCACATGCCGCGGAGCGGCTGGGTCCGTGAGCCATGGCCACTGCGCCTGCGCATCCGGAGCCTGTGCTCCGCAACGGGAGAGGCCACAACAGTGAGAGGCCCGTGTACCGCAAAAAAAAAAAAAAAAAAAAATTGGGCCTGATAATCAATATTTGTCTAGCCGTTTACAAAGCTCCCGCCTCATTCTTCATATCATAAAGGTAATCCTCAAAACAGCCTGCAGGTATCTTTATCACCCCACTTCCCAGACAAGAGGGCAAACATTGTCAGATTACATATGTAATACAGCTTGTAAAGGGATGGACTCGAGCCAGGTTCAGCTCAGCAAACATACAAGGGATTACCCTGGAGCGTCAGGTGCTCTGCCAGGTGACGAGGACAGGACGGGTGAGGCTGCAGTCTAGGGAAAGACAAACACACTCAGATCATTTCCATAGAAGAGGTGAGATACTGAGACAGAAGGATGCCCAGGATGCTACGGGATCATAGACAAAAGCCACTTGGTCCAACTTGGAGATCCAGAAAGACCTCATGGACTGAGCAGCCCCCCTTAGCTATATCTGGAAGGCTGGGTAAGAATGATCCAGGAGAAGAAGGACCCCAGCATTCCAAGTTAAAGAACTGCCCGAGCAAAAGAACCTGTTACTTTTATTTTTTCGATGTGTTGGGTCTTTGTTGCTGCACGTGGGCTTTTTCTCTAGTTGTGGCGAGCAGGGGCTACTCCTCTCAGAGGCGTAAGGGCTTCTCATTGCGGTGGCTTCTCTTGTTGCAGAGCACAGGCCCTAGGCGCACGGGCTTCAGTAGTTGTGGCGCTCAGGCTCAGTAGTTGTGGCTCGCAGGCTCTAGAGCGTGGGCTCAGTATGTGGCGCACGGGCTTAGCTGTTCCACAGCACGTGGGATCTTCCCACACCAGGGCTCGAACCCGTGTCCCCTGCATTGGCAGGCGGATTCTTAACCACTGCGCCACCAGGGAAGTCCCAAAGGGACCTGTAATGAAACACATCCATACTGGGGTCCACCTCTAAATCTAGTGTCTAGTGAGCAGGACGCTACCCCCAGGAAGTCATGGAGGGAAAGGCACCAACCAGCACAGAGGTCCCCCCACGTGTTCTCACTGTCCAGTAAGCCTTTTCTTCAAAGCACTTATCGGTTTGTAATCATCCTAGGATCCCTCCAGAGCAGTGTTCCTCAGACTTTAACGTACATACCAGTTATCTGGGTCGTTTTTAAGCGCAGATCCAGATTCAGGAGCTCTTGAGGTGAAGCAAAAGCCTGCATTTGTAACAAGCTCCCGGGTGATGTGGAGGCTGCAACTCCATCCCGGGAACACGCTTTGAGTAACGAAGTTCACCCTACCAGCTCAAGAGGGCAGGCTGGGTCTGGCTTTACTCAACCACTATGGGCTCAGATTGGGGCGTGAAAGAGGCTGAAAGAAAGACGTGGAAATATCAATTTCAGGAGGGAAGGAAGGAACGCTGGCCATGCAGCCGGGACACTGGGAGGAAAGAAGGTTCTGGAGTGTGGGAGGTGCTGGTTTGGATGAGCTCAGAGGCCCCTGGGGGTCCTCCCTCCCCTCCAGTCAGCTCCCCCACTCCCAGCACAAACTCAGTCCGCTCCTTTCCTGACTCCCTGGGGCCTGGGGCTGAACACTGACCCCTAAAAGCAGAGAAAAGCACCATGGAAGGCACACCTCGTCTTCCCTCCAAGCCAGAAGCCCTCCGAGCTGCCACCCTGCTTGCAGCAGACCTCTCCCTAGCCTATGATCCAGAGAAATCAGACAGGGGTCCCTCCTCGACCGAGGGGTCTGGTGCTACCGAGAAAACAAGCTGAGAACCCCACCACCCCAAGCCCTCCCGCCTGGGCTCCTCCTTTCCAGAAACGGCAGGAAGCAACCACTCCCCAAGGTCCCACCATAGGGAGTTCCTGTCCCCGCGAGGTGTGGGAGGCACCCCCTCTTTGCCCGCCACCCCAACCCTACCCACCGCCGTACACACACAGCATAGAAACTGCTGGCCTCGGAAGCAAACGCCCATGCCAGACCCCTCACCCAGGGATCTTTCATTTATTCATTCAACAAACATTTACTGAGCACCTACTGTGTGCCAGGCACTGATCTAGTGACCAAGAGAGACAAGGTCTTTCTTTGCTGTCAGGGAGCCTCCTTTCCATAAGAGGAGCTCCAAATGAACCCGGTGGTAAAGGAGCAAGGGGGCTGGCATGACAGAGAGTCACGAGGGGCTGTTACACAGGGTGGCCGGGCCTCGCAGAGGACGTGGCATCTAAGTTGCACCACGGATGAGGAGAAGCCAGCAAGACAAGGACACAGAAAAGAACATTCCAGACGGAAAGGCCCCGGGGCGGGGCGTGGTGAGGGCTGAGTGGCTGAGTGGAAGAAGCCAGGTCCCAGAGGCAGGCCAGGACCAGGGGTGCAGGTGCTTATAGACAACAGAGAGGATTTCAAATTATGTTCCAGGGACAGTGCAGAGGCCCCAGAGAGCTTGGAGCAGAGCAGCGACCCAACCAGACTGTGTTTGAACAGCCCACTTGTGGAGAAGGCACTGCACATGAGTTGAACAGGACCCAGGCCTGCCCTCCAGAGAGCTTAGCGTCTATGAGGTGCTCCCGGTACTGATGGGGGCGGGGGGATGGCCCGCTGACCGCCCCACATCTGCCCCTGGCCACATAAGCTCCGTGTCCGGGCTGCTGGCCTCTGCTGGCAGATGTGTCCCATCCCCCATCTCTGGGGACCAACCATCTGGACTGACGGAGCATCTGGGGAACGCTGGAAGCCCAGCGGGCTGGAGGGGGCCACTTAGGTGACCAACTGGACTTTGGAGGAGACCCCACAGCGCTGCCCATGGCCTGGCACCAAGAGAATTTTCCCAGCAAAGTTGACCAACCGGGCAGACCAAGACCAAGGAGTCAAATGAGCTGGGCACAGAGTCAGTGAACAGTTCCAGAACGAGGCGGAAGCCCTCTGAACCCAGCTCCACTCTACTCTCTGTCCAGCCGATGTCCTGCAGGAAGGAGAGTCAGATGGTCACCCCTAGCACATGCTCTAGTGCAGGAGGCCTTCTGATCATAGGAGCACGTCTTAGAGATAGCTGTGGGGCTGGGGATCGGTCCCATACAACTTTTAGCCACAGAATCTCTTGTTGCTGTAAAATGGTATAAAGAACCCTAGTACATAAAACAGGTGAAAGCTTTACCGCCCAGGTGGAGCCAGGCTGCACTTCCCCATCCTCTCTTACCCTCGCTCCCTGTGACTCTGGGCAGCCACCATGCTCTCTGGCCTCATACACCTCCCCTGTGCCTCCCTGCCCGCCGCTCCACTGAGGCCCGCTTGCTCTGGGCAGCAGAGCTGGGAGAAATTCCTCAGGGGCTCCCTCCCACACAGGGAGCACGGGTCCTCTACACTGTACACCCACGCACGTGGCACTGTCTACACGGCTGATGGCCAGAGATGGGCAGAGCAAGGAGGAAGGCCCCCAGCCGCCTGCCCAAAGCCCGGATGACAGGAGGGTAAATGGCAAAGAGCCAGGCGCCCCCCGCGACTGTAGAACCCTAATTCGCATGATGTGCCCCTTTCAAAAGCAGCGCCCCAGAGCCAGCCCCTGTCCCAGGGAGGGTGTGACCCCTGGGCTGCCTTCCAGCTCCCGGCACCCACTCTGCCCGGGCTCAAGTCCTCCGAGGTCTCAGTCACCCAACAGCTAATGCACTTTTCCTGACCGACAACAAGCTCAACACCAAAACCGTCAACTATTTTTATCTCTGGATTAATCACAAAAGGCTAACGCTTCCACCTTCCCTGTGATTAAAAAATTAGGAGACCAAGCTCTGTAGTGGTTCAGGATAATAACGAATCCTGGGAGGGGGGTGGATGAATAATGCATCTCCAGGCTCGGGCTACTCGAGACTTTCTCCCCTCCTGGCCCCCCAGCTCCGGGCCCAGGTCTGAATGGAGAGGTAATGAGTCACCCTCCTCCTGTCAGGACCACAGCTGCCAGGAGGGAGCGACTGTTGATTTCTATTCAGCCTGTGGGCCCCAAACCTCCCCCCTCCTCCCCCTCCCACCCTCACCCACCCCAGCCCCCATCCACACCCCCTCCTACCCCATCTGGTGTGCACCGAGGCGAAGGCCGATCCATAATGCATGGTTACGTGAACAACTGGCGTGATAACCACTTATTTGGGAAGATGTGTGCGCGCACGCGTGCGCCTAAGCGTCACACAGCACAGTCCCACTCCCCTCTCCCCTCCTCTAACCCGACATTCCAAACGCGGCACTAGCCGTGATCACAGGCGGTTACACTGAGCAAAGGCCCAGAGACACTATGTTCTCAAACCTGGTCACACAGCAGAATCCTCTGCGAGCTTTAAAATGCCCTGATGCTCTGGTCTACCCCCTGAAATGGGGATTCAGCTGGTCAGGGTGTGGCCTGGCGACGGGACGTTTAAAACCTCCCCCAGAATATTGTAAACTGCAACGAGAACCACTGTCTCGGGCCCAACAAATGTCAGCGCTGGAGGAACGTTCCAGATCCCCTGTTGTACTTTCACATGTTATATCTGAGGAAATAAAACTGGGCAAGGGACTGCCTTCCCGCTTCGGCCTCTGATTTAGGGCACTTCCACAATCTCGCCCCCTTGGCCGCGGACACAGGATGGCCAGGTGTTGATTCTGTTCCGGAAGCTTCTTTCCAGTCTCCCTGGCCTTCAGCAAGCTCTGCCTGAGCACATCCATCGAACAGCTCTCGGGCAGAAAGCCGCCACCTCGGAGGGAGGGGCCGGGAGCCTAGCGCAGCCCTCCCTGCTGGCAGGGCCCGCCCGAAGCAAGGAGCTAAAATCCCCTCCCCAGCACGATAAGGCCCTCATTAGCCTCCCTGTGGCTCTCTGGCCCACAGCACCAAGGAGGCCTCTGGCACTAATGCGGGGGTAAAGGGAGGGCGGGGGAGGAGGCTGTCTTTACTGTCCGGCCCACACCCACCATCTGCCTGTACCCAGGTCCCCCTAGGAGGCTGGGCAGGGCTGAACGAGGCCGACTTTCTCCCTGGGCCAGGATCGCAGTGGAGTCCTGGGGCTGATGAGAGCAACTTGGAAGCCGGGAGGGTTTTTTTCCCTTAGGAAATAGAAACTTGGGGGATGGCACTCGCCAGGGCTGTAGTTCTGAACCAGGCGTCCTGGAGGCCGGAAAGGGAGGGGGCAGAGCCACTAGCTGGAGGCAGGCTGCTTCAAGTACTTACCTGGCCCCAGGGTCTCCTGGAGTTTCCTGAGGAGCCTGGCAGGTGCCCGGGCAGGGATGGGCCCTGGGGAGCCGAGGGAAGCCAGCAGGCTGCTGGGGGTGCCCTGGGTGGGGAGGGGCTGGAAGGCAGAGCTGCTGGGTCTGGACGTGCCTCCACTGCCTGGAGAGGCTGCCTTCCTGCCCACGGGCCCAGAAGGTCGCACAGGGCCTGGCTGGAAGGATGGACTTTCTCTGGCTACTGGGCAAAGAAGGCCCTTTGCGTGAGGACCCCAACTCTCACCTAATGACCCATTCACTGAGGAAACACGCAGCTCAGCCCTCCTGACCAGCCCCGCCTTGGGGAAGAAGGCCAGGGATTCCTCAGGTGGTCTCCAAGGAGCCCTGCCCCTTCTGGTTTGTCCAGGGAGGAGAGACAGGGAAAGCAGAGGCCTGAGACCCTCGTGCGTCCACAAGCACAAATCTCAGAAGAGGCTCTGTGACCTTAGGCCAGTCACTTAACTTCTCTGGGCCTCTTCTCCCAATAATGGTCATCCATCATCATAACTGCCCATCCCGCATCCCATGGTCATCATGGGGATCAAAGGCATGACTGCACTGGAGTTAGCAAACGTGTATGGAGCCTCCACCAGGCACCGGGCCCTGTGCCGGGCGCTACGGGAGGCGTCACTCTCCCCCTGGCAGTCCCCGTCTCGTGGCGGGGACCACGCTGCTATGAAATGGGGTGGAAGGACCAGGCAAGAGAGATTCATTCTGACCCTGGGATGAGGGAGAATAAAGTGCTAAGGAGATGCCCAGCCCTCTGAAACACTGTCTCAGTCTCGAAAGGTCACCTGTCACCTGTCCCCTGCAAGGGAAGCAACCAGCCTGGTGCTCCAAGTGTCAGGGGACCTGCTTCCAGCCCTGGCTCTGCCACTCGTGCACTGTGTGACCTTGAGCAAGTCACTTGGTCTTGCTGAGCCTCGGTTTCCAGATCTGTGTAATTGGGATAATAATGTTTACCTTGCAAGATGGTTGTGAGGATTAAATCAGACGACAGATGTGACACTGGTTTGTTTTAAAAGAGGGAGAGAGAAGTTAAAAAGAATGATCTGGGCTTCCCTGGTGGCGCAGTGGCTGAGAGTCCACCTGCCGATGCAGGGGACACGGGTTCGTGCCCCGGTCTGGGAAGATCCCACATGCCGCAGAGTGGCTGGGCCCGTGAGCCATGGCCGCTGGGCCTGCGCGTCCGGAGCCTGTGCCCCACAACGGGAGAGGCCACAACAGTGAGAGGCCCGCGTACCGCAAAAAAAAAAAAAAAGCAATCCAAGAAGCCGTGCCGTGCTTCCCGATCTGCAAATCACAGCTAATGACGCCTGCCCTGTCCCCTCACGGGCTGCCGCACGCGGGGTGAAATGATGACATGAGAGTCCTCTGCAAATAAACACGCGATGCCTGTGTCAGGATTACTGCTGTTGTTGCTGTTATTGCTATCCTACAAGGGGATTATACATTTTATTAAAGAATGATAATTACTGTTGGTCATAAAGTCCACCCAGCCCTGCCCGAGGGGAGGGGCGCCCTCAGCCTGACCTCTCCCCTCCTCTCCCCGCAGTGCCACCTGACGACCCCGTCATCCTGGGGGGGCCTGTCATCAGCCTGCGGGCCGGGGACCCCCTCAACCTCACCTGCCATGCAGACAACGCCAAGCCTGCAGCCTCCATCATCTGGCTGAGGAAGGGAGAGGTGATCAATGGAGCCACCTACTCCAAGGTGAGGCGCGGTGGAAGGAGGGGAGGGGCTGCAGGAGGGGCCGGCTCTCCCCATCTCTCTGCAGCTCTTGCTCTGCCTGTATGATTTTCTGTCACCTTTTGTTCCTGGCTCGTTGTCTCTCTCTCTCTGTCTTTTCTCTCGTGCGCACACTGTCACTTTTTCTTTTTCTCTCTCGTGCTCTGCCTCTATTTATCTGACCTTTTCTGTCTCTCCTCCACTTTCTCTCTTTCCTGGGGTAAGGCCCTATGTCCAAATATGTGCCATTGGCGGTCAGAGCTTCACCATATGAGTTTGGGGGTGGGGGAGGACACAATTCACATACAGCAGGGACCTGCCGGGTCTGACAAGCTTTAAACCTGTGACTCGGGGCACACGGAGAAGGCTGGATCCTCCAGCCATACTCATATGGCATCTGCTCCGGGGGCTGTCAGAGCCCAGCCCTCTGCTGCCCCCTCTTTCCCCAGGACTGCAAGTGCCATTGACCTAGGAACTTCTGAAGTCCCAAAGGCAGAGCAGCCCCAGACAGGCTATGCAAGAGAAGGGGCCAGGGACATGAGCATCTGAGACAGAGACAGAGACAGAGAGACAGGGAGAGAGAGAGGTTGAGAGGACCCACGAGTACACAAAGTCAAGGAGGGTCCACCGTCTACAGAAAAAAAATCCCACAGGGCGGCCCTGAAAGCCCTCATAGCTGAAGCCTCAGTATTTATCACATGGTGGGTGGTTAAGCCCGTGGGCCCAGGGGGCTGGGAAGCCTGAATCCAGGCTCTGCCTCCTTCTAGCTCTGTGACCACGGGCAAGCTCCCCAGCCTTGCTGTGCCTGAGAGTCCCCATCTCTACCACAGGAGCCACGGCACCTGCCTCAAAGGCTGGTCGCGAGGCTTGAATGAGCAGAGTGCCGGGCAGAGGGAAGCAAGGCTGTTAGGATCACTGCCTTCCCTCACTTGATCCGCACGGTCCCCACGGTGCACCCTGCCATCCATATTTCCTGGGCGAGTGTGACAGTGTCATAGTAGAGCAGGCCCCACGATCCTACCAACTTGGTTCAAACCTGAGCCCCATCGCATATTATGGTAACTTCAGCTCTCCGCCTCAGCTTCCCCATCTGCAGAACGGGAGGATGATAACTGCGGACCCCTGTTAGGATTCCTTTGAGACGTAGACAGAATAATGCGTTGAAAGCACTGGGTAAAGTGCCTGGCGTAGAGTCAGGGCTTCGTAAAACGTTCGCTGGTATTACTGGGCCCTTCCTGCCCTTCCTCCCAGATCCCCGTCTGGCTCACCCTGTTATCCCTCCCCAGAGGTCACACAGCAGCCCAGCTTTCGTGGGGTGTTCATTTCGCTCCTCCACCATGCGGCCAGCAGGGGAAGGATGGGCTGGTGGGACTGAGGATGGCATCACAGATGATGGCTGGGTCCCTCGCCCTGGGAGAATCCTCGGGAAGGGGATGCACCAGCACAGGCTGTGGTGCCTCTCCCTGGACCCACGGCCGCCAGAGCCCTCGCGGCCCGGGTGCTTGGGTGAGGGCCCGCAGCTCCCAGCAGGCGTCTGGCTGCAGAAGCAGGGGAGAGGATGGCGGGGCCTCTCTCCAAGTCCTCTCTTCCTGGACACCCAGCCTCAGGCCGTCTTCTCCGGGCCTGGCACCAGAACTGAAGCCACCTGGCATTCATCGGGAAGGCAGACCAGGGGACGCAGGACAGGTTGTGGAAGAGGAGAGGAGACAGTCTGGGCTGAGGCCAGAGAGAAGTCTTCCCTGGGGGCCAGATCCCTGCTCCATCTGCTACTACCCCAGCAGCTGCCACATTGGGGGATGAGGCCTTGACCCGGATGCGCACAACAGGGGGAGGGTCGCTTGGTCTTAGGATGTACAGTCGTGTACATCTCTACCTTGAAGCCCCTTACCCTCCAGCCCTACCCCACTGCTTCCTCCAGCTTCAGACTGCTGCCTGCCCAAGGGGCCACCCCCCCACCCCCAGGACCAATGAGCCTCATTAGGTTCCACGCTGGGCCCTCACTGGAACCCAGCTCTGCAATCTCTCCCCTCCAGTCACCCCAGTACTCCCCATCTCATCTGTCCATCTTAGGGCCCGAGAGTCTCTACTCGGTGCGCAGCTGCCACTCATCCTGGCCTTCTTTGTGAAGAGCATCCTTCCTGGCCCCAGGGAACAAAACTGGGGGTTGGTCCCTGAAGACACAGGGTCTGGGGCAAAAGGCACCGTGCAAACCTCCACCTTCCCTGACGGCCCTCATTCAAACCACATAACAGGCACCAATGGAGTCCCCAGGCAGCTATAAGAAGGGGAGGCAAAGAGATGATTAAAAAAACTTGAGGGACATGGCAGGTGGGCGAGGTGAGTGAGGAGGGAGAAGAGAGGAGGCCTTGTTGCCAGGCAATCAGGCAGGCTCAAGCCCTTTCCAGGCTGTTTGCATATCAATGAACATCCTATATTCAGCACCAGGTTTGGGCCACCCACCCAATGCATTCCCTCCAAACCTCCATCCTCCCTCAACTGTGGTCACGAGGCCTCCCAGCTCTTGGGGCTCAGCCTGGCTCTCCACTGCCCAGCTGAGGCTCCAGGGGCTTTGGAAAGAGCAGAGTGGTGGCAGCTGCCCACACTGGATAACCTCACACAGGGTGCAGTCTGCCCCTGGCCAGCCCAGCTCCCCCACTACCGCTGCCAACTGAATGCCAAGTGCCTGCCCTCAGGGGTGGGACAGGGGGCCTGGATGCACAGACAGGAAGCAGCACAGCACAGGCAGGGTCCAGAGATGAGCCCTAAGCCTCCCACAGACACTGGGACAGTCAGGAAGACTGTTTGGAAGCAGTTAGTGGACCAGAGGCCGGTGGACACGCACACAGGCCCTGGCATGTTCACCCCTGTGCAGGTGAGGTATATAGGCCTCGCTCCTGGTCCATATCTGCACACACAGGTGGCACCCGCAGGAGAGGCCATCAGGGTCACACTAGTGCCCACCAAGCTGGAGGGAACGCTGCCCCAGGCCTTGGAGGTGGTGGCCCCAGAAACAGTGATTCACCACTAGTAACCCACTTACCCTCCTGAAGCTGAGTGTGTGCTTCTGAAGGTTTCTCAAGCAGAAGGTGGCGGCCTGGAGGTGCGTCTCCAGAGCCAGGTTCAGGGGAGGCAAGGGGCAGGGAGGACGGGGAAGTGACAAGAATCAGCAAATGAGAGAGTGTCCACCTGGGCTGGACCTGGAGGCCACAAAGTCCCAGGGTTTCATTTGCATGTGAGAACAGTGGAGGTTTATAAGACAGGAATGATGGAAAAGAAAAGAGAAAGAAAGGAGAGGTGAGGAGATGCGGAAGGAACGAACAAGGGAAGGAGGAAAACCAGGGTGAGAAGACCAAGGCCCCCTCTTCGCCCTGCGCTCGGCTCCCTCCCCAGGATCGCGCTGTGGCCTCGCCTTCACACCCCCGAGCGGCGTGGGAAGCCGGCGCTGTGCTCTCCCCCGGTTTAATGAACACATCTCCCCTTCTCTAATTAGGCGGAACAAACAACTTGAACCAGAATTTTTATTTCCCAGAAAAGCACACGCCCGGACACAGTAAATATGTCATTAATCACCATTCTGGGCCCGGAGCGCCCTGGGTGCCGGGAGCGGGCAGCAGTCAGGGGCCTAATTAGGAGCTCGGCCCCCGGCTCCCCTCCCACCGGCCCTGCACCCCTCAAGTAGATCAATCTGAGGGGTGCCGGCAGAGTAAAATTTATGTAAATGCCCCTCGTTAGCACCACGGAAAAGTAAAGAAAAAGAGAGGGGGAAGAACAGTACGATCTCCCTCCCTCCTCAACCCCAGCCCCGAGGTCTTTTTTTCATCCAGGAAATCGTTGATTATCGCTTGGCTATTTATAGACGCGGGAGGTCAGCAGAGCCGGAGCCAGCAGGCAACGAAGGTGCGGCCGCAGCTCCCTGCTCCGGCTAGGCGGGGCTACACCGCCCGCGCGCCAAGCCCTACCCCCGGGGGCCGGCCTCCAGGTTAGCGCCCTGGCCCTGAGGCTGAGCCCAAGGCCGTCACCCCACCGGCTCCTGGGACTGACCGTATCACCCTCCCCCAGCCCCTCTCCAAGATCCCTCTGCCCAGGGCTGAGACCATCACCCCACGTCCCAGGAGAGAATATGGACGGGAACAGGCCTGCGCCCAGGCCGTTCTACGGCAGAGGAGAAACAGGCCGGGACTACTGCCCTGCTCTGCGGATCTCTCCGGCATCTGAGTCTGGCTTTGTCTACAGCAGGACGCGCCGTTCTGGACCGAAGCTCCCGTCCTGTTCTCCTAGTGTTGGAGGGTACTGAACTGAGGACCTAGAGGCAGGGTCCAGCCGCCTGCATGTCACTGCTAAACTCGGAAGCTACTTAATCATCTAACTGTTCCCACCTTTAAGTGGGGATCACACCACCCGGCTTCCAGGTCCTCAGGAAGCTGCAGTGGGAGGGTCATGGGCTCAGGGCTCACCATTCTCAAGTGCAAATCCCAGCCCTGCCCAGCAAGTTCCTGAGTCACTTTGAACTCAGTTTTCTCTTCCGTTGTTTAGGAGACAAGGCTCCCTTCCTTCCAAGGTCCTGTGAGGATTAGAGAGGATGTCATGGTTATTTTCAGGGAGGTTTTGAGGAAGTAGAGTCTGTCCATCTATCCCTTGGCTCCAGTCATGGCAAAGTAAGACTGCATCCGGCACCCCCTGCTGCAGGATCAAGTTCCTTCCTGGGGTGTACTGAGCAAGTCCAGCCTCCCCACCTTGTCCCCTGAAGTGACCCTCCTGCACACTGCACCTCCCCAGTATGCACCCACCTTCGTGGGCCACCAGGGAACTCAGGGTGCGGGGCAGTAAACGGCTGGGGAAGTAGCTGGAAGGGGGCTCAGAGGAGGGAGGAGGTAGCGGCAATGATGGGGAACAGCAGCTGTGAGGAATGACCTCGTGGTCCTGGGGAAGACAGGAGACCTTTAGGCTTGCGTTAGTTTCTAGGGCCACTGTAACCAAGTACCACAACTTGGTTCTTCAAACAACCAAAATGTGTTGTCTCACACTTGTAGAGGCGAAAAATCAAGGTGTGGGCAGGGCTGTGCTTCCTCCAAAGGCCCCAGAGGGAGAATCTTCCTGCCTCTTGCAGTTCCTGGGGGCTCCTGGCTTTCCTTGGCTTGTGACAGCATCATTCCAATCTCTGCCTCCTTCTTGCCATGGCCCCCTTCCTTGTTTCTCCCTGTGTCTTTTCCTCCTCTTACAAGGACACCAGTCACTCGATTTAGGGCCCACTCTACATCCAGGTTGATCTTGTCCAAGATCCTTAGCTAATTACTAGTTACTTAACTAAGTTGTGAAGGCCCTATTTCCAAATAAGGTCACAGTCTGAGGTTCTGGGTGAACATGAATTGGGGGGATACTATTCAACTCACTCCAAGACCCTCTTACTTATATTATCACCAACTTGAAGTGAGTTTGATTAAGCTCCATAGCCTCTCTTGATCACACCTGTTTTCTCACCTGTCAAATGAAAGACGATGGCATCTGTCCCGCCTGTGGCTTGGTCCGAGCTCTAATGAGGTCAGGAAGTGAAACGATTGAAAAGTTGAAAGGGTTTGTACAGGTAAAGTAATGAAATGGTCAGTGTGCATTGATTCTGCCCACATCCCTCCCAGCCCCACCCTTACCCCCACCCCCCAATCTGCACCCCCTTCTACAGCCTGCGTCATCCCCAGGGGCCACAGCACCTGCATGTAGCCCCCCATCTCAGAGCTTCCTGCAGACCCAGAGATACCCCCAGACCAGAGGCAGAATAGTTACAAGTTCACTCCTACATAGAACCTGGTTTCCATCAGGCCCAGCCTGGTTTCTTTTATGTGTCAGGGTGGGCAAGTCCAGGCTGACATGCTGGAAAACTTGCCAGTTCCTTTTTCCAGCCAAAGCCCAGCACTCATCTGGGCCAGGGAGCCAACGGTAACCCCTGGCTCTGCATGGAGACGGCCTCCCCTGGGTGGGTTGAGCTGACCCACCTCCATCCACAGGGCTCCCTCCTCCTCTCCAAGACTGGCACGTGACGCACCCAGGCCATCCCAGCTGAGTGACAAGTGACAAGGGCCTTCTCTCCCCCCTGCAGACCCTGCTTCGCGACGGCAAGCGTGAGAGCATTGTGAGTACCCTCTTCATCTCCCCCGGCGATGTGGAGAACGGGCAGAGCATTGTGTGCCGGGCCACCAACAAAGCCATCCCCGGAGGGAAGGAGACCTCGGTCACCATCGACATCCAGCGTGAGTACTGACCCAGCCCAGGGTAGGGACCACCCGGCACCCCCTGCCCAGAGCACGGGTGGGGGGATGTAGCCAGGCCAGAGCCATACCCCTGCAGGAGGGCTGGAGACAGGACCTGGGTCAGTCAACCCTGGGGACTAGCGGATTTGTATGGGCACCCAAAGGACCATCTTGTCCTTCTTACTGTCAGAGATGAGGGTGACAATCTTCTTAAAAACATCACTGGGGACTTTGCTGGCGGCCCAGTGATTAAGACTCTGCGCTTCCACTGCAGGGGGTACGGGATCGATCCCTGGTCAGGAAACTAAGATTCCGCCTGCCACGCAGCGCGGCCAAAAAACAAACAAACAAACAAAAGAAAACATCACCGATGAGGGTCCTTTACAAACGACAAGTTGAAGCCCCATTTCCATACCTGTATAAGGTAGAACTTCCACACCGACAAATAGGGTGGTCAGCCGTGGCAGTGCCGCCCAGCCAGGCGGCCTCACACCCTCCCTTGGAGAGGAAGCCAGAGCAGAGGTGCTGGGAGCAGAAGGGGCACCCAGGGCTCCAGAGTGGAGGCACGGCACCAGGCCCTGTCCTGGCAGCGTCGGTCAGGGAGAGAAGAGGAAGAGGAAGAGGAATCACCACTCAGTCAGCTCGTACTTTGCCCGTATCATCTCATGTAATCTTTTTATTTTTTTTGGCTGCGTTGGGTCTTCCTTGCCGCGCACCGGCTTTCTCTAGTTGCAGCGAGCGGGGGCTACTCTTCGTTGTGGTGCGTGGGCTTCTCATTGCAGTGACTTCTCTTGTCGCGGAGCACGGGCTCTAGGCGCGCGGGCCTCAGTAGTTGTGGCTCGTGGGCTCAGTAGTTGTGGCTCGCGGGTTCAGTAGTTGTGGCTCGCGGGCTCAGTAGTTGTGGCTCACGGGCTTAGTTGCTCCGCGGCATGCGGGATCTTCCCAGACCAGGGTATGACTGCGGTCCCTATCTGGGAAACCGAGGGCCCCCAGTCCACACGGGTTTCTGAGGTGGGCAGCCAGCTCTCCAGAGCCCCCACTGGGAACTCTTCTTGTAGGCATGCACACCAGGAGCCCTCAGCCCGGGTCAGTTATTACGACGAGCATGAACAGTGACACTTTAAAGCTCCTCCAGCATTGCATTCCCGAAGTCCCTAAAAGAGACTCCTGAAGGTCTAAAATCTCTCTAAGGTACCCGTCGGCCTCCGCGAACAAAGGTGGGCTCAGCACAGGGCCCCAGCGGCTTTGCTCTCCGTACTGGACTGACTCTCCATACTGGAAGTGTCAGCCCCCGGAAGTCGACTCTTCTTCTCTTAAACACCCCCTCCCTGCCACAGAGCATGAGGCCACCACGAGCTGGTGGCTTTGGTTGGAGTCTCTGAAGGACAAGGCCAGAGCTGTAGGTCGGCATCTGTTTCTTCCTTGTCATTTTACTCATTTTAATTCAAATCCACCTAGAAACACCTCCCAACAGCCCTGGCTCATCTAAGTGTCTGCATTCTGTGCTCCACGTGGCTCTCCAGGGATCTGGGGTCTGCAGGGGCCATGTCCTAGGGCTTCCAGAGCCCGTCTTGGGAGCCAGAGAGCAGACTTCTCCCAGTGTCTGGAATCCTGGCAGGTGACCTTTAGGTTCCAGAGGGCAGAAGAAACTGTTGAAACCCTCAAACGGGCTTGCTCCGGACACCTAGACACAACAGCTGAGGCCTTGGAGAAGGTTTTGTATTTGCCATCTTCACCAGCTGTTAACAGCCTCCCACCCCCACCTGTACCAGGCAGAGGACTCTGACCAGGTCTAGGACCAGGGCGATGGGAGGGAGGCCCTCGCTCTGAGGGTCATGTAAGTTCAGGGTCACGCTGAGAGGGATGCCTCCCTCCCCAACCCCAGTCCAGGCCTTGGCTGTCCACAGTCGCCTGCCTCCTCCATGCAGCAGGCGTGGCATCAAGCAGCAGGCCCAGCTACGGAAAGGAAGCAAGATGCTGGAGGACGGAGTGGTCCACATCCAGAGAGGCTCCACCACCCACGAGCCATGCGGGCCTAAGCTGGACACCTCACCGCAGACATGCCAGTTCCTTGTCTGATCTGATCGAATGACATCCGAGTTCTCTTTTTGCCCTGAGATTGACCGTGAATCAGAGCTCTCTCCAGATACAAGCCAAATCTGGGAGGAATGAGGGTGGGAGACACAGACATCCAAGCCTCCTATAACGGGCTGCCAGTCGTGGTCACTGTGCAGTGCCTCCCTCCTTCGCCCACCAACCCCCCAGCTGGACAGGAGACCTATGCCAGCCACGGAACCCTCACAAAAGAACCACCTGGGCGGCTCCTGGGCCCTGGCAGGAGAGACCCAGGGCGAGGGGTGTTCCTGCTTCCTCCAGTCCGCTATCCGTCACACAGCAGAACCTCTTCTGTCAACAAGAAAGTCATCATCATGACAACAGCCCACCAACTACTAAAACACATTCCTCTAAACACACTCTAATGAGATGATCAATTTGCCGGGGCACACAGATGACAGTCTGCACAGGAGGAGGTCGCCGGCCTTGCCAGGTCTCTGGACTTTGCTGGCCTTCTTTCCAGGGACAACTCAGCCACCTGAGGGGGGGGGGCATCGGGAATGAGGTCGGGCTGAGGTTGAGAACCCAGGTGCCCGGTTTCCTAGGTGGGCCCCGTCCAAGGCAGTCTAGCGTCGTGGTTAAACCCATAGCATCCTTCCTGGTTTGAATTCTGGCTCTGCCACTTACTGAGTGATGCCGACCTGGTCGTTTAACCTCCCTGTGCCTCGGTTTCCTCATCTGTGTGTGGAGGTAGCAGCGCTTGGCTCACCCGCTGGCTGCGAGGATTACATTAAACCATTCAGGTGGCGACCCTAGCACAGCGCCCGGCGCCTGTCAGCTGCAGTTGCCGTGCACAGTCACGGGGGTGCAGCTGCCCCTCCCCGATGCCCCCAGCCCCAACGGGGGGAGGTCTGCATCCATTTGCATCTCCTGAAGGTGTCTGCGTGCGCCTGCCGAGCAAGAGAGCACGCTCCCGCCACGCCCTCCCTCCTGCTCTCCGCCTGCCCCGTGTATCCCTTTTCAGTAAGCATCCAGCTGTTCACTGTGGACACCACGGGCTGGATCAGAGCTGCCTTTCCAAACCTGCTCATTTTCTCAGTCAACCAAGCAGCAACCAAACTCAGCAAAAACACATTTGTTGTTTGTTTCCCTTGGTCTTTAGATGTTACCCAACGGAAGACAAAGCCCCCAGATTGAGTAATGGGAGAGAAAGCTTAACACCCCCAAAGCCTTGCTACATCTGGACTCTGCATACAGCTGCCAAGTTTCAAATGGATGTGCTATAAAATCACTGAATCATGGAGTTTCTCTTTTCTCACCCCCTCCTCGATGTAATACTTCCCCTGAAAACACCACACACACACACACACACACACACACACACACGGGCAGGTTGCTGATGGAAACACTAACAGACTCTCAGCTGTGACATCTGTTCAATGTGATCTCAGTTCCACCAGCTACATCAAAGCTGCCCCCCTGCAAGTTATTCAGCTGACATCACAAATGGGATTAAAATCATGTTTAATAGTTGGATATGACATAAACTATTTATACCTCTGGAGCCTGGTAGACTACTGAGAATTCATATCCTGCACATGCAGAGGAGAGGGGTGGAGAGACGAGCCTGGGCACCTCTGGGCCTGGGGTGGAAGCACAGGTGAGACTGGCAAGTGCGGAAGCTTCCCAGGGCCTGTTCGCTTGGGTACCGAGCATGTTGCGAAGAGGTAGGGAAGCTGCAGGAGAGTGGTGCCCACAGGATAAACTGAGAAGGGCAGCTCTGTGGTGGAGGAGGGGAGCAGGCAGCCCGGAGGGGGTCCTCCATCAGGTGTGTGCCCCATCTCCCTGCCACCAAAGCCTCATTGCTTTATAAAGCACATCCAGGTGGGGGCAGACCTCCTGCAACTACCCCGCAGGTTCTGTGGCGGGTTTCTAGAGGCCATTGAACTAGCCCTGGAAGCCGGTGGTCCTCAGCTGGGTGGGCCGGCACCAGGGTGACGGGCAGAAGCCGGGAAGAGGCTGCAGGGTTCTGGGGGTGCAGCTCTCCTGGGAGGTGTGGGGAGAGCTCTCACGGAGAGTCCTGGCCACACATCTTTGGGACCACTGGAATTACGCTTTAGAAACCAAGATTGAGATCACTGAAGTACTTCCCCGGTAATTAACTCTCCAGAAAAAGGCAGACAAGCCAGCTGTTCCAGTAGCAGAAGCTCGTGGTCCCCAACCAGAACCCGGGGATAATGTGGGGAGAACAGCCCCAGCTCAGTCTCCACCTGCTGCTCAGGAGCCAGCATTCTCTCCCGTGCCTTAAGCTGTCTGCAGACCCCAGCCCAGCCCCTGTGGGTCATCTCCCTGCCCCGGTGCCCCAGCACTGGCGGCTCGAGCACCAGCAGGGCACAGGGAAGCCAAGTAGCCAAAGGATCCCAACTCCGGGGGGGTGGGGCGGTGAGGCTCCGTCCACTGCTGGGCCTCTGCACAGACGACTCTCTGAGGGGCTCGGGGACCACCCTGTCATCTCAGCCAGGAGCTGGGCCAGGCGGCTGGGGTCTCGCCCCCCTGGTGGTGCCCTTCACATGCACGCAGAGGGGTCAGCGTTTTCCTGATGGTCTCTGAGAAACCGACTTCCTCACTTCTTTTTCTGAAAATGGGCTGAACCCCTGGAAAGTTCTCATGCCCTTCCAGCACATTGCCGTGCTTACTGGTGAGGTCGGGCTAGAAGACGTGGCCCCGGGGCCTGGCTAGGACGCAGGGACCAAGCTGCCCTCTTCAGTCAGCCTGGAGCCGAACTCCAGCCGGACCTCCAGGACCCGACACGGAAGAAGGGCAGGCACCGGCTGTCATCGCCCCTCCCCTGAAGCGCAGATGCCTGGGGTGCTGGGGCCTGGGCGTGTGCCCAGGAGCTCGAGGATGCCCAGCTTTTAGAGCAGGTCCCGAGGCTGCTTCCCTGGAGCTCAGGAGGGCCAGGCTGCCTTGACGCCTCTCTCTGGGCTGATTCCCCGCCTCTGATCTCTGCTGTCGATCCCTCCTCCTCTTGTTCCCATCTCTAGGTCACTCCGTGTCTGTTCCTCCCTCTTTTCTCAGTTTCTCATTATTTTGTTTGGTCTTTCTCCCCAGCACCCTATCATTTTCTGTCTCCATCTGTTTAGTCTCCCTTGGTCTTTTTGCCTTAAGTCTAAATTTTTTGTCTGATTGTGTGTCTCTGTGTACATGTCAGTCTCTCTCTGAACCTGTCCATCTCTGCTCTCTGCTTCTCTGGGTTTCTGCCTCTTTTTCTTAGTCTGCCTCTGCACTTTCTCTCTCTCTCCCTCTCTCTGTGTCTCTCTCTCTCTGTGTATGTCTCCCTCTCTCTATGTCTCTCTCTCTCCCTCCCTCATCTCCATGTCTCTCCTATGTAGGCATCTCTCTGCCTGTCCCCCCCGCTCCCTTCGGCACGGATCTGTGTGTCCCTGTGTCTCCCTGTCTCTCTCCCCCTCTCTGACTTCTGTCTCCTCTACCTCCGACCATTTCGCACTTCAGAGCTGGGCTTCTCGTCATGTTGAGTGAGAAAGACGAGCCCAGCCTGGGGAGCTGAGGGCTGGGTGACACGAGTCAGCACTCAGCAGAGATGATTAGGTGGATGGAAGGGTGTAAATGCCACTTTCAAGGCAACAGATGCACCAGAACCTTACACAAAGAGACACGAAACAGATACTTCAGAGACAGAAAGTTAGTATTTAAAGGGGCTTAGTGTCCACATCCCCCTCTGGCCTCTGCACCCCCTCTTCCCACCTCTCCTTTCTGCAGTGGTTTGTTCTCCCAAAGCTGGAAGGTGGACAGTACGCTCTGAGGCCCAGGCAGCCCTGCTTCCCGGCTGACCGTTCGTTTAAACACCGGCCTTGAATCCACAGCGGGAGCCCTGACCCCACCGCCAGACGGCCTGAAATCCGGCACTTCCAGGGAGGGAGGGAGCCCCCTGCCAAGGCCCCCAACTTTCTGGGGACCCCCAGGGGAGTGGCTGCTCTGAGGGTCCCGGGTGGTGGAATCACTGGCCTTTACCCTCATGTTCTCCTGGGGATTCAGCCCCCAAACCGTGAATGCAGCTCCCCATCTGCAAGGACACCTCTTCTCTCTGCAGACCCCCCACTTGTCAACCTGTCGGTGGAGCCACAGCCAGTGCTGGAGGACAACGTGGTCACGTTTCACTGCTCTGCAAAGGCCAACCCTGCCGTCACCCAGTACAGGTAAGAGCCCCGCTGGGGAGGCCCACACCGTGGCGCCCTGCACACCCCTCCTTGTCACAGGGGCATCACCTGTGGTCCTGGGCATCCGGCACGGTGCCTGGTCCACTGTGGGTGTTCTCAGCACACGCGTTCACCCCTGGCCAGGTGGACTTCTCCTTTCCTTCATGAGCACACACTCCCCTCCTCTGAGGCAGAAGATTTCACTCCTTCTGTTTGAACAGCTTGTTTACCCCTTATTTCTGAAAGGAGGGAAAGAGGCTCAGGGAAGGAAAGCTGAAACCGCCATGAGGACAAGCATGATCAATCAGCATCTGGATTCTAGTCCTGTGCTCACCAAACCGTTCTCCTGGGGGCGTCGGGTCCCCGGGGCAGCCAGCCCTGAGCGGCGGGCACCCGGAATCCGTCATACCCACCGCCCCTGTGCAGCCCTTGCTCACCACACTGATGAAAGCATCCCTTCTTTGTGCATGCCTGTCTTTCCCTGTTGACTGAGCTTCTTGAAGGCGGGCCCGCAGTTTGGCCACCTAACAGCTCTCAGTGGAGCACTTGTGTGGCAGGCACTCGGCGCTCCAGGACATTCGCTCGCAGACTCCGTAAACACGTAGAGCAGCCCCTCTGGGCACCCTCCTGCCCGGGCACCATCACCACCCAAGACTTCCAGACACAGAGTGGCCTCAGAGGTGCTCCGGGGGCTGACTCAGACACTCCCCTCCTTGAGGCATCAGTGCAACTCACCATAGCCCTCACTCTGCCCCGTCCCTTCCCCCAGCCCACGCCTGATGGAAGAGCCTGGTGTCGCCTCCATTGTCGAGATGGGCTATGAAGCCCCAGCATGAGCCAGTGCCAGGAATGCTGATGGTCCCAGACTAGGAAACAAGCCTGCCAGTGGGAGTGGAGGACAGGGGAGACGAGAGGCAGTGCGGCCCCAGAGGGCAGAACTCGAGGAAGTGGGCCAAAAAGGCAGCCAGAGATTCAGGCTGGACATAGGTGGTGCCCCCTGCCGTGCAGATAATTAACGCTGGAACCGCAAACCCAGGAAAGGCTCAGTCTTTATCCTTGAGAATATTTTTAAGTAGGATGAAAACCCATCTGTCCTGTCGATCTAACCAGTCACCGGGCTAGAGGCAGGAGAAAGAGCAGACGACCTTCAGGCTCCCTGGAGTCCTACAGCCCCTTAGGTCCAGGGGGCAGGTCTGGTTTGACTGGGACAAGTGACAAAGGTGCAGAAGGAGATGCCCAAAGAGTCTCTGTTTTTTTTCTGAGCTTCCACCCTGTACCTGCAAGACCTGGGCTCCATCGACAGGTGGGCTTCTCTCTGTTGTCTGCTCTCTGCTCACAAGCACTAAACACCAGGCACCATCTGCCCAGAAAAGACCTCTAATGCCAGCTTCCCTGGGCAGCCCTTCTCTCCCACTGACCCCCCGGGCAGGCACACCCACATTCACCCTCACGTCGTTGACAATAATAAGGTATAAATCTCCGTATGGAGAGGTCATCAGAAAGCAAATGTGGCAAGATACTAACAACTGGTGGATCTAGGTGAAGGGAATATGGCAGGTACTTGGGCCATTCTGGTGACTTTTCTATAACTACAAAGTCATATTTAGCTTCCTAACTAAAAAGTGAATGAGCCGGGACGTGCAGGTTTCCCCAGGCTCTGGGCACCTGTGGTTCCCCTCCATCCGCATCCTTCCCTGCATCTCGGAGCTGGGTCAGCTCACCACACAGAGGAGGAGCCAGAGGTTCAGGCAGGCCCCCTGCAGATACGCACCTGTCCTTACTTGCCACCTTTCCTCCTGAGCTTCCGATTAGCCACAGGCCCCAAAAAGGCTTTGGTGCAAATCAGGCTCCCTCCCGGACTCCAGAGGCTCTCAGGGAGCCCTTCTGGGCTCCAGAAAAATGTGGGAGAGCTGGGGTGGCCCGGGAGGAAGGGGGTGCAGGGGCCATGGCAAGCGGAGGCAGACGTCTGTGCCCACCCCCAACTGGCTCAGCCCCTTGGCCTCAGGAAGGGCTCACCCAGCAGGCAGATGGTCCTTCTAGACGTGGTGTTGGGATCCAAGAGGAAAAGCCTTGAGCAAATCTTGGCACGTAAGCACATCGATTTTTCCCAGCAGACTTTGGCAAGACTAAGGGGTCTTTTTTTCTTAACTTCCTTTGGTCTTGACTGCTTCCTCCTGTTCCGCATAAGAGGCTGTAATCTTGGAAATTAGAGATATGCCCTCGTCCACCCCAGCACCCAGCAAGGGGCCCTGGGAGGGTTGGGGGGGGGGGCAGGGGAGCCCATCCAGCTGGACTCAGCAGTCACTTCGGCTGCCCCACTGGACCAGCGGCCCCGGGGCGAGCAGAACAGGCCCACACACACCTGAAGCGCATCTCTCCCCGCCTCTCTGCTCCCCTCTGAGGCTTTCAGGGCCACCCCACCCGGGCAGGTGACAGGGTGGGTCCCACCGCCCAGAGTGAAAGGCAGGGCTATTGAGAACAGCCTGTCAGCCTTGACACACCAGCCTCCCGATTGTGTGATATAAATAATTAACCCTCTTACATTCGCTCTTGCCAAATTAGACATCGATTGGGAAAGGTTTAATCTGACGCCTGTTTCGAGGTGGTGACAGCAGCAGTGGCAGCAGGGGCGTAGGTGGGTGGTGGGAGAGGGAATGGACAGGAGGAAAGAGGAGAAGGAGGAAGTGAAGCTGGAAAACAGAAGAGAGATGGGAGGCGAGATGGGAGCGGGCGGGACTTGCATCCCGGCTCACCCCTGGTCGTGTGACCAGCTGCTTCAGTGAGTGGTTTGAGCTTCTGGAAGGGATGCCTACGAGGGACTTTCTGGTGCGGGAGGGGAATAAACATGGGGAAGAGAAAGACTGGCTGAGTGGGATGTGAGCAGGGCACTGTGGGGCGCCCCGCAAGGCTCAGCCCCACAGCTGGCCTCCTGTGGCCCTGGGAGAAGACGGCCTAAGACTTCCTTCTGCCCCCGCTTCACCTCCAAGGTGGAGACGGGCCCTGGGGGCTGAGAGCCGCAGCCACACAGCTATCCGGCATCCCTGAAGTCTCCCTTCTTTGGCTCTGAGAGGGCAGGCCAGCCTGCTCTGGGGAAGAGGAGACCCCTGTGGCCTGGATCACTGGGCTCCGGGCCCGAGGATGCCCCAGCAGCTCTGAGATCCTCAGGGCCCCAGTGGTGGAGCTTTCACCCTTCTTACACTATGAGAGGCCCCAGACAGGTGGGGAGAAAGCCCCCTTTGCCCCAGGAACCCCCCAATAATGGAAGAGGACTGCCCAGCAGAGCCTGCTCGCCGGGGCCAAGCCCACCCCTGTCGCAGCACCTGGAGCTGTGGGCAGGCGAGAGCAGGGGTCCGGGCGGGGCAGGAGGAGCTCACCCGCCTCCCCCCAGCCCAGCCAGCCGCCTGCCCCACCCCCCAGCATCCCACCGCCTAAATCTTCACTGCAGCAGGGTAGATGGAGTAGGGGCTGGACACCAACCCCCGACCGTGTGTCTGGGACTGAACTCAGCCACCCCAGGCGGGAGCTGTACCTGACTATTAAGTCTGGTCATTAAAATAAAGTTAGAGATTGAAATGATTCATGAATAATTCATAATAGTTTGCCAGGAAGCTCCTTCGGCTCTCGGGGAGCTATGCTTTGCTCTGTTGTTAAACCATAATTGTTATTATTAATTGTCTTCTTAATAACGACCCGATGTTAATTTGAGATAATGACCACATAGTGCCAGCCCGATGCTCCCTGCTGTGCCGGGAGACGCGCAGCCTCCGGCCAGACGGGCAGGCTGAGTGGGGGCCGGTGGAGGGAAGGGCAGGAAGGGCAGGAGACGGGCCTCTGTGGCCCCAGGGTAACGACTACAGGGCCAAGGTACCTGCCCAGCTCTGGTAAAGACATGCACCCCAAAACAGGCCTGAGCCACAGTAGGAAGAGCCTGGCCGGAAGTTCTGTGAGTTTTAAGAAGTCTTATCCACAACAAGAGTAAAGCAGGGGAAGCTCTGAACTCTCTCTCCTAAGGCATCTGTAAGGAAACCCCAGCCGCAGGCACACAGGCACACACCCCCCTGGCCGCACTGCCCCACGGGTAGCAGGCTGCCCAGCTACCGGTCCAACGCGGTGATCACCGCCCCTGAGCCGGGTCCGAGACACAGATCAGCCAATTGGCCCAGCAAAGAAGTCAGCACAGCTGTCTTCCCATCCCCCCTCCCCCGCCCCCATCAAACCAGCGCAGATGGAGCCCAGGCCTCTGCGGGGCGGAGCCTGGGTGGGAGGCAGAGGCTGGGCAGGAAGAAGAGCAAGTGCCATGGGGGAGGCTGAAAGGGCTTTCAGAGAGAGAGCGACACCATGAGGGGACCGCCCCCGCAGGGACAGGAGTCAGGACAGGGGGGACGGAGAGAGCTGACCGAGTTGGGGAGGGAGCAGTCAGGACCACTGCTCACACCTCTCCATCAGCTTCTCGCCTCGTCTGGAAATCAAGCTTCCTGAGCCCCACGCGTGTGTACACACGTGTGCGTGTGCGTGCGCGCAGGAGTGCACGCGTGTATGGGCACACACCATTAGACCTGGGCCCCTTCGGTCATAGATTTGGCTTCCTTCTTTTCCAATGTGGCCCAGGACGGTCCCCCGCCACCCCTGAGAGAGCTCAGAGCAGCAAGAGGGCCAAGCGGTTTGGGGACTGACAGCTGGGTTAGCCATCACCTGGCCAGCCAGGTGCGCTGACCCACTGAATAGTCAACCCACCTCCCTCCAGAATAACCCACTAGTCGAGTGCTGCCGGCTGCCTGGTGACCCATGGACCAGAAACCACTGCCCCCGTCACCAACCCCACACCCCTAGCCCTGGGAGTAACCCCTTTGCAGAGGGTTCCCCTGAGGGACCGCTCGGGGGCCTGCCCCACGCCGCCCCTCCCTGGGCCTCGTTTTTCTGCGGGATGGATGCGTCTGGCTCCCAGAGAGAAGAGCCCCCCGGGTGGGAAGGACGCCCTCGCCACCGGAGGTCCACATCAGCCCGGGGGCCTGCGTTGCAGGTGGGCCAAGCGGGGCCAGATCATCAAGGAAGCCTCCGGGGAGGTGTACCGGACCACCGTGGACTACACGTACTTCTCAGAGCCCATCTCCTGTGAGGCGACCAATGCCCTAGGCAGCACCAACATCAGCCGCAATGTCGACGTCTATTGTGAGTGGCTGTT
Source organism: Phocoena phocoena (assembly GCF_963924675.1). Lineage (NCBI taxonomy): Eukaryota > Metazoa > Chordata > Mammalia > Artiodactyla > Phocoenidae > Phocoena > Phocoena phocoena. The sequence goes on from NC_089226.1 coordinate 7,977,553, forward strand.
TAGGGGCTTCCCGGGCACACGGGCACTGGCTGGGCGCTGCTCGCGGCAGGGGGAACCGCCGTGGCCTCGTGGCACGTGACATAAGAGTGCCTCAGAGGCTCGTAATCCGTGCGCTTTACGAAAAGCTTCCCTCATGTTTATCTCGACCCTCATAGTCGCCGAGGGAGGGGACTTCCCTGGCGGTCCAGTGGTTAGGACCCTGCACGTTCACTGCCAAGGGCGCGGGTTCAATCCCTGGTCAGAGAACTAAGATCCCACAAGCCAGGCGGCGTGGCCAAAAAAAAAAACTATTAAAAAAAAAAAAAAAATCACCCAGGGAGGCTGCACTTCTTATTCCCAGTACCCAGATGAGGGGATGGAGGCCCAAGGTCACGCAGCGAGTAAGTGGCAGAATGAGGACTGAAAAGGGTCCGCCTCTCATCAGGGGCTCCCCCTCTTCCCCAGTGGCCAGGAAGGGACCCTCGGGGAAACAGCCCACAGCTGTGTTCACGGCGTTAAGCATCAGCTCATCCACTGCCCTTTACAGATTTAGAAGCACTTTTGCAAACTTTATGCCTGACCGCCCCCTCGCCCTTCCGGGCCTCAGCAGAAAGTGCTATGACTCCCTTTTTGCACCAAGGGACTCATCTGGGTCTCCTGACCCTGATTTCACACCTTCCGCTCCCTGAAAACAGCTGTCTGCACACCCTCCCGTCACCACCCCTGAAATCCCAGGGCTGCACCCACTCTGGGAAGCAAGGCTTGGTCTGCAGGGCACTCGGGTTAGGGCGGGTGTAGGGCAACAGAGCCAAAGGCCACCTGCTTCGTGGATTGAAAAGGAGGTGGGGCGGGGCTGGACTAGAGAGTAACCTGGGAGGGCGGCCGGTGCGGGGGGGCACCTCCAGGAGGCCTGGCCTCCCCACTCCTTATCTCAGAGCCCTGCAGTGGCCCTGCGGGGCCCTGGGTGGGCCCAGGGAGCTGGGCCAGACGCACGGGTACCTTGACTCCCGGTCACGAGGCTGAGGCCTGCAGGAGGTGGCCAGTTGACTTGAAGGCAGACACAGAGAGATTCTGGGGTGGGGGAAGGATCCTCTGCCCCCACACTGGGGTCCGGGGGGCTTCCTGGGACCAGGACAGAGGGAACGGTATGGGAGAGCCCGTGGGGGCAAGTCCAGGCAGAAATGGGACCAGAGCCGCTTTTCGGGGCTGGTGCTGCCTACCCCCATGGTGGGCCCGAGGGAGGCTGGGCTGGGGGAGAGGGGTCTCCTCCTTACTCCCCAGACCCGGGCCCAGACCGGTAGAGGACTGACACGGAACGGAAGGGAATAGGCCGGAGTGGAGGGACGTGGCACCAGTGGTTCCCCCTCCCCCAACCAGAATGGGGGAGGGGAGGCAGCAGCAAGGAGGGTCCCCAGAGCTCCCAGCCCACGAGAGCCCTGTCTCCTCCTTCCTCCCATCGCAGTCGGGCCCAGAATGACCACGGAACCCCAATCCCTGCTTGTGGATCTGGGCTCCGACGCCGTCTTCAGCTGCGCCTGGACAGGCAACCCGTCGCTGACCATCGTCTGGATGAAGCGGGGCTCTGGCGTGGTGAGTCCGCAGCTCAGACCCTGGAGGGCCCTGGAGGGGTGCGGGGTCCACAGTCCCGGAGGGAACTGCCTCCCGTGGCCCCTCTCACTCTTAGGTTGGGGACGTTAGCCTCCCATGTAAACTGAAGGAAGGAAGGCCCCAGAAGGAGGAGGGGGAACCCCAGGTACCCACACGTACCCACCTTGGGTCTAAACACATTCAGCCAGTGCAGTTCTGCTTTATCCTGAGCCTTATAAGAAAAGCGGGTGGTCACCAAGATGCTGGGGCGAAAAGTCCCTAGAAAGGCTTTTTAGCCCCAAATAGTTGTTACCCTTTAACTTTGGGGTTAAGCCTTGCTTTCTTCCTGTGTTCCTCTTTTAAAGTGTATGTGTTCTTTAGTGTGCCTAGGAGTTTCAGACATCCCTCCTCCCAGGAGGACTAGTGAGAGCCTTGGGCAGGGAAGCAGGGGGAGAAGCAGCAGAAAAGTGACTTCTGTGTGCCAAACACTGCGCTGTCCTCTGAGTGTCACTGCCCCCATTACAGGGATCAGGAAAGAGCCTCCGAGAAGATAATTAACACCCAAAGCCACACAAGTAGGCACCGCTGAAGCCGGAATTCCCACTCAGAGCAGCTGTTGCCAAAGCCTGTTTTCTTTTCATCACGCCAAACCTCATCCCAAAGGGATATTGCAAATGACTCAGGAAAAACAGATCTGGGACCCTCAAAGATGCTCAGCGCAGGATAGCTCCACCCCTGGCCAGCCTGGTGCAGGCTGGTCGACAGACCCCCTGGATGAGGAAGCCCTGGGGGCCCCAGCCAGGGAGGCCCCCTCCTTCTCTCTCACCCCACCCCTTTGCATTCCCACCCTTCAGGGCTGCCGCTGGGGCGTAGCATCTTCAGCCTCACGGGGTGCTCTGTGCCGTGGGCTCCCGCACCCGACAGCCCGCCGGGCACACTGTGTAAGAAGACTTCTGGCTCCCACCCCACCCCCTGTTGTTGCCGAGATGCTGGAGACTGTGTACCCTGCCACCCGGCCTGCCTCTCAGCCTTTCTGGTTCTGAGACAGAGAGCGTGGCCCCTGCCCTCGGGGTCTGACCCTCCCCACTCCTCCTAGGTCCTGAGCAATGAGAAGACCCTGACCCTCAAAACCGTCCGCCAGGAGGACGCGGGGAAGTACGTGTGCCGAGCTGTGGTGCCCCGGGTAGGGGCCGGGGAGCGAGAGGTGACCCTAACTGTCAATGGTAAGACCCCACTCGTGCCAGGGCAGGGCTGGAAGGGGGCCAAGAGGGTCCCTGGTGTTGCCCCAAGGGGCACACGTGGGTTCTGGGCCTCCCATCCACCTCCAACTGTGGGTCCATAGTGATTACATCCACCTGTTCCAGTCCTAGTCCTAGTCCTAGAGCCCAGCAGCCCTAGGGTGACGAAGGACCTGGGTGGTTCCCTGGTCACCTCCCTCCTCTGTGTTCCTTCTAAGGGGTCTCATCCCTAAAAGTGATGGCTGCTGAACTTATTCCTGGCCAGGGTCCGAGGGCTACTGGGCAACCAACATAGATCCCATATCTACCCTTTGACCATGACCTTGGCCCTGGCAGAGAATTTAAGGGGGCATCTCTGTGACTCCTCGTCTGCCTCTTCCCATTTTTAGAGCCACTCAGTGAGGAAGACCTGCCACCATCCCCACAGGGCCAAGTTCATGGGGGTCCCCTGAGGGCAGGGAACTTGTCGTCTTATACGTAATGAGATCACCACAGCAGGAGGGTATTGCCATCTCTCTCCAAGAACACAGTGTGAGTTACCAGATGACTGGTACAGGAGACATTTAGGGGACGGGGCCTGGTTGATGGGATGTAGAAGGTCGCAGAGAAGCTGAGACCTAGCTCAGGTCAGACCCGAGAAGGCTGTGGCACCAGGATGGAAATTCGATGTCCCTGCCTTTATGTGTGCTTGGGCCACGCCGGCAACCGACGCTGCTGGTCTGAGAGGGCGAGGACGCTAAGACAGCTCCCTCTGTGTTTCTAAACGTCCTCCTTCCGCTGGGTTTCGGTTTCCTCGTGAGGCCTCTGCTCCCGCGTAGTCTGTCTCCCGATCAAGGCTCTGAGCCCCAAGAGGAACCAAGCCACAGACCCACGTCTGTAGGGCCTCTGCTTCCTGTTCCAGACCAGGGCCCTAGTGAGGGGCTGAGCCAGGGTCCAGAAATCAGCCCAGGTGGCGCACAGCTTCCTCTAGTCTCCGCTTTGCTAGAAACTAAAACCAGCTTGGTGCTGTCCCCATGAGCCAGCCCCCCTCCATCTCTTTCTTTGCCTCCCCCCTCCCCAAGAGTCGTGGCAGCCCCAGAGGGAGGGTGAATCTGCTCAGACCCCGGAGCCGTCTGTCCAGGGCAGATCCCTGACTCGGAAGCCTTCCTGCCTTTCCTACGTGTCCCCAGGACGCCACCAATAAATTGGCGCTGCAGGGCTAAAAATAACAGCATCTGATCGCACCTCCATATATCCATGGCAACATGGGCTGCAGCCTTTTCCTGCCGGCTCCAGTGTCTGACACTCGGCTCAGGCGCTAGGCCCTGGTGAAATCAGCGGCCTCCCCGGCTACCCGCCACCCGCTCTGGGAGGGCGCTGGGAGTCGTGCTGGCCCATGTCTACGGCCGGCTCCGCTCCGATGGCCCTGTCACCCGCCAGGCTGGGGACCCTCAGACTCACGTGTGGCCCCTGGGGTCCCCAAGCCTGAAGCTTTTAAATGAGCATCCTCATTTCTGGGAAAAACACGATGGATAAAGGAAAGACTAAAATCCGTTGTCACTTTAGACTTTCAAGCATTTCCCAACAGGGATTCAAAGCGGTTTCTTGAGGAGGGAACGCACACCTCAAAGGGACATTCCTCTTGGATGGGACACCCCAGCCTGGGCCCTGGTGTCTATCCAGGGTTTAATCTGCACTCTCCAGGGTCGTTCTTTCCAACCCCCGCCTATGCCTCCAATCCTCTGACACAAGCTCCCCTAGGCTGCTAGGAAGAGAAACACCCAAGAGATTGGAGTGAAGTGGGGAGGCAGTTTGCTTGTTTCTGAATGAGGGTCATCGTGCCCTGAGGCAGGAGGATGCAGGAAGCGGCCCACAGAGAGGAGCCTGCCAGCCAGCACATGCGTGGACTTGGGAATGGACTTGTCTATACCTGTGTCTGGAGAATAGGTGGGGAGGGGTGGTGAAGCCCTTTGGGCAGGCCTGGACTAGGCTGAAGGAATCAACACTATGAACAAATCCAAAATGAGATGAGGTTCTCATCCAAATGCATCCCGGCCGGGAGATGACTGCTGGCCATCGCCCTTTGGGGAATAAACTGGCCCATGATTTGGCTCAAACCCGGGATTTGCAGGAAGGGGGAGATAAACCATACTACTGCTGTGTTCGGACTCTCCCACCCCCATCTACACTTACCCCGATTCCTGTTTTCTTTTAAGAAGGCCTTAAATGTGTATGCATTTACCTGATCGTTTTTAGAACAGCTGATGACACCGCCACCCCCACCCCCACCCCAGGGAAATCCTAGCTCCTGGGAAGTGAAGGGGAAAAGGTTTTACAGGATCATCACTTTCAGCCCGGCAGCAAAACAAAGCGCCAACCAAGGTCCTAAAACATGAAGCCCTCCTGCCTTTTGGCCAAAGGCTTCTTGGAGCTAAGGTTCCTAAGAGAGGAACTCTGAAGGCCCCCTGAGGGTGGAAGCCCTTATCTTGAGGGTCCCTCATGTCTGCCTCTCCCATCTCCAAGACGTTTCCCTTCCCAGCCTACATGCAGTCATTTGGGTTAGTTAACAGGCAGAACTGGACAGGAAGCACTGCTGGAATCCTGGTGGACCCTCCAGGCTGTCCGAGGTGGTAAATGAGCCATGTGTCCCCAGAGACATCCATAAACATGACCCATACACGCACGCACGCCCGGGCGGGATAGGATAATGTCGGGGTCAGCTTTGGAGCTGTGGTCCCACCTGGGCTGTCCAGGTATGTATGTGGCGTGCAAAGTGATGAACTAAGGGATCTCCTGAGACACATGTGAGATGAAGTCTGTGAAGGTGCCAGCCCAAGCCATGTATGCCAGGTGGGTGGGGGAGGGGGGTGATTCCCCGCTTCCCCGCTTCCCCGCTTCGTGGAGGAACATCTTTTACTTCCCTTCCTGCCTGGTTTTCCTGCCGAGGACACCGGTTTGTTAGGCAAGCGCGCCTTCTACTGGAGGTACAAGGGAATGGTTTGAAATCCAACAGCTGGCTGAGGTGGAGGTGACATTACATTCCTTCCTCTCTGACACCTCCCCCACTCCCTTCGCAGGTGTACCGCCTCCTTCATAAAGGTTTCCCCACCTGCCGGGTAGAGTTCTTCTCTCCTGTGAAGTCGGTTAGCACTTTGCCTGGTGCTCACCTCCCCACCTCCTGTGACAGCTCTTGATGTCTCTGGGCGTCCTGACTTAGAGGCACTCACTCACAATCCCTGGAGACGTTTATGACTGAAGCCTCATCTATCTCTGAGTCCCCTGCCTCGCCCGTCACCTTGCATATACAGGCCTCCAGTAACTGTTTGCTGAACGACTGAATGAATGTATAAACTTCTGAACTTGCCAAGAGGGGCCCACCCCCTCCCAAACCCCTGATGTGATGCTGTCTCCCCAACAGGACCCCCCATCATCTCCAGCACCCAGACCCAGCACGCCCTCCACGGGGAGAAGGGCCAAATCAAGTGCTTCATCCGGAGCACGCCGCCACCCGACCGCATCGTGAGTGCCCCGGGGCGAGCAGGGAGGGCCAGTGGCACGGCCCCCAGGCTGGGCAGCCTGGCGGGTCATCTGTGCCTGCAGCCGCTCCACCATCCGGCTGGTCAGTCTTGCCTCTGCATTGCCTTTCCCCTGCCTTGTGTCTCTTGGAAAGGCATCACGAAGACAAAAATCATGGGCAGTCTCCTTTCTCAGGACAGGCTGTGCTCCTCGCCCGCGGGTGTATTTAACTCTTCTCTGCCTCTCAGCTGTGTGCCAACACAAATGGTTCCGACCAAATTCTGCATCTTGGGGGCAGAGGGCAAGTGAGGGCAGCAGAAGGGAAAACACGATTTCTTACCTTTCCTGGGTTCAAGGCCAGCCTTTAGCAAAATCGTAAATAGGATGCAGCTTATAGTCAGCAGACCTCTCTCTGCGCCTCCACAGCCCTCCTCTGCTTTGATGCCCATGGAGAGCGCTGCCCCAGTTAGCAAGTTTTCCCTCTGAAAGCATCACTCCATTCTCCCCGCCCCTCCCTCAAAACCCTTGTCCCCGCAGTGCAGCTTGGGCCGCCTGACTGGCTCACATGTAGCCCTCCCAGGTATTTGCATTTGTAGAAGTGGGGGTCTCCCACCCAGGTTCCGCTGACACTGGTAGAAGCTGGGGCGGGAAAACAGAGAGAGGTGAGCATCTCCCCGCACTGTTGGGTGTCGGGGGAGGGGTGGAGACACTGTTGTCTGCAAGCCCAGTGCCCAGGCGGTCCTGCCGAAAGGCCGCCCAGGTCAAGTTCACAGGGCAGTCTCACCTTTCCCCAGGGCGGCAGCACCTGAAGGGGCGTGGGAGGCACACGCCAACAGCTAAGGTGTCACCCTGTAGATGGAGACCTTGTTAGAGCACTGGTGCGTTACACACTTCCTCAGGCATTCAGTTCATTCACTGTCTGAGTCACACAAAAATGGCAAGGGTCCACGCGTAGAACTAATGCCTACGCCTCCCTCTTCCCTTCACTCTAATCTTTTTAAAGTGTAAGTGTAACACGTGCTGGTGTCGATAATATCCTGTTCACTACTGAGCATATTCACACTGTCTTCCTCTTCGTGGAAATGGAACTCTAGGCCAGGGGTTCTCAACCTGGGCGGTTCTGCCCCCAGGGGACATTTGGCGACACCTGGAGACATTGTAGGGCGCAGCTAAACACCCCACAGAGCCCAGGGCAACACGGTGGGGCAGGCGGTGACAGTGTACGGGAAAGGGCTCTGAGAAGAGGTAAACGCTCACCGGCCGAAACCAAGCTGCACCAAGGTTCTCACAAACGCAGCTCTCAGAGCGTAACGTTTGTACAAAGACACGCACAGAGTAACCAAACCAGACTCAGTCAGCCTGGGGCTGGCCTTCACCACCATCTGTCAGGGGCCCCAGCTGACGGAGGGGCTCCCATCGCCGCCCCAGAGCCCCTGCTTGCCTGGGAATATGTTCCAGCAAAAAGCCACATAAGGCCCCGTGTCGATGGAAATACCCTCTGAGGTGGCCCAGCCTCTGTGTGTGTACGTGTGTGTGTGCTACGTGTGGGGCGGTAGGTGTACCCGTGTTGTGACGTGTCTGTGCTGTGTGTTGTGACGTGGGTGTACTTGCGTGTGCATGTGTTGGCACTGTGGGTGGGACTGTAGGTGTACCCGTGTTGTGGCGTGTGTTTGCGGGCGCTGTGCTGTGCGCGCACGTGTTGTGGCGTGCGCGTCGACCTGTGCCGTGTGGCGGTGAGCGTGAGCGCGGGCCTGGCAGCGTCCGCCTGGGAGCAGGGAGGCGGCACGGTGGTCCTGGAGGGGCGGCTCTGGCAGGATGTCCTCCTAATTCTGCACACCTGGGCAGGCCTGGTCCTGGAAGGAGAACGTGCTGGAGTCAGGGACATCGGGCCGCTACACGGTGGAGACGGTCAGCACCGAGGAGGGCGTCATCTCCACGCTGACCATCAGCAACATCGTGCGGGCCGATTTCCAGACCATCTACAACTGCACCGCCTGGAACAGCTTCGGCTCCGACACGGAGATCATCCGGCTCAAGGAGCAAGGTGGGGCTGCCAGAGCCGCGGACCGCGGCCTCTCCCTGCGAGGGCAGGGCCCAAGCAAGGTCCTCCGGGGCCCTGGGGGGACAGAGCGCCTGCACTTGCGGGCGGGCCGGAGGCCCTTCCTCACCTGCCACGCAGCCGCTGCCGGTCAGCCAGGCCCCCCGAGCCCAGGGGCACTGGCCTGCACCAGAGCAAGCAGGAGGACAGCTGCCCAGGTTGACTAAAGGCCCTGGCTTCCCTGCTCTCAGCAGTTCCCTGGGGCCCTTTGGGGGCATGATCTCTGAGCAGTGTCCCCACGGGGATGCACCAGGATGGGCGTATTGGGGAACCTGGCCCAGCCCGTTAAGCCAAAAAGCCAGTCCAGTTGCCCCAAACCCGAGGGTGCCCACGCTAAGCTAAGGAGTGGCACTTGAGCTGTCCAATCCCTGGTGTGCAGGGGACTGGCCTCAGGCTGCCTGCAGCTCCCCATAGGGACACAGGAGACACTTGGAGCACTGTGCTCTGAAGGAGACCCCAGCCAGCAGGGCAGCGCCGGGCAGAAGGGCTCAGAGCTCGGAAGGACTCAGGCTCGGAGGGCGGGGGTCTCAGAGGGGCATGGAGGGGGTTCCAGAGAAATGAGGCAGCCAGCCAGTGGCACACCAGGTCCTGAGATGGGCTGCAGATCTAGCCCCGTGGCCAGCGGGGGTTAGTCCAAGACAGACAGGAACGGTCCAGGGGGCCTCGGCCATGGCAGTCTCCGACCCCTCCAAGCTTAAGGCCCACCCACAGGCTGTCAGGCCTTGGAAGAGATTCTGGGCCAAGCAGGTGGTCTCAGCTGGGCCCCTGGGGCCGCAGTGCTACCCTGTGGATCACGCATTTCTCCCAACACCTCTTCCCTAATAAGTGCTGCTTTGCTAATGCTTTGCACATAATTTGCATAATATCATCCACACATCATCCCAACCCTCCCAGTCCACTGTTGCTTCCCCTCCGTGTCTTCCCCTCAGTGCCCCACCCCTCTACCCGCCCCTTAGTGTTCTCACCCCTCCTCCTCAGAGCCAACTCCCACCCCAGCCTTGACCGCTCTCTCTGGTCCCACCCGTCTGGAGTCCCTAAGTCAGTCTGAACGAACTCCGGGTTCAGTTCGGCCAGCCCGGATCTGTGGGGCATCCTGGAGATGTGATGCAGGAGGGAGCCCCCAACCACCCCAGACCCTCCAGAGGGCCGCCCCCGCCCCCATTCCCACCCCACCCTGGCCAGCCAGGCCCTGGCTGTGGACTCTTGCTTTATTTCCAAACAGGTTCGGAAATGAAGTCGGGAGCCGGGCTGGAAGCAGGTACGAAGGAGACATGAGACTCCCCGGGATGGGGGAAGGGGCTGCTGGGCTAGAGGGGGAGGGAGCCCACAGTGTGGGTCGGGAGGCCAGGGCAGCCGCTAACTTCTCTGCCCTCCCCCATCTTGAGGCTTTAGTGCAGTCAGAGCAGCAGGGAGAGAGCCTCCAGGCAGCACGGGTCTAGAGACCCCGAGACCTGTCTCCGTTGTCGCTGCCCGCCCCCCCACCGCAGGCTCCTGGCAGCCCAGGGCACTTGCTTCTCCCCCGTCTTTCCTCCCACCCCTCCTCTTCTGAAGCCCTGACTCCTCCCCCTGAGGTCAGCTCACCCCCACCTGACTCCGCTTCTCACCATCACCACCAGCTTGGCCATCGCTTCCAAGAACACCTGGGCCGCCCAGCCCGGCTGTGGCCTGCGTAACCCATGCTGACCCCGTGCTTTCTGCTGGCTGGCTCCTTCCCGCACTCCTGCATTCCCCGTGGAGCTGTCATCTCACCACCGGGCTGAGGCCGCTGGGCAGTGCCTCTCTCCCTGGGGATTTGGCAGCAAAAGGGGTCACCAGGCTCCCTGGGTTGAGTTGCTCTCTCTGGAGACCCCACAGGAGACAACTGCCCCCCACCCTCCAGGGAGAAACCCAGAAAAGAGAATCAGGACATGGCAAGCCAGACCCTACAGGGTCGGCAAAGGCCATGACGAAGATGAGGGGTCCTCTGCCCTAGTTCTCCTGCCACACCAGCCCAGGAGGCGCTTCAGCAAGTCCCTGGTGGGTCCCGCTCAGCCCCTCCCCTCTGGGCGGACAGCCCCTTAAAGAGCAACAGGCCAGGCACAGGCCAGCTCAAGGCGGGCACACAATATCAACTCCTGCTGTGTTCTCCCTGACGCCCCTCAGGGCCACTCCTGGTGCTGAGCTGGTGTCACCCTCTGTCTCCATCTCTTCTGTGCCTGCACCCTGGGTCCCCCGCCCAGGACCCTCTCCCTCTGCCCCCGCCCACCCACTCGGGACAGCCCTCTCCTCCAGATAAGATGGCTACCACCACGACCTCCCAGCTGTTAACAACTTAAGGAAATGTGGGTGCCAGAGGCACAGCTGCCTTAGATACCGCTTCCCTGGTTCTCTGGTTTCACAGACCTTGAGGCCCAGAGAGGTTAAGGACCCTTCCACCGTCATCCTTTGGCTCTGAGCTCAGCTGAGACAAGACCCGAGTTTTCCAAGGAAATGCCCTAGGAATCTCGGAGAAACTGAATTCAACTCAAATTAATAAAATCCAAAAGCATGGAAGCAACGAACTTCCAACGTGGCTTCCCTTTCCTAGAGAAATTCAAACCTAGAGACAGGGCCGTCTCACTGTCAGAGCAAGCCCGCAGGGCTGGCGAGGTCAAGTCCATTGTCTCACCCCTGACTGTTGAGACCAGCCCAAACGCCTTCCATTTTCAGTCCCCGAGTGTTTGTTGCACCCACCTCCTCCCCGTCGCCTCCCCTGCGCCCCCTACAGGGGTCTCGGGCTCCAGTAGGCAGGTGATGAATGCACCAGTGTGCCAGTCCTGGGCTGGAAGGAGAGCCCCAGCCTGACGGCCAACACTGCCAACCGTTGGACACGCGCTCCTTCCGGGAGAGGGACCACACCCCCTCCCAGCAGCATCTCCAGGGGCCAGGGTCTGCGGGGTTCTTCCTTTCTTTTGCTCTTTAAAGAAAACGACAGTGAGAGGCGAGAGGCCAACCTCCAGCTCAGGACAGATACCTGGAGTCCCCAGTCATCCACACTGAGAGCCTGGGGTAGGGGCAGCAGCTGAGTCTCAGAAAGGAACTTTCCTATCCTTGTATCTGCTGCGGTCCTCCTTCCCACACAGACACGAGGGCAAAGGCTGGGATCGGTTTGGGTGCCAGGCTCTGTGCCAGCCTTCACCTGCCTGCGTTCACCCACCTAAACCCCAGACGCGCCCCTGAGGCAGGCACTGTGATTATCCCGTTTTACAGATGAAGAAAAGAGGGTAAAGTGCGCTGCTCTGGGCGGCACAGAGGATGTGAGATTTGTAGGATGCCATGGGACGCAGGGTGCGGAGCTGGGCAGGATGAGGGGGGCAGATAAGAGGAGACGTGGATTTGCACTGGCTCTGCTGTAGCTGTGTGTCCTTAACCAAGTCACTTGACTTCCCTGGACCTCAAGGTTTCCATCTATAAATGGGAGGCTTGGACTCTCTGAGCCCTAAGCTCTCCTGCCCCTGCGTTCTCTAGTTCTAACCCCCCATGGACTACTCAGGGTCCCACATCATATGCTCAGGCCCCCTCTGCAGACACAGAAGGGTCAGGACTGTCTGGAAGAGCGCCCACCCCAGCCTAACATCACCCTCCCCACCCCCATCTCTACTTGGCTAGGGCAGGAGACAGAGTACAGGAACTCAGCAGGGAGGGAAGCTTTGCCTAGCTGGAGTTCCAGGTGCCTCTCTGGCGGGGTGGGGTGCCGGGATTCCTGCCCAGAGGACTGGCCCAGGAGAGGAGGGGGCAGGACTGGGCATCTCTCCTTAAAGAGGTGGGGGGGAAGGACTTCCCTGGCGGTCCAGTGGTTAGGACTCCGCGCTTCCACTGCAGGGGGCAAGGTTCGATCCCTGGTTGGGGAAGTGCATGCCATGCAGCGCGACCAAAACAAAACAGAACAAGAGGTGGAGGGAGCTGTGATCCTGCCCTCTGGCCCCTAAGACGTGGCCCCTGGCTGTTACCACCTGTGATGCCCAGGTCCGGAGGGGAAGCTGCCTCAGACCTGAAAACTCTCTAAAAGCTGCTTGTCCATTGTCCACCCTCTGCACCTGGGAAAGGGAAGCGAAGGAAAAAGCGAAACGAACAAACAGCGGCAGTGACCCTGGTCATTTTCCAAAGAAAAGCCAGGACTTAACGACTCTCCTGGTGTATCACCTCGGAGAGCTCAGCGTACCAACCTTGCCTCTCACCTCCCACGCTCCCCTCCCCTCCCTGTGTCTGCGTGCCTCTCTGCCCCCACCACTGCTGCCATCTTTCCCAGGTCTGCCCGCCCTCTCCGCCACACCGTGTCCCGCCCGAGCTGAGCCCTGTTGGACTGTGCCCGCGCCTGCGCAGGCCCCTGTGGCCTTTCCCAGGAGCGCCCACGCGCCGTGGTCTGGCCACAGCTCGGCAGGGGCTGCGCCCCAGGAGCTGGGTGAGATCTGGGGGGAGAGAGTGGGCTGCCCCAGCTCCCTCATCAGCCTGCTTGCTTCTCTCCCACAGAGGCTGTGCCGATGGCCGTCATCATCGGGGTGGCCGTAGGAGCTGGCGTGGCCTTCCTCGTCCTTCTGGCAACCATTGTGGCCTTCTGCTGTGCCCGCTCCCAGAGAAGTACGGGAGGGAGACCCGGGAGCTCAGGGAGGGGGGCAGAGAAAAAGGCCAGCTTAGACTGCCCCGGAGTAAAAGCAGGAGTACAGCGAGCAGGGGCCCTACCAATGCCGTGAGCTGCTGGGGCAGGGATGGGCCTCGCGCATCTTTTCACATGCAGCGCTTTGCTCGGCATCTGCTACAGAGCGGGCGCTCCACTGCTGCTGAGCTGGACGGAAGTGAACTTCACGCAGCAGGGCCGTCAGCTAGCACCTCAGATTGAACATACACAGCACTCTCCACCCATCGGGAAATGTACTGAAACCCGGGGGTGGGGGGGTGCGGGGAGGTGATCTTTGCCCTCCAAGATCTGCTAGTCGAACCAGAAAAGCAGGCCACCCACACAGGAAAAAAAAAAGGGGGGTTCAGGGAATTGCTCTGGGGGGACTCCTGAAGGTCTTTTAGTTGTTAGCCATAAAGTGCTGGCGTTGCGCTTTTTTTTTTTTTAACATCTTTGTTGGAGTATAATTGCTTTACAATGGTGTGTTAGTTTCTGCTGTATAACAAAGTGAATCAGCTATATGTACACATATATCCCCATATTCCCTTCCTCTTGCGTCTCCCTCCCTCCCACCCTCCCTATCCCACCCCTCCAGCTGGTCACAAAGCACCGAGCTGATCTCCCTGTGCTATGCGGCTGCTTCCCACTAGCTATCTACCTTACAGTTTGGTAGTGTATATATGTCCATGCCTCTCTCTCGCTTTGTCACAACTTACCCTTACCCCTCCCCATATCCTCAAGTCCATTCTCTAGTAGGTCTGTGTCTTTATTCCCATCTTACCCCTAGGTTCTTCATGACCTTGTTTTTTTTTTCTTAGATTCCATATATATGTGTTAGCAGACGGTATTTGGTTTTCTCTTTCTGACTTACTTCACTCTGTATGACAGTCTCTAGGTCCATCCACCTCACTATAAATAACTCAGTTTTGTTCCTTTTTATGGCTGAGTAATATTCCGTTGTATACATGTGCACGTCTTCTTTATGCATTCCTCTGTCGATGGACACTTAGGTTGCTTCCATGTCCTGGCTATTGTAGATAGAGCTGCATGATGCACTCTTCACGCGTGTGTGCCTGGAGTCTCCGTCCTTGGCGTAGCTCTGAACTTACGTTTGCTAGACAGACACGTGGAAGGGTAAATGGGATGGCGGAGATGGTGGGAACAATAAAGACTGTCTTGTGGTCCCGCCTCTTCGACCCCGTGACCCTGGGCAAGCCACAGCCACTCCAGGGCTCGGTTCTCTCCTGTGTAATAGCAAGGGGTCGGCTGATGTGACTTTCAGGGCCCCACCCGGCTCTGACATTCTATGAGCGGAAGGCACAAAGAGAACAATCAGTGTAAGCCTGCTCCCTCCTCTGCTTGGCAGCCTTCACATGTTGAAAGAAAGTTGCCTGTGTCCTCCCCTCCAAGCTGAGCAGCCTTGCTCTCTTGAGGGCCCCCAGTGATGCGGTCTCAGGCCCTCCCTCACCACCCGCTCAGTGGACATCATGGGGGAGCATATTTCAGCAGGAGTTTTCTAACAGAGCTCTCCAGGTATAAATCGGCTTCTTCCTCTAGAAGCCGTAAGCTCTCCATTACGGAAGCTGGACCACTAGTGCAGGGACATTTCTGCTTTGGGTGGGAGGTTGACCATGGGATCTCAAGGTCCTTTCTAACAGATGTGTGATTCTCTGAACGGAGAGATCAGAGCCTGGTAGAGTAGGTCAGGGAAGACTTCTAGAAGGAGGTGAGAATTTAGTAGGATGACCAGGTGGCCGAATGGTTGGGGATGACCACCCATGCCACGGGAGAGGCAGGGAAAGCCTGAGGATCGTGCAACCAGGAGCCAGCAGAGAAAGTACTCTGAGGTCCCAACAGCCCACGGCACGTCCAGACAGGTTCTATTACCAGGTGGGCCCTGAAACTGCTGAGTTCAGGGGCTGGAGGGGAGGGGAGAGCTTGACATCTCAGGCCCTAATGCCTGAGATGACAACTGATTCTGTCGTCTACACTTTCCTATTTTATGGCCAGATCTCAAGGGTGTCGTGTCAGCCAGGAATGACATCCGGGTGGAGATTGTCCACAAGGAGCCTGCCTCTGGCCGGGAGGCTGAGGAACAGCCCACCATCAAGCAGCTGATGGTGAGAATGTCATCTTACCCCCGCCCCACCCCGACCTCTGCGCCCTGAAGCTCCCAGAACCAGAGGCTTCCTGATGCTCTCTAGATGCTCCTGACAAGCAAAGCATCAGGCAAGATGTGCTTCCCCCCCCATAACAGGCCAGGCACCTACAGGCAGACCTAGGAGACACTGTGGGTTGGGTTCCAGACCGCAATAAAGCTAGTCACGTGGAATTTTTGGTTTCCCAGTACATGCAGAAGTTACGTTTATACTATATACTGTAGTCTATGAAGTGTGCGATAGCATTATGTCTTTAAAAAGGTACCTATCTTAATTAAAAAAATACGTCATTGCTAAAAACTGGTAACCATCATCTGAGCCTTCAGTGAATAGTAACATCAAAGATCACTGATCACAGGGACGGTCCAGTGGTTAAGACTCCGCGCTTCCACTGCAGGGGGCGCGGGATCCCACGTGCCGTGAGGCGTGGCCAAAAGGAAAAAAAAAAAAAAAGATCACTGATCACAGATCCCCATAACAAAGATGATAATAATGACAAAGTCTTAAATTCTCAAGAATTACCAAAATGTGACACAGAGACACAAAGTGAGCTGCAGATGCTCTTGGAAAAATGGTGCCAAAGGACTTGTCCTCTGCAGGGTTGCCACAAGCCTTGGATTTATAAAAAATGAAATATTTGTGAAGCGCAATAAAACGAAGCGTGCTCGTATTCTCAGCCAACAAAGATTTATTGTGTGTCTACTATATTGTGCTTGGGGTTCTCGGAGACTCAAAGGCATCTAAGATGCAGTCCCAGCTTTCAAGGGACCCATTGTCCAGTAGGGAGAGAAGATGTGTATAATTGCCATAAGATGTTGTGATATAACATATAATCCTCCACACATAGATATTATCAACATCCAGTACATGCCCTGCTCCCCCCATCTCCCCAGAAGTCTGCAACAAGCATAGGTTCCTCTTTGGGGACTGGATGGCTTTAAACTCATAATTTCTCCAGCAACCCCAAGGCCGCTTCTCCTCCCGAGCCCCCTCGATGGACCGTCACCCATCCATCTGTCCAAACAAAATCCCGGAAAACTCTGCTAGAAAACTCTGGTGCCTACTGTGTCACGGTTATAATATGTTGGAGTAACAGCTGCAAGCAGGTCGGTCAAGAGCATGGGCCTCTCTGTGCTTCAGTCTCCTCTTCTAGGATAGGATGAAGGTCATGGTACATGGGGTCGGGGTGAGGGCTCAGTGGATGAACCCCTGAAGAGGCTGGAGCCAGTGGAACACAGTGAGGGCTCAAGGAACGGTCGCTATTTGCTTTGCTGTGAAATCACCTGTTTCCTTATCTGTCTCCACTAGATGGTGAGCAAGCTGCCTTACTCATCCCTGTGTCCCCAGAGCCTTCCACGGTCCCTGGCAGATGCTCACCAACGTTTAGTGAATTGAAATGACGTTTTCTCTGCTGCTCTTCTTCTATCCAGTTGATTTTCAGGTCCTGACAATTCCACTTCAGAATCTTTTCAGAGCTGTGCCCCTGCCTCTTCTCCACTATAACTCCTAAGTGCAGGCCTCACCACGGCTCCCCTGATCGATGGCAGCATCCTCCCAAGTGCTCCCACATTCTAATCTTTCACCACTTTGCTCTCCACCCTCCAGAGTCCCACAGAGGGTCCTTCTAAGATGCAAATCTGATCCTGTTACCATCCTACTTAAAGACCCTCGGTGGCTCCAGATCTACCTGATATTCCAGCACCAGGCGGGTCATCAAGACCCTTCAGCAGGAAGCGGCTTCCGGCCTGTCCAGCCCCATCTTCCTGCCAAATGCATCCAGCCCTCCAACACCCCGGAGAACTTGCAGTTCCCAGCCCTTGAGTCTTTTATACCTCGGAGGCTTTGCACGGCTCTTCCCTCGGCCTGTTGATTTTGTCTGTTGAATTTCACATTCTCCTTCGAGAGTCAGCTCAAATGTCACCTCTTCCACAATCTTCCAGGCTTGCCCCACCATGGCTGGCAGAGCTATGCACTTCCTGGTGCTCTCCCCAAACACTCTGCACGTTCCTCTTTCATAGTGCATTTCTCTAATTACACGTCAGCCTCCCCAGGTATCCCAGCGTTCCTCAAAGACAAAGGGACAAATGTCTACTTCGCCCAGACCTAACATAGTGTCTGACACAGATGAACGGTCAGTCTTACAAGGGAGGGGACCACAGTCCAGACCTGGGCAGGAATGGACGTCTCCGTTGATGAGATTGATTGAGTCTAGTGTGAAAGTACCCACGCCTGTCCTTCATCCCCTGGGGACCTTGCATCCCCTCTCACTGGGATATTCTGACTGCCTCTGACTGTTTCCACACCATTCTCCAGTCCAGACCCTCAGGGAAGTGGCGGAGGGGGGTCACTCAGTGGTCAGTTAAGAGTGGGAGATAAGAAAAACACGCTGAGGGCTCCCCTTGGGGAGACCTTCGTCCAGCCACTCCCTTCACCCCCGGCACCGATACAGCCCCAACACTGAGGAGAGGCGGGCTGAGAAGCTGAATCTGGTGGAAGAGAAGAACTCAATCCAGATAGAGCCACAGCATTTACTGGAAAATGAAAAAAGCAGCATTAGTGGGGAAGTGACAGGATGGAAGCACGCTGGCTGATTCTGTGGGGCTCCAAAAAGAGATCAGGAAAGTGAGTCACAAGGGAGAAAGCACAGCCCAGTTCTGAGAGTGGGTGGGAACCTGGCCCAGACCATGTCATGTGCAGAAGGGATACATGGGAAGAACATCCTGTGCCACAGGACAGGAACCACTGTGGCTGTTCACATTCACTAATAACCCCACTGTGCGCCAAGTGTGCCTTACTTTTCACCTTAAGTCTAATTATTTTTTTAATTTCCAGTAATTTAGCGCCATGCCACTTCATTCATTCATCTGACATAAACATAACGATTGTGACAGTCCCACTGTACGGCACGCACCACGCCGGGCACCGGCAAATCAAAGAATGAATAAAACACAATTAAATATGATTTCACTCGGCAAGGATTTTGGTCGATGACCACAGCGTGTAAGGCGCTGCACCAGGTGTGCTGGAGAACCAAAGAGAAACAGGAAATGATCTTGTCCCCAGGCTCTCCGGCCTCTGTTCGGGAAGATAACTTCGAATAATCTAAGTCCTTGCTGTGAATGGCAGGTGAGGCCCTAGTTGCCAGCACCTCAGAGGTAGTTATTCACTGATTCCTTCTCAAGCCCGTCATGAAGCCTAGCCCCGCTGAGGAGCTGCGGGGCCCCGACCCCTGCCCAGAGGTTCTGCAGTTGTTTATCTACAAGCCCAGCTCCCTGATGAGCACAGCTGTTCTGTAATGTCTCCTGACCTCTGTTTGCCTGGCCCTGAGCACAATGCCTGGCCTGAAGTCAATAAAGGCTCACTGAATTAAACCGAATCAAAGCAAGATCTCTGGAGGAGATAACCGTAGCCCACGGGAAGGAAGACGGTGGGTCTTAGAGACCTGCCCTGCACCCACCCACCTCTCTGTCTCCGGCTCTCAGGAGGGGTGGGGCTAGGGGTCCAAGAACAACAGTGAGATCTGGAATCTCCTCCGGGTTCTTGTCACCTGCCTCCAGGGGCCAGGCAGTGAGAGGTGGCGGGGAGGGGAGGCACAGATGGCAAGCATCTTTTGAGTGCATTTCTCCGGCTTCTCCTTGGGGGAAGTGGACGATTAGCCCACCTCCTACCCACTGAGCAGCGATTTCTGGGTTGTAGATGGACCGGGGTGAATTCCAGCAAGACTCAGTCCTGAAGCAGCTGGAGGTGCTCAAAGAAGAGGAGAAGGAGTTTCAGAACCTGAAGGTAAGAAGGGCCCCGGGGTTACGACACGCCTGGTCTTCAGCTCTGACGACCCAGGCCCCAGATCCAGGCACAGATAGAAGGGACAGTCCCCCACAAAGGCACCTGCTCTCTCGCCCCAACACCAAGGGGCTGAGAGAGTTAAGGTTGAGCTCTCACGGTTCTCCCCTCCCACGACCTCCTCACCAATAACGTTTTTAATACCGTTTCCAAGTTCCGGACTAAAACAAAAAACAATGAAAGCCTGGCTTTCACATGGCCTTGAGCTGCCCTGAAATAACAAAACGTACTGGTCAAGACCCCACTTGAACACCTGCCAGCATCCTGCCCAGGCTGACCCTCCCGACCGACCGCCCCTCAACGCCTCTCCCGCTGTCCCCTTCCTCCTGTCTGTCCCTGGCCCTCCCCATGGACGGCGGGACTGGCTCCCGTCCGGTGCTGTGACGCCGCTCTCCCCCCGGCCCCCCAGGACCCCACCAATGGCTACTACAGCGTCAACACCTTCAAGGAGCACCACTCGACCCCCGCCATCTCGCTGTCCGGCTGCCAGCCGGACCTGCGCCCCGCGGGCAAGCAGCGAGTGCCCACGGGCATGTCCTTCACCAACATCTACAGCACGCTGAGCGGCCAGGGCCGCCTCTACGACTACGGGCAGAGGTTCGTGCTGGGCACGGGCAGCTCATCCATCGAGCTCTGTGAGCGGGAGTTCCAGCGGGGCTCGCTCAGCGACAGCAGCTCCTTCCTGGACACGCAGTGTGACAGCAGCGTCAGCAGCAGCGGCAAGCAGGACGGCTACGTGCAATTCGATAAGGCGAGCAAGGCTTCGGCCTCCTCCTCCCACCATTCCCAGTCCTCTTCCCAGAACTCCGACCCCAGCCGGCCCCTGCAGCGGCGGATGCAGACTCACGTCTGAGGATCCCGGGCCGAGGGCGGGAGGGCCGGGGAGGGCGGGGCCTCGGCCTGGCTCTGCAGAGACCTTTGCAGAGGACCCCGGAAGCAGCCCGATCAAGCACAAATGCGGGCCCAGCTGCAGGGCATCGGGGCGTGGAGGTGGGGACGTGGTCAGAGGATGCCGCTGAGTGCAGTGTGATCCGTGCTGGCCGCCCCGGGCCCCCGGCCCTCTCCTGGCGGCCCCTCCTCTCCCTGCCCCTCCCACAGGCTCCAGAGGCAGCTATAACTCTGCTTTCATGAAACTGCCGTCCAGGCTCCGGGCTTCGGAGGAGCTCTGCCCCTTGCCGCCCGGAAGCCCTCTCCCGACTCCCACCGTGCCTGTGCTCCTGTACAGCCCCGGGGAGCAGGGCGTCAAGTGCTTGCCGGCACGGAGCTGCCCCAGAGACCTCAGCGCCCCCTGCCCCTCCTGGTCCAGACTCCAGAGGCTGAGAAGCCAGAACGGCCCTGGCTGACACACTGGCCCGGAGCCCACCCCCAGTTTGTTCGGTGTTTCGTGTCCACACTCGTACAGTTCTGTCCTTGGACTGGATGCCTCTCAACTCTGAGGTGGGACTGGCCCAATCAGAGACTGGTGTCTGGGAGGGAGGGGGAGGGAAGGAGGGGGGAACGTGACACTCGGGGACCCCTCGCCAGGCTGTGCGACTCAGAGCCTCCCCACGCGCCCCTGCTTCGTGTACTCCCCTCCTCCCCTCTGCACATTCGGAGTCAATATAAGGAGTGTGAGCTTCTCTGGTCAGGGTTCTTTAAACAGCCGTTGGAGAGACTGTGTCCCAGGATCTGTGGGGTTTGAGGGGACTAGGGGGCAGGCCGTTAAGGTGATGAGACTCACCTTCTCAGCTGAGCCTAGATTCACACAAGGAACCATGGTCCTGTCCTCAGTGAGGCTCCTGGGGCGAGAGAGGAAGCATATCTGCACCTCACTCCTGCCTGCCACCTGAGAATAAAGGTTGGGGGTCCTTCCTCCAACAGATGCGTTCTACTCTTTTGTTCCTACAGAGTCACAGCAAGACCCCAAGAGCTCAGAGGATGCTTTGGGAATGCAGGGTTCCTTGCCCTGCTTTGATTTGGTTTTCCCAGACAGTGGAGAGCTCTGGTCATGGTGACAATAGGACCTATGGGCAGACTCCTCTCCTTGCAGATGTGCCCAACCCAGAGGGCACACGAAACCGGGCCTCACCAACCACCTGACTCATGCCAAATACAGCTCAGGGGCAAAGGGGTCAGACTGCACATCGGAGGGGTCCTTCTAGGCCTTTCTCTCAGCGATATTCTGCAAGGGCGGCTCCCTCCGTCGGGGGTTCATGGGAGGAGGCCCTCTTCAAAGAGCCTGTGCCACCAAGCAGCCCAACGCTCTGAGACTCAAATGATGTTCTAAGAACGGCTTTGTTTGGGTGGAAATCTTGCCGTGGTGATGGCAGACAGGCTGGGGTGGATAAACAGGGCCAAGTTAGGATGCTACCTCTGCAAGTAGGATTCAAATAGAACTCTGGAGAACCCACACTGTCCCAAAGGTTGGAGCTTCCTCCTCAGATTTAGACCCTTCTCCTCCAACCTCCCTGGGAGTCCTTACCCACCATGGGAACCTTCATCACAAAAGCCTGTGCTTCTTTCCTCCACTGATGCCTTGGATGGCCCCCACCCACAGATGGTATACATAGCCTTCCTAGAGCCTCCACCCAGAGGATGTTTCTGCTTCCACCATATTTCCTATTGCTTCAAAACCCTCCACCTCCTTGGATATCTTCCTTTGCAGCACCCAAGCCTGAGGTAGTAGAAACTGATGAGAAATGTAAGTGTACATCCCAGACCCACATCCTGCTCGTGGTACCATTTCTGGCCCAGCACAGATGCCTGTGGGCTCCAGGTTAATCTTGACAAGTTCTCTTCCTTCCCATACACGTTTTGCCTTTGCCAGCAAGGAGTAAGGATCTAAGATCAGATGCAAAATGCCTTGGTGTGCTAGAATAAGGAAGAGGATGACCTAAGAGGATCTGTCCATTCATTTCTCCTAGCCTTCCCCACCTCGGAGGTGGGCAGGACATCTCCTTCCTAAGCCTCACCACAGCCTACCTTGTCCCTCACCCCCTGCCCACATCCTACCCCCCTCACACACAGCACTTATAATAGGATGGAGGTACCCATTCTTTCTTGGAACCCAAGGTTATGGCACAGAATAACCTGGAGAACAGGGAAGAAATCTGATCTCCTGGAGAACAGAACCCTCTTCTCCCTTGGGAGCCTCAGACACTCCCAGGGTGGGAACGTGGACGTCACGGAAGATGGGGCTGCACAGTCAAGACCCGGCTACACGGGGCCCACTCCCTGAGCTCTCTCCGAGGCACAAACACAGCAAAGAATTGCCGAAAGGGTAGGAGATCAGAAGTAAGGCCCTGGTGAAAGAGATGAACATAGGCAGGGGAAATCAGTAGGCTCTGGTGGCCTTTGGACCATTGAGGCACTGAGAAGGATGCTGGACTGAGTGTGGATCCTTCAACCCCTCTGAGTCCATTTACTTCTCACGTAGGAGTGAGGGGACAAGAAAGCTGGTAAAGGGAAGTGTTAAAAAAAAAAAAAATTAAGGCAGTGGGAAGCCCTGAATTTCCCTGTAGGTGATTTCAAATTAACTGAAATGAGTGCTTCACGTTTGTAATCATTTAATTCTCACAATTCTACCAAGTATTACCATTTTACAGACGAGGGAGTGAACTTAAAGAAGACCGGCCCAAGGTCACAGAGCTAACAAGTGACAGCAAGAGATGTAAACATATGATTTCCTCTGTGAAATGTTTCCATCCTGCAGTGCAAACCCAAGGCCACTTTCATCCTAGAATAAGATGAAAACGGCCGACGCTGAAGGCCATGAGCTGGGACCCACTCGGGGGCAGGCTGAGCAAGGACAGGCCACAGCTCCAGTAGGAAAACAGGACTAGCCTCCTCTACCGCCAGTCCCCAAATGACCTGGAAATACCACGACTCCCTGGGAAAGCTCGTCTGTGTATCAAATCACCCCCACCCCTCCCAAGGCCAGGATCCAGTTTTCTGATAGCTTTACAATTCGTTACTGGCTCCGAGTCACTGGATGGGGGCCCAGTTTCTGACTCTCGGGCTCACTATCAGTCTGGGAAGGCCAGGGTTATTTCCATCACGTCTTCAACTTTCATGGAACAGGAAATGGTCTCATACAAAGCACTAGAGCACCACAGCAAATCCGTCTCTGATGGAGACTACTGAAACAGTGTTCTAAAGGAATAGGCCTTGAAGCTGCCTTTGAGCTTCCGGAGTAGAGAGGAACAGGGGGAAATAATAGCAAATGTGAAGCAGCCCTTGGGAGATTTCTCAGAACAGGAGAAAAGAGCCAACGGGAATTCCGCTTCTCGCTTTCTATATGGGGGCGGCATACACGAGGCACCGTGGCCTTTGCTATTACGGGATCAGAACTGAAATCGCCAGGTACACACTCCAGGAGTCCCGTCAGCCCTTCCCAGGTATTGTACTCTGTTTATGATGGCGCCAGAAAAAAAAAGATGAGGGGGAGTCCTGTGATTAGTCTCTTCTCTAGTAAGTTTCCCTATAAAATCAACTCTTTATTAAAATAAAGGTATAAATATTTAAATAAAAACTATCCTAATTTGCATAGAGATTTTTATTTAAAATACCACTTGGGGTGCCTGCTTTAAAGAAACATGAATGTTTAGACATAAACTGATGACATCTCAACTAAATCTTGACGTTTACTTTCCCTTTAAAAAAGCCTTTTAGAAGCCTCTTATGGAAGCTGCTTTTAGGAGCTGTAACCACAGGCCAGCTTCAGCATCGGAACTACAAGCGATCTCTGAGAGTCACTGATAAAACATTCCCTTGCTCTGACAGTTACTTCTTACGCCCAGTAAGGCTCTAATCATCTTTTCCCCAACCCGCTATGTTTCCACCTTCCTAACTAGGTCATAAACTGGGAAAAAACAAATAAGGATTTGTTTTCCTGGATGAATCCATTTGTGTTTTAGGGAGAGGACCACCCACTCTTTCCCTCTCTAACTGCTGTTCTTCCTGGATCTGTCTCCTCCTTCTCTTTATCGGCAAAGTCTTGGACATACGCTGAAAGCTTTCGGACCACAGGCCCTGTGGTTTCATGCCTACCCCAGCCCTCATCTTTAAAAGGCCTTCTGTGAACACATGCCATTCACAGGATCCATTGTTGAGTTTTGGTCTACATCCCAGGTGCCCATATCTGCCTGCCATTCCATGTTCCCAGAGCTCCTCTCTGGACCAGCCTGCTCGGCCCACCCATGGGGCCGGAACAGCTGCAGACCTTGGGCCAAAAGCCTCCCTTGAGCTCACTGATCAGGGAGCCCCGGTCACACAAAGGAATCTCCTTCCACTGCTTCTCAATCTATGACCCTTGGAAATATCTTGGAATGCTACGAGAACATTCATATAATGCTCCTTAATAGCTGTCTTCTTTGTGGTGAATCTAAAGTATTCATGTTCAAAGACAAGGTATGTGAAGTCTCAGGAAACAGGTCTTCTCAGGGAGAAGTGGGGTCTTATTAAATAGACCTTCTCTGAAATCTACTCTCCATTATGCAAGAGGAAAAGTGCTACTCAGGATAGGAGCTGAATACAGGGATTCATTCCCCCTGAATGGATTCATCTCCCCTCAACTAGGCGAAGAAAAGTTCAAGGGGACTGAGCTCAAGGTACCACCTTCACCACCTTTGTGAAGAAATTAAAGGGCCACAGCCTTGCTGCCCAAGGACTAGAAAACAAATTCATGACACCAATGGGAGAAATACGGAACAAAGAAGGCATTCGAGATAAAGTGATACAGGTAAGGATTCAGGACTTCTACAGCAGAATTTTCAGATGAGAATTTCCTGAGTTTTATTTAAAAGTTTCCCTAGCTCTCTTGCCATGGAGGGCTGCAAGTGGAACAGAAATCTACAGAGAAAAAGAGCAGAACTGGAGAGAATCTCCCTACCGGACTTGCCCCCTTGTGATATTTTTCCTCAGGAGAGAAACACATTTTTAAGCAAGTGAAGACACTCCTTAAGTGTTAAAGTTGGTGATGTACATAAGTAGTGTTTTAGGAAACCCCAGAATAACAGACGGTTCTGGAACAGCTTAGTTCAGTAATTCCAACTTCGATTCCCCTGGGGTGATTTCTCTCATTCACTCCGCCAGCTCCACCCGCCCAGTCTTGCAAGATTCTCCAGAGGAAACAGCGCCTCTGTTGAGGGGTGCAGCACTTTCGATTGGTCTTCCCCGGGAACCTGAAATCTGGCTCCCAAAGTTCAGTTTTCCCTAAAAACTTTTGTCAGATCCTCTGTGCTGACCCTCCTAGACAGGACTGTGGTCTTCCCAACCTGCTCCCAGCAATCCCTTTACTTTAAGAGGTGGAGCCCTCCAGCACATTTGGGCTCCCCCCAAATCTGACATTTAATGAGACCCAAGGTTCATCTCCCCGCTTCATTTCCCGGGTGCAGGATCTCCACAAACTCTAACAAGAGAGGGAAGGTCCCTGAGGAAGAACTGGACAGGAAAACAGGCTATACCTACTGACATACACACACATAGATCCCTCCTCAAACTTTTAAGTTGGAAAGATTTCCTGGAACCACGTCTGGTACAAAACCATGGAAATGCTCAAAACTAACAACAAATAGTTTTCTGAAGCTATAATTAAGACATCAAAACGGTCAGATGGTTTAGCGGAGAGCTTACCAACCCTGAAGATGTACTTCTCAACTTTAGTTTAGGAACCTACCCTGGTATGCTGCATGCCATGGAAACGGGATAATGCCACCCAAGAAATCCCTTTCTCCAAAAACCCCTAAGAGCATCTGACTTCAACTTGAAAGCCACTGCCAGAGAGCAGTTTGAACTCACAGTTCTTTGTTGGATTCTGCGAAGCCCGCATTCGAGTCCTCTCACCAATGTCTTAACCTTCCTCTCCTTAGCTTGTGGGTGACTCGAAGACAAAGACTTTTCTGTAATTAGCCATACCTGGGCGTACGTTTGGCCCTTCAGATGGACTTCAGTTGTTCCATATGCTTTCCGGTATTTTCCATTACGCAAGGTAGCTTTCCAATCTAATGTTTATGTCATACCTTACAGTCTACTCAATGTTCTTCCAGACATATTCCCACTAGATCCTTAAAACTTCATTGTGAGACAGGCATCACTAGTTTACAGATTACGTGGCAGAGCACGGTTGTGTATGCGCTTACACCTAACTGCCTCACGGACAGAACTGCTTCCGAGTTCAAACTTTTCGCAGGCTGGCCAGTCTCTGGGGTAAGGCAGTTGGATGTAGTCATGTCCTCGGAAAGTGTAAATAAAACCCGAAGTGTTCAAAATTAAGACACGCCACTTGATGTGAATATAGAATATCATTTCAATGTGTTCCTGGGCTAGATAAAGACCTAAACTCTGTCTTGCCCAGCTAGGTGGTCGCGCTGGGAGTCCCGCGTCTTCTCCAGGCCTCTGTGGAGGAGAGAGATGGACCTCACAGTCTGCACGGAGCACATATCCTCCGCTCCCTCCCAGTCCTAGTCTGTTTCACCCCCGCCCCTGCGGTGAAGTCAACGTAAGTCACGTGACCGAGGCCGAGCGGGAGCTCAGAGGAGCCCAGGGAGACACCCGCTGGGAAAACCGCGGCTCCGCTGCAAACCGGGCAGGCGGGCGAGGCCTCGGCGGCCGTTGCCAGGCCGTTGCCGTTGCCAGGGAGGCTCCCGCGCGCTCCGCGGTGGAGCGCCGCTCTGAAGGGGCCAATCCCGCGCCCGCGCGGACGACGCATGCGCGCCCCCGCCTCCACCCCCGCCTGCCGAAGAAAACCGCGCGTGCGCCTAATTAACGCAGCTCAAGGGCTTCGGGGATTAGGCTGGGCTGTACACGCAGACCGTTGAGTTGGAAGAGGTTCGTGAGATCATCCTGTAGTCTAGACGACCGAAGCAGTGGTTGCGGGTGCTTGTTCGAATTGCAGATTCCTGGGCCGTACCCGCAGCGGCCTGGGTAAGACCCGAGAATCTCCCTTCTTAGATTATGCCCAGATAATTCCGGCAGAGGTGGTCCTCATTGGCTGGACCCTCCCTCTTGTTTCAAGGGATGTAGGAATTGGAGCAGAGACGTGGAGAAGTGATCAGCCCAGGGTCGTCCAGAATTAAGTGACAGAGCCCGGTGGAGGACCCGGATTTGTGGGCTTGCACCCAAGTGCCTTCCCTCTGCTGTGCCCTGCTTCCCTGCCTGTCTCCTTTTCGGGGCACGGTTTAATCAGGACCAGACAGGCTGGCTGGCAGGCGGTTCATTCACATCGGTCGGGCTAACTGAAGAATGAAAGTTCCTTTCTCAGACCGCCAAAAAACCCCATCCAGCAAGTCCACATCATAGCTCCACTGCCTGCTCCTTAGCTGAGTGATGCTGCCTCCATCCACCTAGATTGGGGCAACCTGGAGAATGCACACCCCCCAGGGAACAATGGCCAGTTTGGGGAGTATACACCCCCTCCCCATACACACTCACGTGTGGATGTGATTAGTCTGCATGTGGTGTCACAGGCTTCACGCAAGAATGTAAACCGCTCCTGTGTCTGCACGCGTGTGTGTGGAGTTTGGGGCAGGGGTATGAGTTTGGATTCTGGCTCGAGTTTAGGCACATTCAGTAACAGGCAGTGGCCCCAGTCCAGCTGGATCATACGTGCTGACAGCCACTTTCAATGGCCTGGACGGAGAACTGGACACTCCCATGCATACCCTTACGAGAAGCAGCTGGAGAAGCATCAGGAATCAGCAGAGCTGAGATCCCCGAACATACTCACGCCTGTGACGCCTGTCCGAGTCAGCAAGGCCCCCCAGGACAAAGCCTGGGGGACGAAGCTGGCCCGTGTGGTGGAGAGGGGAGGGGGCTTGGGGCTGCAGCCCAGTTTGCTCTCAGAATTCCCTGTCTCCCCTGGGGGGAGAGCAGCTAGCAAAAGTGTTCTGCCAGGCTTCTGCCCATCCATTGCAACGGGTCCTCTGTTGCTCCCAAATCTCTGCCCCTCTTTATCTGTCCTGTCCTAGCCTTGCTGTCTCAAAACCTCAAGGCCTCAACTCTTTCCAAGAAAGCCAGGAACACAGCTGTGAGTCCCTTTCCCTCTGGGGGAGGTCCAGCTCTCCCTCCTGGCTCCAGATGTAAAAGAACAGCTGTGAGAGTGGCAGGAAGCCCACTTGGCAGCTAAGCAGGACCTGGGGAGATGAGAAACAAAGCAAGGGTAGAGACAGGCAAACGGCAGGGCTCTCTCAATTCTAGAGACTGGGGGATGGCAAAAGCATTTCATCCTGTGGCTCGGCGACTGGCTGACAGGCCTTGCCAAGCCCTCAGACGCCCCCCATGCCCCGCCCATCCCAATTCCGGCTGCCGGGGCCACCGGCAGGACTTTCTGTACACTCCATTTCATGATTCCCACTTAATCTGAGAAGGGAAACTTGGCTTTCTTTGTGTGTCTCCACCCCTGTCCTCAAACACACACCTCCCAGAATGAGATTTTGGAAAAGAGGCTGGTGAGGGAGAGGAAGGGAGGTGGAAGAGGGTGCTGGTACCCCACCCTGGCATCCTCCTGCCCCTCCCTACCTCTGGAAAGTAAACCAGGATGCAGATGCCAGGCTCGGTGTCCAGCAGACAGGGCTGCTCGGAGCACCACTTGCCCGCCTGCTACGCCAGGGTGACAAAGCACGAGCACCAAGCACTGCACTCAGTAAATGATTATTTCCTCAATGACCCTGGCCCACCCTGGGTCTCAGTGGGTCTTTAACAAGCCTGTCCACTGCCGGGAGAGGGACCCACTGCTGTGGCCCACTACGCAGCCGTGTCTTCTTTACTCTGACAGGACACAGGGTATCACAGCTGCTTCTGTTTTAGGAAAAATAGTTTAATAAGTCTGAAACCCCTTTTAGGTCCTCTCCTCCACAGAAGCCCTGTGCCAGTGCTCTTCCCATGCCCGCTGGGAGGGAGCAGCCCTTCTCTAGAGGGCACCGCCCGCTCCAGACGCCTCGCCCTCCTGGGAGGCCTGCTCTGGGTCTAGGCCGTAGTGGGTCCATCACTTTTGTGTAAAAAGGGAGCAGAACACTGTAATATGCCCCCTTCTCTGGATGCCATGGGGCCAGCCCACAGCATGTTCCTACCCCTTAATTAAATAGCCCGTTAAATAATCTCCTGGCGCTGGCAGAGAGGGGATGCCACAGCAACAAGCCCCGTGCCTGGCAGGGCTCCTGCTGCCTCAGGGCCGCCACCCTGACTCGATCTGGCCTCCACCGGAGCCGCCAGGGACACAGCCTCGTCTCAGACCTGGCCTCCTCCTACCCACACAGGGGAGGGTGAGTCCAAGCTGGCACCAGGCACCCCCCATAGCCATGGATGGGGGCACTCAGCAGGGTGAGCAGACGGATGGGTACAGCTCCTGCCCAGTCAGAAGTACGTGAGGTTCTTGACGGCTCCGATTTCCAGCATCCGCTTGATGGCCAGGGCCTCTTGGGAGACATTGTGGCCTGACCACTGTGGAGACAGCCAAGGAAGCCAACTGAGGAACTCCTAGGCAGCTACCTGGCCCTCCCCGTAAGCCCACACCCCGGGAGCTCCATTCCCCACGCCGGCTCTCGGAAGGAAGACAGAATACAGGGGACGCTGGCCTGGGAGTCCAGATGCCTTGGTTCTAGTTCTGACTCTCTGTGTGACCTCTCGGTGAGCCATCTCTGGGACCACCCTCACTCCCTCAGTGTCCCCAGTTCACCAGCAGGGACCACTTACCACCATGGACTTGAGTGTGATATACTCATAGTAGTGAATGGACTGCTTTTTGTGGTGGGCGTCTGGGTAGCCAAAGCCAGCAATATGCACCAGGTCACAGAGGTGGAGGGCCAGGGTGATGGCCAACAGCCCTGTGGTGGGCTTCTGAGGGACAAAGCGTGGGGAAGGTATTAGAGGGAGCCTGCTTCTTTCAGCACCTCTAGGCCAGCGTTCTGCAACAGAACCTTCTAGTATCATGGAAATGTTCTGCATCTGTGCTGTCCTGTATGGCAGCCACGAGCCATACGGGGCTCATGCAGCTAAGGAACTGAACTTTTTCTTTTATTCAATTTTAATTAAAATTTAAATTTAAATAGCCACGTGTGGGGAATTCCCTGGTGGTCCAGTGGTCAGGACTCCGTGTTCTCACTGCCGACGGCTCAGGTTTGATCCCTGGTCGATGAACGAAGATCCTGCAAGCCGTGCATTGCAGCCACAAAAACCAAAAAAAAAAAGCCACATGTGGCTCGTGGCTACCATACTGCCTACTATAGCTCAACACGTCTGGGGAGGGTTTGGGCCTTTGGGGATGATGATGGCAATCAAGATGACAAAAATGATAGTAATAATAACATCTACGATTTTCGGAGCACCTGCTATGTGCCAGACACTATGCTAAGTATTTCATCCCATATGTCACCTCATCCAGTCCTCACAAAAACACTTTGAGGTACATGGTATTATTAGCCCCATTTTCCAAATGGGGAACTGAGGCTTACAACCATTAAACAAGTCACTCAAGGAGTGGAAAGGTTCTGCTCTCCGTCTTGGAGAAACTCACCTCTCCTGGAAGCCCCGAGGCTCTCACATTTCCGGGCTGCGT
This sequence comes from Phocoena phocoena, assembly GCF_963924675.1. NCBI lineage: Eukaryota > Metazoa > Chordata > Mammalia > Artiodactyla > Phocoenidae > Phocoena > Phocoena phocoena. Next base: position 8,008,112 of record NC_089226.1, read on the forward strand.
GCCCTTCATGAGGGTGGGCTCTCCCTCCTATAAAGTGGGGACAGCAGTACCTCCCCCACCCCCTACCGTATGGGCTGCTGTGAGGACCTCACTTTCTCCACCCCTGAGCCATCCACGGGGACGGGCCACCTGATATCTAACCTCACAAACCGCCTTCCTCAGCAGGGATGACCTGCCTTCCACTCCCCAGACCTTGTCAGATCCCCTAAGGCCAGGTGTTCCCCAGCTTCCCTTTCTGAGCTCTCCTATCTTTTCATGTCACCGCCTGCCCCAGCCTTCCAGTTCAGCCCTGTTGCTTTCACCGCCACTGTGTTATCTCATCCGGTTCAGACCTCTGCCAAACCACACATGTGTCACCTTCTAGCAAACTCTTCTCTCCCCGTGTATTCCTGTAATTGTTAAACACATTACCGTCCACCTAGTTGTGCTGGAAACCTAGAATTGTCACAAATCTCTCAATTTCACCTTAAAAGAAATGCTGTAGCAGAAGGATTCTAAGATGAAGCCCAATGACCCCTTGCCCTTGAGAGTGCGTGTAACCTACGAATACGACGAGATCTACTACATTGTATGGTATTGCTTAATGTGGCCCAGTGGACTGTAAAATACACAGTCCTGGTGGGCTTGACCTGATCTCATGAGCTCTTATATCCGGGTCTAGAGATCAGCAGTGGAGGAAGTGCGAGGTGTGAAGCACAAGAGGGCTCATCATGCGTTGCTGGCCTGAAGATGGAGGGGACCAGACAGCAAGGTATGCAGGCAGCTCTTACGTGCTGAGGGTACCACCCCTAGGCTGAAAACCAGCCAGGAAATGGGGACCTCGGTCCTGCAACCACAAGGAAGCAAATTCTTCCAACAACAAGAATGAACTTGGAAGCAAATTTCACCCCCCCGAGCCTCCAGACAAGAACGCAGCCCAGCTGCCAACTTGATTTCAGCCTTGTATACCCTACGCAGAGAACCCAGCCATGCTGTACCGGACGTCTGACCTCCAAAACTATAAGCCAAATACGTGGGTGTTGTTTTAAGCCTCTAAACTGTGGTCATCTGTTAGGCAGCGACAGGAAACTCAAGTTCATCCCTTCCTCTCCCTCTTCCTCCTGCCAGGAGCTGGGTTCTGGTCCTAATCTCCGGCTTCCCTCTCTAGCCTTCACCATCTGCCACCAGGGCCAGAAAACTCCTCTTTGCCGCCCCCCACCCGACTCCATGTGCACTAGAACTCAGTGCCAGGGGCGCTGTGTGGTCTTTTGCCAAATGAAATACCTTTCCCCAATTCTCTGCTTGATGGGCCCCACGACCCCTTAGGGCCCAGCTCCAGTACCACCTCTTCCGGTGGCACCACCTCCAGACAACCCCAAGCAGAGTTCCGCCCCTCCTCTGAGACCCCGCAGCACTCGGAACAACCCTTGATCGGAGCGCTTTGCCATTCCAGGCTGCATCCTGCACATCTATTCCGCTAGACTGAGTTTCCTTAGGGCAGAGGGCATGTCTTATTCCCCATGCATGCAAACTTGGGGCCAGGTGCTGAGCAGTCACAAAAGCAGGCATTCAACATAGGAAGCTGAACCGTAGTAGATATTCAGTAAAGAATACAATCGTGGGGAGCTCCCTGGTGGCCAAGTGGTTAGGATTCCGGTCTTTCACTGCCGTGGCCCAGGTTCGATCCCTGCCTGGTTAGGGAACTGAGATCCCGCAAGCCATGCAGCACGGCCGAAAAAAAGAAAAGAAAGAATAAAATCGTTTATTCAAAACTTGGCAACTATTTATCGAGCATTCACGGTGTGCCAGTCTCCGTGATAAGCACATTACGTAATTATCTTTTTAAATTCTAGAATGGCTTTAAAAGGTCAGTACTCCTATTTTCCCCACCCCACAGATAAGAAAACCAAGGCTCTGAGTGGCTGACTGGCCCAAGGCCATACAGCAGGTAGCACCGTGAGTCCTGTCTATGTCTGATCATTACTTCTTTTTTTTTTTTTTTTTTTGCGGTACGCAGGCCTCTCACTGTTGCGGTCCCTCCCGCCCCGGAGCACAGGCTCTGGACGCGCAGGCTCAGCGGCCATGGCTCACGGGCCCAGCCGCCCCGCGGCATGTGGGATCCTCCCAGACCGGGGCACGAACCCGCGTCCCGTGCATCAGCAGACGGACTCTCAATCACTGTGCCACCAGGGAAACCCAGGACTCCACGCTTTTACTGCCGGGGGTGCGTGTTCAATCCCTGGTCGGGGAACTAAAATCCCACAAGCCGTGCGGCCCGCGGCCCAAAAGAAGACTACTGACTGTCCCAGCAAATCCCCAGTGTACAGATTCTGATCAGCGCCTGCCAAAGGCATCCTCTTCCTCTAGCCCCCAAGCCCTAAAAATACCCTTCCCTGACTCCCCATTTTGGAGATGCCCCCGAGCATCTCAAGAGTGTGTGCCCTCCCTTGCTGTAAAAGCCGGAATACCTGCCTCTGATTACAGGTGTGTGCCTGGGGGCCGTGTGCTGCCGTCTCTGCTATTGTTTTCCCCTTGCCTGGGGTCCTCCCTGGCCTTCTGGAGCCTCTAGGAAGTCCCTCCTACTTCCCACAGAGAACCCCAACCCTCTGGCTTCCCGGCCGTCTGCAGCCCATCATCACCTGCTTAATCTTGTATGGCTGCTGTATCGGCAGGCCCAGCAGTTTGTCAGCTGCAATCTCCATGAAGAAGGGGTTGAGAATCCGAATCTGTTTGGGGTTGACGTCCCAGATGAGGGGAGGCTGTTTCCAGAAGCCCTTTCGCACCTAGGCGGGTGGGGTTGGGAGGGAGAGAGCCAGTGGGTTGAAACGGGGAGGTGGGGAGGGGCTTCTCCAGGGGACGGGGCCCCTGTGTTGATGGCACAGGCCCTCGGGAGTGCGGGGTGACGGGAGGGACGCGGAGGCCTACACCAGAGGTGGGAGAGGAGACCAGAAGAGAGGAGGAGGGAGAGAGCGGAGTGGGGCACCCCCTAGGGGAGGCCAGGTGACATGGTGTGTAGAGTATGGGCTCCAACCATTGCCCGCTTCCAAGTATAGCCATGTAGGTAGAAGGGGCCAGCTGAACACGTGGCAAAAAATGGACAGTCGGACAGTTCAGCTGTCAACTGGATGGCAAAGAGACAGAGCGGACTTTCTGGAGTCCACCTAGGACAGAGATCTCGACTGTTCTAAGTGCCTCCACCTGGAGATGACTACCAGCTGGTCCCTCTGCTGCCAAGCTTCTCCCCGGCAAACATATTTTGGCAGCTTCTCTGTCCCAAGCAGCCTCGAGCTTAGGGTGCCCTTCGCTGCTGCTGTCTGACCCCTGCAGTAGAACACTTCCCCGTACTGGCTCCTGAGGACCGTGGGCACACGGGATGGAGCGGCAGGGCCTGACCCGGGCGGCGTCCCCATCCCCAGGCTGCGACCTCGCCCCCGCCAGTGTCTCCGCTTACGCGCTTCTTATCACTCAGGATGCTCTCAATCCAGTGGAAGTCCATGGCCTTGAAAGCCACCATGACAAGGAGTGTGTCAGGGTTGTCCTCCACTTTGGGGTTGAAGTGGGCGGATTCAGGGTAGAAGAGACGCATGGTGGTCTTGGAGCCCACGTCATGCTCGTAGCCAGCCACCGGTGCGCTGTTTAACCTGGGCGGCAGGGAGGAGGATGCCCGTCACCTAGAATCCCACTGGGTCTGTTTACCATCGCCCCCAAACAGAAGACCTGTTACAGAAGACGCTCATACAGACCTGATGACCACGTCGTACTTGTTGATGGCCTCTCCCAGCGAGCTGTTGCGCAGCCGGTGCCCGTTCCCCACCACCACGCAGCGGCGGCACTTGAGGCTGCCCCGGGAACAGGGTGGTAAGACCCAGAAGGAGCCCCTGCTCCTGCCCCGGTCTGCCCAGGCCCCCTCAGCCCCTCAGCCCCTGGCCCCCATGGACCAGGCATCTCCAAGGAGTCCTGCTTCCGGTCATGCCGAGCCTGCAGCCCTGGGCTTTCAAGGGGGAGGAAACTGAACAGAGCACGGAAGAGAGAGAGGAGGAGGGAAGGTGCCTGGGGAGTACCAAGAAGAAACCCCATTTCGGAGGCCCCGACTGCTGCCCAGGCCTGCCTGTTACCACGGCAATACCCCCAGCAGCCTCTGCCCACTCCAGCAGCCTGATACCCAGGCTCAGCTGCCATGGGGACTGGCACGCCCGCCTCCCCTGGAGACAGGCAGGCTCACTGGGAGGTGCTGGACCACGACTGTTTCACACTGGGGCAGGAAGGAGGGTCTCCTCACCTCTGGATGCTCTCTGGAACGGAGTAGCTGGTGACGGCCAGCACCCGGAGCAGTAGGTCTTCTACAAAAGAACCGCAAGGAAGGGGCTGATCTCCAAAGGCTGCCAACCCTCCCTGCCCTGCCCCCAGGATCTAGGCCTGGCTGAGAACCTGGGCGCTGGGACCACGGACAGCAGAAAACGAGAAGCTGTGTGGCCAAGGTGAAGCCACCGTTCCCACCTGACCAGGCGGATACTTACCACTCCCCTTGGTCCCGTAGGGCAGCTCGTAGGCAGATGGCGTCTTGACCCAGAAATAATCCTTAAGCTGCAGAAAGACGGGCTGTTCTCGGGAGTAGCTGCGCCGAGGTGAAGGCAGGGTGGGGATGAGAAAGAGATTAATCTTCGTGCCAGAAACTGGGTCAGACCCCTGACTCACATCACGTATACACACCAAGGCCTCTCCCTCCCTCACAGGCTGCCCCTGGCCCACGTCCACCAGCACGGTTCCCTCCATCTAGCCGGCACCCAGGCCCACCCCCCATCCTCACGTACTTGCCAAAGAGCTTGGAGGCTATCCTCTCCGCCTCACCCTGGAGGCATGGCTCCTTCTTCCCTGGGATGGGAAAATAAAAGCTGGAGACAGAAAAGGAGAGAGGCAGGCGCTCCAGTCAGACCTCCCGGGCCTGGGGGCCAGCTTTCCAGGCAGCCTCCACCTCCTCCCAGGGCACGTCGGCCCCAAGGCCCTGGAGAGCGACTCTCCAGCTGCAACGGTGTCAGCCCAAGTCCCACTTTGAAACCAAATCATTGCAAAGCCAGTTCTTTGTTCTCCTGAACTCCCTGGGTGAGGACCCCGGGGAGTCATCCCAGGTCCTACCCCCCAAAACCCACCAACTCCCCTCACAGAGGATTCTGGGCTAGTAGTGTATGGGAGAGGTCATGCCCTGGCTCTCTGAACCCTCCTGTCCCCCGACTAGGTCCCCACCTCATGACGCTCCATCCCTGAGCCCGGTTCCCAAGAAGAACCCACGGAAGGACATGAAAGGTGGACTCACAGCTCAATGTACCTGTCTTCTCGGGAGATGGAGTACCATACCATGACGACCAGGACCAGAGCCAGTGTGGCCAGGAGTTTCCAGCCTGCAGGGCGAACGCACGGAAGAGCTGGAAGCAGAAACAGGGAGGCACAGCCCCAGGCCACCTTCTCAGCTGCCTCAGCTGGGGCCCCTGCAAGGCCGGCTCCCAGCAGGCCCTCGCCTGGCCCTAGTTCTCCGGCTCAGGGCTTGGACCCGAGTGTCTCTGCCGTCCTTCAGGATGAAGACAGGAGCCCCTGGCTCCGTGTCGGTCCCTCCCCAACCCCCTGCTTCTGGGGAGCCCACCCCGCAGGGTGGGGAGCTCCTGGAGAATACTCACGGGACTTGCTGATCATGTTTCTCAGGTGCCAGGGTTCCTGGGGAGAGCTGTCATCCCGGCTGCCTCGGGCCACCTAGGAGGCAGGAGTCACAGGTGTCTGGTCAGCACCACAAACACTCTCGCCTAGACACTGGAGCAGGGCACACCCACAGCCTGCCTCTTCCCGCCTCCAGAAAGCACCAAGCTGCTTCCAGGGCGGCCATCCAGGGAGTGGCCCTCCTCACCCTGGGCATCTCCCTAACCCCTCAAAGGCAGCATCAGCGGTCCAGGTGGGGCCTACGCCCCAGAGAGGGAAACCAAGTCCCACCCTTCACGAATTCCGTCCCAGGCCAGGCCAGCCTACCACAGCTTCCCCGGCATGGTTCCCCACACTGTGTCCTATCCCTCACTTGGACCTCGGAAGGGTCAGCTCCAGGAAACAGATGTACCTCCACCCATTTTCTACATGAAAGTTAAGCTAACTGTACAAGGGCGTGATTCACATTTTACACAACTGAAGTTTATCTTTTCTCCACATCCAAGGCATTCCCTTGGTTCTGGCCACCGTCCACGCCTCTATCATCAATCTCTCACTATTCCACCCGAACAGATCTGCTCGGGCCAGGCCCTGGGGTGACTGTGGGACCATCAGATGGTCCACAAGTTCTCTTGCAGCCCTTCTAGACTCTGGCTGAGTACAAACAGTGTCCAAGCCCTCACCACCAGGTACATGGGGGAAACTTAACGGAGGCAGGCTGTTTGAATAGGAGCACGGAGAGTGAGAAGGGTCTGGTTGGTCAGAGGAGAGAAAGGAGACCCTTTCAGGTAAGGGCAGAGGCTGGCAAGGTAAGGACAGGGCTGTGGGAGGGGTGAGTTGCTACATGCACATAAACAGCGAGGTCCCTCCAGTCGCAAAGCCAGCCAAGGACCATGCTTCTGAGTCACCGGGAAGAAATTTCTGCAGCTTTCACAGCCACACAAAGAGGCACGGGATGCGCGCAGAGCGCCAGTTTCTTCTCTCCATGACATCCTCCCCAATGATCTGGGTTGTAGGAATCAGATGGGCCACATACTAAACACAGATTCCAGAGCCCTTTCCTGGGATAGCTTCAGCCAGCTGGGGTGGGACCCGGGATGGGCATTTTCACAAGCTGCCCACGTGATTCTTTTGAAGGATCAGGAAAGGGAGGGAAGCCCTAGTGTTCGTGCTCTTTGGGGGAGAAATGAAAAATCTCAAATTATTTCTCAATGGTGGGGGACCGCATCTGGACGAGGTCTGGTTTGGGTTAGAAATCATAAATCGATTATCCTCCATAACGCTGTCCTGTTATGGAATCGATGCTTTGCTCCCAGGGGCACTCCCCTGGCTCCACCCTGAGTCCGCAAATACCCAAGAATGAGAGTGTTGAGGGAAAGAGAAAGCCGGGTGGGGGAAAGGGATAGGGGTGGGGACCAGAGCCAGATGTTTTCAGCAGGGTCAGGAGGGCCCATCTCTGAATCCCAGTGGGGATGGGGGCTGGTCCTGTCCAGTAAAGAAGAGCTCTAGAGTTGTAATCAGCAGACCCCAGTGAAAGTCAAGACCTACTGCTTTTCTGAGGGTGGCCTGCCCCCCCGACCTACCCACAACAACTGCCAAGTCACACCCTACCACGTTATCCCCTTCACACGCTTCTCCCGATCTGTAATTCGTTTAGTTACTTGCTCTCTGTCTGTCTCCCCCACTGCACATAAGCCCTGTGAGGGTAGGAATCGGGTCTGTCTTATTCCCAGCTCGAGCCCCAGCATGTAGCACACTGCCTGACACACAGCCAGCGCTCAGCAAGTACTGAATGAATAACATGTTGGGTTATCTTGGGGGAGTCACTTTTCCCTCTCTGACCCTCAGTTACTTCAGCTGTAAAACTGGGAATTTGGCCTAATAAATGCTTGTGACTCAAATATATTTACCAGACCTGCAGCCTGAGCCTCACCAGGGACCTCACTAGAAATGTATAATCCCAGGCCCCTCCAGAGGCACAAATCAGAAACTGCGTTTGCGTAAGATCCCCTGATGACTCACATGGACACTCAAGCTTGAGATGCGCTTATCAAGATGGACGTCCTTGACCTTGGCTGAACAGGAGGATCGCAGTATCTGGGTCCCATAACTGGAAATTCTGACTTAAGTGGTCTGGCCTGGCACTGGAATGTATTCAAGCACCCAGGGGCGATTCTAACCCAGCCAAGGCTGAGAACCACTGGTCCAGATAATGGCGAAAGCACGGTTCTCAATCTTTGATGTGTACGTTCTGATTCAGTGGGTGTCGTGGGTCCAACATTCTAAACGGCTCCCAGGTGGTGCCCTGCTGCTAGGCTGGGACCGCACTGAGAGCTGCAGAGCTCTAAACAAGATCCTTCAGGCTCTCACATTCTTTACATTATGAACTGCATCCTCTCCCACCCTCCGTGCTCTCAGTCCTTTCTGATCAGGATTCAGCCCAGCGTACTCCACCTCCCTGTAACAGTAGGTCACGGCACTCGGGGCACAAGGCAATCACCTGAGAAGCGGAGGCATTTACTGACATCTAGACCCCACTTTCCAAGTCTTATTTAATTGGTTGGGTATGGGGCCCAGGCATTGGCCAGTAAAAAACCAACCAAACAAAAAAAGCTCACCTTTCTGGTGATTCTACCATGCAGCCAAAATGGAGAACACTACAGAGAGTGTGTTGTGCAGTAACTGAAAGTCAAGGACTCAGCTGTCCTCAGTGAAGGAGAACTTTGGTGGTCGGAGGTGATGGGTCCTGAACAAGACAACTACTCTTTTTTTGACCTCTTCCCCAGTAGAGTTCTGCACTTTCCTCCTAAACTGTGCTGGTCTTGTGCTAGGCAGACTGGCTAGTCCTGGGGTCTGCTCCGAGAGACCCCCAGGGATGTCACCCACCCACCCACCCCCTCCCCTCGCTGGCCAAGCCAAGAGGATGGCTCAGCCCCCAGGATTCCAGGGGCGCGGGCTTCTTGGGCTGCCTGCTGCCTCTGGACAACAGGGAGCCTTCTCCCAGCAGCCGTCCCATAACACTGACAGCCCCCCCCCCCCCCCCGGGGACAAAAGGACAGAAGAAAAGTCACAGCAGGGTACCTGGGCAGGAGAACAGAAATCTCATCCACTCATGTCCAAGGTGCAGCAACCTCTGCCTGCCACCAGCTGCCCAGGAGACTGGCTCACCCGACCCGCTAGGTAAAGCTGACCCCAAGGCAGGAAGGCTGTGCGCCCTCCGGGTGCTCTGCTAAGAACCACGGCGTCCCCCGCTGCAGTGAGGCTGCTGAGTCCTGCCACGGAGTCGCCGAAGGGCAGAACTGGAGGACGGGGTGAAGAACAGAAGCCTCCCGCTGCCTGGCGCTCAAAGCCTCACACAGCAAGTACTCAGTGGGTACCCGCTGTACCAAGATGAACAGAACTGGACGTCACCCATGGACATGGCATGACGCCAGGCCCCTCCAAGCCCTTGGGCCCATCAAAGGGCTGTGGCTTAATGTTCCTGAGAAGGGGGATGGGAAAACCAGTGGGGCAGAAGCCGTAATCCATGTCACTGTCCCTCAGTCCGGTGGGGAAAACCCGGAGCTGCCTGCCTGCCACCTCTAGACTCACCTGCCACTCCTGGCCCACCCGGATACTGGGTTGGGTCCCCGCCCACCTTTCCAGCATTGTTCCCAACCAGTGATCCCCCTCGGCCTTGCTGCTTCCACCTCTCCCCCCTCCTCCACTCCCTTTGACTCAGAAACATAGTCAAGTCTCCCTGTGCCTAAAACAAAACAACCCCCCTCTCTGCTTCTGTCTCCTCCTCAAGCTACCTCTGCATCTCCACCTTGAGCTCCAGTGGTCAGACTCCTTAATCTGTGCTACATGCTCGCTTCCCACTCAACCCTCTGCCCTACTCCACCCCTGATCCTTGTCTAAGCTGAAATCGCTCTTGCCAAAGCCTTCAGTGGCCTCCTAATGGTCAAACCTGAAAAAGATCTATTTTCGCTCTTCCCCGTACTCTGAAGCCTTTGCTACGAATAGGCCGATGCTTCCAGGTCAAGACTCTCTCCAGGTTTCCTCCAAACTGGCTCCACCTCCTTTAAGTGCTGGCATTCTCCAGGGAGCTGCCCTTGAACCTCTGCTCTTCCTCTACTTGTTTACACAGGCCAGGTTCATTCATTTTCAGAGGCTTAACTACTACTCAGACCCTGATGATTCAAGCTCTTTTTCAGCTCTGTAATTTCTCTCCCAGATCCTGTCCTAACATTTCTAATTTGCTGTTGCTCATCCTCCCTGGATGATCTTAAACTAGTCACCCGTAATACGTCCACAACTGGACCCCCGTCTCCCCGCTCCCCACCTACCCCACATTCTCATCAGCTCATCCGCCCAACATCCTTCGCCTTCACACCATCCCTACGAAACGCTACCCATTCTACCCCCAGTTCCTCGTTCCAGCAAATGCTTGCTGAGCTCCCACTAAACGCTCGCCATTATAGGAGGCACCGGGATGTAAAGCTTGATAAAGTTCAGCGCAGCATGAAGGCCACGTAGTCTAGAGCCTCAGAAGTACTTCGGAAAGCAGCCTGCGTCTCCTCTTCTTGAGCCGCAGGTCGATTCCAGATCTCACCCCAATTTATCTGCTTCCTAACTGGTCTCTTCACCACAAGTCTTTCCTCACTCAGGCTTCTTCCTCAGAACTGCCAACACAGTATCTTTCTCAGAAACGGTTTGGATCAAACCACCCTCCTGCTCCAATCACTCCCCATTCCTTCAATGAAAAGCCAAAGCTTTTTAGAGGCAACCAGGGCGCTTCAGTCCCAGGCCCCAAGGCCTGCGTGTGCATCTCGGAGCTCCTGCCACGTGCGCTGCAGGTGCCGTCTTCTTCCACGACCCCACCTCTGCACGGGCTTTCCTCCAGCAGGAAGACCGTACGCGGCCCCCGTTAGCCTCAACAATCTCACGGCCCCTCCTCTACGAAGTGTTTTCTGACATTTCTAAGCAATGTTTTTCTTTCCACAAAAAATTGTTTATATCTCGATTTTAGCACCTAATAGGTAGTAAACCTTTTGTATTATATAATTACTGTTTTCATGGCTTGCCCACTATCCTCTGACCTCTGACATTGGAGGCTTGTTTATACCAAGAGTCTACCAGAGCACCTAGAGAAGATGCTTTATCGCATAATATAATTTTATATCACATTATTATGTATTTTCGTATCTTGCCCATGAGACTACGACCTCTGTGGTCCAGGCCTGCATTATATCTTCAGACTCTATTACAGTGCCTAGAACGTAGCAGATGTTTTATAAACATCTGACACACAAGTAATAAGATGAGACTAAAAAGGTATTACATCCCTTACTGATCCTGAAATGTATTGTGCACTTACCATGTGCAACACCAGGGGGGTGCCAACCTCATTGCCATTGCTTTGGGGACCAGGTGAGTCATCGCCGTGGAGGCTATCCTGTGCACCGCTGGACGGTTACCAGCACCATGACCACTGCCCACTAGAGGCCAGTATGACCCCCACTCTCCAGTTCTGACAAACAAATGTCGCCAGACATTACCACATGTCGAGAGCTGCTCTGCAAGGTACTCTTAAGGGCTTTCCAAGTATGATCTCAACCCTATGAGTTAAACACTATTATTACCTCCATTGTGGAGACAGGGAAGTGAGGTGCAAAAGGAGTCAGCAACTTGCCCAGGGTCACCGAGCTGGCGAGGAGCTTAGCACCAGAAGCACACTCCTAACTCCTGCCCTCCGCCGCCCCTAAACCATCCTGTGAAGACGCCAAGATCCTCAGAGGGCCCACCTGCAGCTCTGGAGCAACAGGAGGAAGCTGCCCTCCGTCACATCAAAGTCCTGCAGAGGCTTCTGACAGCTGAGAGGAGCCTCCTGCGCCCCTCCCAGGCAAATCGCCTGGCCCCCGGAAGCCCTCCAGCATGTCTTCAAAGCCCGCAGCTGTATTCATGGGATTACCAGTGCCCTCCATCTGGACACCAGACTTCCACAAATGCCGGCAAAGACCGCGTTCGCTTTCTCACGGCCATGCCGCTTCACTGGCAGGGAACCAACACCCCTCAGCTGGCAAGCCAGGTCTCCTGCGCCCTGATCTCGTGTGGCTACCCTCCGGAACCAAAGAGCAGGACTGTGCTACGACAGCTGCTTGCAAACGTCCCATCTCGGGAATCGCCCGCCATGTTTCCAGCCTGTTGAGGTGTGTGAATCTCGACAGTGCCAGCTAACCCACAGCGATTCCTCTCAGCTTAGAGTGCTCTGCCGTTATTCCAGGGGCCCTTGAGCTGGACGCTGAATTTAATGTAACTCAGACAACTGCGAGGCGAGGCAAGGTGAGGACACAGGCCACCGGAGTCGCACTGTGTTCTGATCAGCCACTCTTGGGTGTAGTCAACTAACCACGATTCTCCAGAACGGCTCACCTGTATCGCCTCTCCTCAGCTCAGAAACCCTCCGTGGCGCCCATTCACTCAGAGAGAAAGGCCAAGCCCTTGCTCTGCCCTGTAAGAATGCGTGTGATCTCCCCACCAGCACTTCTCTGCTCTCCTTCCCCATTTCCCTCATTTAGTCTGCTCTACTCAGACGGGCCTCGTTGTTCTTGACTGGGCTAGGCCCACTCCCTCCTCTCTGGTTGTTCCTTCAGCCTGGAATGCTTTTCCCCTAGACACAGGCTTGGTATCTACCCACTCAGCTCTCCACTCATCTTCTCCACCTCTGGTCAAAAATCCCCCCTACACCTCACATTTCAGATCCCTCTCCCTGGCTTGCGAAAAACTTTGGCTGTCGTTTTTTTTTCGATGCTGTATCACCAATGTCTAGGACAGTGACTGGTACACAGCAGGCTCTTGACACAAGTTTGCTGAATTAATTTACTCATCGGGAACTACACCGCCGCAGACCAGGCAGAGCAAGAGGGGAAGAGGCGGTAGCAATAGGTCAGATACCCACTCCAGCCCCTCTGGCCTGGCCGCTGGCTAGACACAGCCTGACCTGCACGGCATGATCCGCAGCCCCAGTAGGGAGGGAGCTGGTCTTGGCCCGGGGCTCTTGTGAAGCGCCAGAGGGCAGAGTAACTGACCAACTGCCTCAAGGCCCACCAGTGGGCAGACGGGGCATCTCTCCAGCCATCCAAGCTTGGAGGAAAGGGGCTGCAGAGGCTTCCACCTGCAGGGCAGGAAGGCTCTCTGCTCCCCACCCGGGGGGTCCACAGGATACCCTCCACCCCCAACAGGCGTCTCCAACAGTGCAGGCCTGCAGTCTCCTGCAGAGAAACACCCTGTATTCTCCACTTTAGCAGCTACCAGTCACATGACACCACAAAGCACCACGTGAAGATCATACTTCTGGAGTTGGCCGGGGTGGGGCTGGAGCTTTGAATTCCATTCGCTGGGTAAAAGAGCTTAAGTGTAGTGACGGGCACGTTGCTATGCTCACAGACACACACCTATACCAGGAGGGTGTTGTTTCCACAGAACTGGCGAGGGTTAACCTTTGACTCCCTTTAATCACTACCAGCTCCAAGGTTGCTGGACCACACGGCGAGCTGAGGTCAATATACTCTGTGGGGTCCCAGGAGAGCCACAGGCCTGGAGACACCCTATTACCCAGTGTAGAAACAGTACAGGTTCATACCCACAATAAATAAAGAAAAACTCCGGTGTGGCCGTCGACCTGCGCCAGGCTCCCGGGCACGATTCCCTCCTCATATCTCCCAGCCAGGGGCCAGTGAATCTAGCCCCAAGGAGCCAAAGCTGCAGGCCCTACAGGAACTGGGGCTTGAAACCACCAGTACGGCCAGTCCCCTCCCTCCCTCCGGCCTCCAGATGACCCTTCTGAAGATGGTGGACTGCACCTGCCCCGCCGTGCCCCATCCGGTGAGGTGGCCGCAGCCTCACGTGGCCGTGGAGGGCTTGCATTGCGGCTAGTCAGCGCTGAGGAACGCTGTCTGCGGGGCCCATACACGGGATTCCAAAGACTCACTACGAAACAAAGAAAGTAAACTATCCCCTTAAAAATTATTGACATTGAGGCGGCAGCCATCATTGAAAAAACACTTTTTCAGCCTGTTTTGTGACCAGAAAGCACAGCACTAAGGACTGAACCTTACATGGAGCAGATCTGGGTGGCCGCTGAACTGAAGAGGTCCCGGGTGACCCCCGAGGCCTCACCACACTTCCTAAACACACCCTCCCCTCCCCAAAGATAAGAACCTTAGCTCGCATGCCCCCATCTGCACCCCAACCCCGTCTGAGGATGGAGGACGAGGCAAGGTCAGTGCCGGCAGTTTCACATCTGAGCCCTTGTCAGGGGGGTCGATTACAGTATAAATGTTGGGGGGATCTGGAATCATTGTTGGGACCCAAGCCCAGGCTGCTCTCCCCAGCCACCCCTCAAGGATCCTGGCACTCACGCTTCCATGCTTCCTCTTGGCACCGGGTCCCAGATTACCCAACCACTCCCTCAGTCTGTCCCACCCGGTCACCCTGTTTCATTTCCTCTGTAGCAGGAACACCACAGTATCTCCCGTACTCACAAGATCATAGGACCCAAGAAAGCGGGGACTTCTTGCGGCCCACAGTATCTCCAGCACCAAATGAAACGCCTGATGTGTGGTAGGTAAATGACGAATATTGAAATGAACAGATGTCTAAATGAATATGAGCAAATTAGCAGAACAAGTGTGAACAGAGGGTTTCGCCAAGTTAAAAATTTCCACACCCTTACTTTGCCACGACCTGGTCAAACGAGGGGCCAGGGGCTTGTCAGAGGTCAGCCCAGGACCTGGCAGACCCAACCAGCGCCACATTTGTTGCCAAAGGCACGTTGCTATGCTCACAAACACACACCTATACCAGGAGGGTGTGGTTTCCACAGAACTGGCGAGGGTTAACCTTTGACTCCCTTTAATCACTACCAGCTCCAAGGTTGCTGGACCACACGGCGAGCTGAGGTCAATATACTCTGTGGGGTCCCAGGAGAGCCACAGGCCTGGAGACACCCTATTACCCAGGAAACCTCCTTTCCTCCTTACTCGCTCAAGAGGGCCAGCCTGGGCTAAAACCCCAGTCAGCAAGCCCCAGACCTCCAAGTACCCTTGGTCTCCTGGAAGCAGAGGAAAGGGGTTTGGACGCAGACCTGAGGTCCAACCCAGCCTCTGGGATCACGGGCCGGCTGTCCCTGGACAAGGCCCTGTATCTCTTGGGCCTCAGATTTCCCATCTGTAAAACGGGAGTAGCAAGAACAAGTTCTGGGAGGTGTGGGAGCCTCAAAACATATCCCAGGATCGAAAGCCCGCAGCCTTAGAACCGGCTGAGCCCAGAGCAAGCACTGGGCCCCTGGAAGCTGAAGGTGACTCCTGGTCTGGGCCTCCCCCCGGTGCGTGGCAGCCCCTCTCCACTCCAGGTCTGCCCCAGCCCAGCACGGGGAGCAGTCCAGAGCTCCCACCTGACACCACAAACACGACTGCACTCACCTCTCCTCCCAGCCGCTGGGTCCACTGCACTCATGGCACACATGCAGCTGCCCAGGCAGACGGGGGACTGCCACCCAGACTCTGCCTGCACTGAACGTGGATCCCACGTACTAGCCAGGTTCAGGGTTGCATTGCTGGGGTGGGGAGGATCATGGGATGGAGGAGAGAGATGAGGCTTTGTTGGAGAAGCCACTCTCCCTTTCCGGGTACAGCACCTCCTAGAGAAGGTGCCCAGACCCCTGATCACAGCCCTCTCCTGAGTGGTGCCCCCTTTGCAGAACAGCTGCTCACAAAGCTCTTCGGCCACAGGCAGAGCCAGTGGTACAGTGGTGCAGAGTTCCAGCCTTGGACAAGTCAGAGAAGGCATATCATCAACAAATACCTGGATGGAGCAGTAATCCTTCCAACCAATTAAGAAAAAGACCAAGGAACCGAAGAGAATACAGCAAAGGACAGGAAAAGCAATTCGCAGCTCAAACCCACACACCTAACAAACGTGGAAAGATGTTCAGCCTCATTCAGTGACCAGGGAATGCAGGTTAAAACCGAATATCGCTTCTTGCACATTTCGCTGGCAGGCGTTCATTGACATAAAGGCTTAGAGTTCACTGACATAAAGGCTTTGTTCATTGACAAAAAGTACTTCATAGTATCTAGTAAGGCTGAAGGCGTGCATACGCTATGAGCCAGCAATTCCACGTCTAGGTGCATCCCAGTGTGACCCGCCTTTGTACGTGTACACACACTAAGGATGTCTATTGCAGCACTGTGGTAACAGCAAAAGAATGGAAACATCTTAAATGTCCAAGAGTGGAGGGATGGCTGGATAAACTGTGTCATCACACAACTGAATACAGCCATTTAAACTGAAGAAAGAACTAGCTATGGACCTATTAGGATACACCTGATGTTTAAGGTTTTCAAAAAACTGTAAACAGATACTTATAGTATGGTCTCATGAATTAAAAAAACACACAAGGCTATATATAGCGCGTGTGACCTAAAAGAATTTAAAACAAAACAAAACATGGAGGAATCACCCAACTCTTGGTGACCATTACATTCCAGGAAGAGATCAAGTAAACTGGGATGGATTGTGAGAACGGGGCTTAGTTCTATTCACACAGAATATGCAAAAACATGAGCATTTGTAAATCTGGCTGTCACATGGGATTCTCTTATCTTTTATATTTTGAAATATTTTTATACTGAAAAGAGGGAGTACAGATTTTAAGGCAAAAATTCAGGAGCTATAAAAGAGAAATTCAACAACATAAAGATTTAAGAAGCAGAGGGCGGCAGGAGAAGGAGGAGAGAGAGGATGAACAGTTAAAAAACAAATGACAAACTAGGAAAAGTATCTCTGCAACATAATATGTATCAGACCAATGAATTCCCTTAGCCTGGAATGTGCTCATGCAGGTCAATAAGGAAACAAGTCAACAAATCAGACAGAGGAATAGGCAAAGGACATAAATGAGCAGTTGACAGCACATAATATAAAGGCACAGAGAAAAGACCCATTCTTCACTGATCGTAACAGCAAAGCTCCAGAGGCCTGAGAGCAGACGCTGCTTGGGGAGGTGGGGAAACCGGCCCTCTGTCCGATCACAAGCGGATCAGGGTGACATTTTTGGAAGTGACCTGGCAATATGTGTCAAAATCCCCTTAGCCTGGGAATTCCATTGCTAGAAGTTTATTCTATAGAAAAGTCTCCTATATTTTCATGAACTTTTCTATCACAGTCGTTACAGACAGCACTATTTGTGACAGTGAAAGATGTAAATGACTTGAAATTCTACCGAAAATCCACAAGGACCCATTTAGAAGCATAACCACACAAACAACGAACAGAACGCTACACAGCTGTGAAAAAGAGGAGGCAAGTGCATGCACGCTGACACCGGATTATCTCCCAAGTGCATGATGAAACTTTAAAAAGGCGGGTGGAGAGCAGTGTTCTGTGTATCTCCAATGCCCTTTTAACGAAAGACTTACACGCATATATGTGGATATGTCGCTAAAGGAATATATCATTCAAAGGATGCACAAGAAACTAAGGGGGCAGGGGTCTAGAATGGGGGAAAGGCCTTCTTTATATCATATACCGTTTTATTTATTTATTTATTTATTTTGTCTGTCTGTGTTGGGTCTTCGTTTCTGTGCGAGGGCTTTCTCCTGTTGCGGTGAGTGGGGGCCACTCTTCATTGCGGTGCGCGGGCCTCTCACCGTCGCGGCCTCTCCCATTGCGGAGCACAGGCTCCAGACGCGCAGGCTCAGTCGTTGTGGCACACGGGCTCAGTAGTTGTGGCTCGCGGGCTCTAGAGTGCAGGCTCAGTTGTTGTGGCTCACGGGCCTAGCCGCTCTGCAGCATGTGGGATCTTCCCAGACCAGGGCTTGAACCCGTGTTCCCCGCATTGGCAGGCAGATTCTCAACCACTGTGCCACCAGGGAAGCCCCACATACCCTTTTGATGTTTAATTTTTTTTAACGGGTGAGTGTGATACACTTTCAACTAAAATTTTGCTAAAAGGAAAAGAGGAGAGGGGAAAAAAAAAAAAAAAGGAATGTAAACTCTGGAGTCTCACACACCCGGACCTGCATTCCAGACCGACCACTTATTGGCTGTACAAGTGTTGGATCCTCTCTGGATCTCAAGGTTTCTGCTGCATCAAATGGAGATAAAAACAGGGCACTTCCTTCTAGGGTGGGTGGATATGCCAGGTAAGAGGGGCTCTAAGGTTGTTACCGGGGAGAAGTAGAAGCAGCTGGTCTCAGACTCCAGAATGCGCTTCATCTTTCCCCCTCATGGATCCAATGGACACAGGCCATTCTTATCTCTCCTTATGTTCCACTCCGCAGACAGGGAACAGCAGGGGCAGGGCCACCAGGCACAGCTATGCAGACTGGGTGTGTGTGGCCAGGCCTGGGTAGGGAGTGAGGGCTGAAATCCAGCCCCCCCCTGGCTTGTCAAACCATCACCCTCGTGCAGGGCTGTGTCCAACCGCAGGGGTCATTCATTCTGCTTTCCGTAAAGGCTCTGTACAGGCTAGCAGCAACTTCATTTACAGCAGAGCAATTTAACCCTTCTCCAGAATCCTTGCCAGGTTATAAAGAGCCCAGGGAAAAGATCTGGGGGTACACAGACCAGGGGCGGGGCGTAGCCATTCGGAAAGTTGGTACAGTCATCCCATCCGTATTTATCTTTTCATGTGTCATTTCCTCTGAATTCGCAGAAACACCCTGTTTTACCAGCAGAAGTGGTTTCTAAGGAAAGAGTCCTGCCCCCTTTGGCCCATCGACACCCACTTCATATACCTTGGGCAGCTGGGTGATGTTCTAAGTGAGGTCACGCTGAGACGAATCCTGAGTGGGGGAAGGAAAGCCAAGGGGACAGCCCCCTGCCCTGCCTGCCTGCTCCTCAGAAGGGCTTGTCTGCAAGAACAGCCCTGTCCCAGGGCAGGTTTGGGGTCCTGAGGCCTCCAGGGACACGGTGAGGCTGGGCAGTCCAGAAGAAACAGGAGCTGACAGGGACTGCGGGCCTACTGCACCCAGGGCACAGCCTCAGGCACTGAACTACAGCAGGAAACAAGGTAACGGGCCTGTGCTCCTGGAGTGCACACCTGGGGAGCAGGGGAAGGGGTAAGGGGAGACACCTGACAACCACATAGCTAAATAAGAAAAGGTGCCATGAAACACACGGTGAGGGCTTCCCTGGTGGCGCAGTGGTTAAGAATCCACCTGCCAATGCAGCAGACACGGGTTCGAGCCCTGGTCCGGGAAGATCCCACATGCCACGGAGCAACTAAGCCCGTGCGCCACAACTACTGAGCCTGTGCTCTAGAGCCCACGAGCCACAACTACTGAAGCCTGCACGCCTAAAGTCCGTGCTCCGCAACAACAGAAGCCACCGCAGTAAGTCTGTGCACCGCCACGAAGAGTAGCCCTTGCTCGCCGCAACTAGAGAAAGACCGCGCGCGGCAATGAAGACCCAACGCAGCCAAAAATAAATAAAATAAGTAAATTTATTTAGAAGAAGAAGGAACACACGGTGAGGCCATCAGAACAGGGCAGTGGAGCAGAAGGAGATGGGGCAGCACCTTGGGATGGAGCGTTGGCAGGTCCCTGAGGGGCTGACTCTTGACCTCAGACCTAAGCAAGAGGCGGTCATGGAAAGGTGGGTGGGGGAGTGGGAGCAGAGGGTCCAGCCCGAGGGAAGAGCAAAGACCCGGGGGCCTGTGGGGTGTAAGTAACAGAAACAAGTCCAAAGTGACCGGAGACAGTGAGGAAGGGCCAGTGGCGGTGCCAGGGAGACCCGCTGGCCGGGTGGTACAGGACGTCACAGGCCACCCTGGAGCCTGGACGTTACTCAGGGTTCCATGAGAAGTCACTGGAGGGTATGAACAGAGGAGTGACACTCTGGATTCATTTTTTAAAGATCCCTGGGGCTGTTCAGCAGCTCTTGTGCAAAACCTCATTTAATTTTTTTTTCTCTTATTTAATTTTTAAAACACTCTGTGTGGTAGTCCTCTTTCATTCTCATTTACAGATGAGCAAACAGGCACACAGAGGTACATTAAGGGTCCCGGGGTCTCCAGAAATAAAGAATTCAAGCAGTCTGAACTGCTCAGAAGCCCTACACTCTCTGGCACCCAGGAATTGGGGGGAGCTGTCTGGGGTGGATCTAGAAAAGCTCCTGCATCTCTTGGGCCTCAGATTTCCCATCTGTAAAACGCGAGTAGCAAGAACAAGTTCTGGGAGGTGTGGGAGCCTCAAAACATATCCCAGGATCGAAAGCCCACAGCCTTAGCACCGGCTGAGCCCAGAGCAAGCACTGGGCCCCTGGAAGCTGAAGGTGACTCCTGGTCTGGGCCTCCCCCCGGTGCGTGGCAGCGCCTCTCCACTCCAGGTCTGCCCCAGCCCAGCACGGGGAGCAGTCCAGAGCTCCCACCTGACACCACAACCACAACTGCACTCACCTCTCCTCCCAGCCGCTGGGTCCACTGCACTCATGGCACACATGCAGCTGCCGGGGGACCGGGGGACTGCCACCCAGACTCTGCCTGCACTGAACGTGGATCCCACGTACTAGCCAGGCTCAGGGGGCGTTGGAGTCCTCAGTGGCCAAGCCGCTCTCCCTTTCTGGGTACAACCCCTCCTAGAGAAAGTGCCCAGTCCCACGGGGCATGGCCACAGACCTCCAGCCAGCGCCAAGCTGTCCCCCTCCCCCGGCAGCTCCAGGGGCAGCACCCGCTCCACCCTGAGCAGTGCCTCATTTGCAGAGTGGTGTCCCCTCTCCAGATCTGGTACTCCCAAAGTCCCCCAGCAGGGACGCTCCAGGGCCAAGTTCAGTGCACGCCTGAATTTCTATCAGGAGCCCACCAGGGTCAGAGTTGCTGAGGGTGGGATTAGGGCAAAAGGGGAGGATTGTGCATGGTGGTGTGTGGTGGGGCAGCACGGCCTCTGGGGTGGGGTTTCTGGAGGAGAAATGAAACTGCGGAGAATGAAAACAAGACCTCCGTTTCCTCCATCAGCCTGTCCCCTGGGAACAGCGAAGCCGATAAGAGAGACCCTTTTGAGATCGTTTCACATCGGTAAGATGTTTCCACAAATCAGCTGTTTATACAACTCTCCTGGAGGTAAAGGTTACCAATGAGGGAAGGGGAGGGGCGGCTAGCATTCTAGGTGTTGCTGGGGAAGGTGCAGACCTTCCAGTCTGACCAGTGGTCCCTCTGGGGCAGGGCCAGGGCAGAGCAGGTGGGACTGCTGGCAGGACGGCTGCCAGGTCATCAGGGATGACCCAGAGCCTCCCCTGCCAGGGGCTCACGCAGCCCCTGTAGGGAAACAGGGAGGCAGATCTGAGCACGCACAGAGCCGGGAGGCACCCAGAGGACACTCTGAGCCCCTTCCCAGGCCAACTCCGCTCTGGTCCACTGAGACCCTCCGTGTTGAAAACCTACAAACACACCTCTGAGCACAAACACACGAATCCCTGTTCAAGCAAAGGAGCACACCCCAGAGTAAACATGACCCCTACACACACACACACACACACACACCTCCCCCCCCCGCCCCCCTCCATCCTCCTTCTTCCTGCTCCCTGCTGGCCCCACTTCCTGCCACAACGGACAGCTTCTGGGGCCTGCTGGGCCTCCTCTGCCGGGGTGCTGTCCTCCCCAATCTTTCAAGAAGGGCACTGCCCACCGGCTTCCTTCAACTTCAGCTGCGGCTCCAGCCAAGTTTGTCTGTCAGGTCGCAGGTCCCTTGGGCTGTCAGCCAGGGACCTTGAGATTTGGGAGGGGCCAGGAGTGGCTGAGCCAGTCCTCCGGGGATCTCGTCATCTCCAAAAGTTGAGAAAAGGGGAGCCCTGGGCTCCTGGCTTGGGGCAGCCAAGCCCAGCTCCCGGGAAGGGAGCCCCACCCCAGCTGTGTTCAGAGGTACCCAGGAAGATGGGTTGTCGAGCAGGGGGCTGCAGGAAAGCAAAGGGCGGGGGGACACTCGGCCTTGTAAGCGTGTTCCCGGGGCCAGGGGAGGCAAAGTCAGGCACGGGGCAGAGGCTGCTGCCCCGGGGCAGGGCACCCCCCCAGCGGCAGCGTTCACTCACCATCCTCCTGGCCTGTCCCAGCCTCTCTGCACCTGCACCTGATCTTCATCTTCCCGCTACCAAGTCCAGGAAACCCCTAGGCCTTCCCCTGCCCACCTCCCACCCCATTCAAGCCCTTTGGGGCTCAGGCCCTGAGGCATTAGCAATTCCAGACTCATCCTGGCTCCCAGTCCTGGGGGAGGCGGAGGAGGGCAGGACTGGGGCAGTCTGGGCCTGGGGACTGAGGATTCCAGTCTCGGGCTTGCTCGGCAGGTTTGGGCCGTGCCCATGCCGCCTCTCCCCAGAGCTGCTGGCCCAGGGTCATAGAGGGTGCCCCTGGGCGGGCACCCTAGATCTCACGGAGGGTGGTGCCGTGGGTCAAGCCACGAGCCAGAACCCTGGGCTCTCTGCCACTCACGCCCAGGAAAACCCCGGGCTTTGCCAGCAGCTCCTCCCCCCTGCCCTTCTGGGAGCCGTCGTGGTTCTCAGGCTGGAAGGGCAGGAGCTGTCGGTCCCCTGCGGCCCGCGCATGAGCACCACCCTCAGGGCGAGACCACTTCCTCTTTCTGAGGAAGCCTGGTGCCAGAAGCCGACTCAGAGAAACCGAGGCACAGAGGAGACCCTGAGAAGGCCTAGGAGACTGAGCCACCGCGGGGCCCTGGCCCCGTCTGAAGGTGGGAGGCCAGACAGGCGTCCCCATCCATCCTCTTGGCCTCTTCCACGAGCCCCTCCTCCTGCCTAGAAGCTGTCAGGATCAGGGTCCTGGGACAGGGCCCCTCCTGCCCCCAGGAACACACCCAAGCCCGGCCAGTTCACCTGGCCTTCCCGGCCTGTCAGTCCAGCTGTTCCGGAAAGAGAACATTTTCTTCTCACTCTATTTGGACAGCTGCGGGGACAGTGACAGTGAGAAGAGAGTGTCTGATTATTGAGGGGGGTGGTGTGCAGGGGACAGGGCCACAGGGCCTCTGAAGTGGCCGAGGGTCTGGAGTTGGGGAGGCCCCAGATGGGGGGCTGCGTGAGGAGCTGGGAGGCCTGGGGCCACCCGACAGGGTCAGCGTCCCTCAGCAGCACCATCAAGAGAACAGCTGGAGGGGCTTCCGGCCCAGGTCCAGGGCTATAGGAGGAGGGACGAGGGGCTTCCGGCCCAGGTCCGGGGCTATAGGAGGAGGGACGAGGGGCTTCCGGCCCAGGTCCGGGGCTATAGGAGGAGGGACGAGAAGCCCAAGGCACCAGGGAGACCGATTTCCATCTTTAGGGAATGTGCTCGGTTACAGGGTGGGGTAAGGACGCCTCTCAGGCCCAGCCCCAAACCTCCTCTGGCCTCGCTCCTGGACTCTCAGGCCCAGCAGCCCCTCCTCTGCAGGTCCAGGGCTGACAGGCGGGGCTCCAGAAAGGAAGACAAGGCACCCACAGGACAAGGCCAGAGGACCTGGAAACGGAGCTGCTTCCGCCCTGGGAGGCGGGAAGTAGGACCGCAGGGGTCAAGCCAAGGCTCTTCCTTCTGCCGCTGCCCACCCTCCCTCCTTCTCAACGGTTGTCTCTCTCTCTCCCCTCCCCTCCCCTCCCCTCCCCTCCCGGTCCCTGTCCCCTTTCCAGCCGCCCCATCCTGCTGTCACCTTGTCCCCATCTCCAACTCCTCCTGCCTGCCTCCCCCGCCCCGGTTATGTAAGGGGCCTGAGAACACACAGAGGGAGCTTTGTTGTCAAACCAAATCCATACGGAGCCGGGATCGGCCAGCGCAGCTGTTCCCCATTCCCTCCGCCTTGGCAGGGGTGAGGCACCGGGCAGGAAGCCCCCCCACGCCTTCACTGGGGGAGGTGGGGGGCAAAACACACTGGCCCCAGGGCCCCCAGGCAGCTGAGTGGGTGGCCCCGGATCAGCCACCACCACGTGGGACCACAACAGGGGAGCAGCTGGCCCCCAAGACAGAGGAAAGCCTCAGTGCAGAGCCGGGGCCCCAAAGCCCAGAGAGGAGAGCTCTGGGCTAGGAGCAGGGCTGCACAATGAAGGCCTGGAGGGGGGCCCAGACCCACACCAGTGGACCCCATTGTTGTCCACATGCGGATGCAGGCCCATGTTCTCTGCCACACAACCCGTGTGCATACTCTCCCGCGTGCACGCGCTGTGTGTGCTCACCTGGAGGCATCTGAGCAGAAATCTCCTCCCTGCTCTGATCAGCCTCCTCCATCCCAGCAGGTACCTCTGGAGAGAGGAGGGTGGAGGGCAGAGGTCAGAAGCCAGAGAAGCTCCACCAGCCAGCTCTTCTTTGGAGGCCCTCTGGCTCCGGGATGAGATCCTGCCTTCCCGCCCAGGAAGATGTCCAGGAAGGGAGGTGAGGGCCCAGGAAGCTGAGCTTAAGATCAGAGCATCCGCACCCGGGGCAGGCCCTGTCCCTTCACCCAACCCGACTGCTGCACGAGCGTCCCGCTCGAAGATGCTGGGGCCGCCAACAAGAGGAGGCGCTCCTGAACCTCCACGGCTGCAGGGCACCCACCCGAAGTCCAGCTGCCACATCAGGCAGGACAGCAAGGATGCCGAGGCCTGGGTGAGGCGGGGGCAGAGGCACGAGGGAAAGAAGAGGAGGCAGACACAAAGGAAGAGGGATGGCTGGGGGAGGAGCTGAGAGAAATCTGAAGGAGAAGGGAAGGAAGGCAGGCGGGTCGGAGAAAGAGGAGAAAGAGGAAAAGGACCAAAGAGGGGACAAGAGAAGGGGGCGTGTGGAGAGAAGGGCCCACACCTCCTGCAAGGATGCTTGCACACCCTCTCAGCCTGACAGGCGGGTCCAGGAGAAGCAGCACAGGGCGGGGGCGTTTCCAGAGCACTGGTCCCAGCCCACCCAGTCCCACCGTCGGCCACGCCCCAGGGGTTTCAGCCTCAACAACCCTGGATCACTGGAACCAGAGGGCAAACCAGGACCTTGGAGAAAGGAGAGACAGGGGTGGGATGGAGCACAGGAGAGGCAGCCCCTGTCTGGGGGAAAAGTCGCTCTGAGATCTTGAACAGTAAGTTACTTTTTTGAGTCTCAGCTCCCACCTTTGCAAAAAGAAAGAGTTACCAAGAGGCTACCACGTGCCAGTGCGGTGCCGGGGGCTGGGGACACGATGGGGAGTCAGACGGTCACGGGTCCTGCCCGACAGTCTAACATCAGCCGGGACCTCTGAGGCCTCCCGAGCTCGCCAGTGTCTATCATCTGTGCTCCGAGATCCATCCCATGAGCTGCGCTTCAGCAGACGCTATTAGCCCCGTTATCGGATGGGCTGATGGAGAACCAAAGTCCCAGACCTGCCTGAGGTCACACAGCTGGGGGCGGACAGAGAAGACAGAGGCCACCTGCCTGGCTTCCTGGCCCCGAAGAAAGGCACTCTGCAGTCTTTGGGCCGCACCCTGAATCACAGAAAACCCACCAGCCAGCACTTACAGAGCCAGGCCCCAGGTGCTGGGACACGATCTGAAACGCACTCTGGTTCAGAAGTGAGAAACCGAGGCTCTGTGTCAGGCCCAAGGCTGTGCAGCCCTGCCCTCCCCCACCCGTCTGAGCTCACGGGTGGTAGGGTCCCCTAATGTCACAGGCTGGGACCTGTGGGAGGGTGGGGTAAGTGACCAGGGTGCCCGGCCGTCAGGGGAGCCTCAGAACAGGCTCGAGTCGGATGCAATCTAGGAAGGGGACTGCCAACGGCGCCCAAGCCACCGTCAGGGGACAGTGGGAGCAGAGGTGGGGAGCTGAGAACACGCGGCTGGGGAAGTAGAACAGTCTGACCGGCGCCCAGCGGAGGTTTTCAAATAAAAAGGGTTTTAAGCCGAGACACCCTCTCTCCCACTTTCAGATGAGATTTGATGTGGAAACCCAATATGTAGAAGGAATAAGAGTGGAGTCGTTTGGGGTGAAGCAAGAATGGGGGCGAACCCGCCTCTTGAGCCCTCACTCCTGAGCTGACACCCCAGAGGGTTCCACCCCTGGGGAGCTTTTCGTGGACCCGGATAAGGGGAAAGCCGACATTGGGCAGGAGGGGAGGTTAGGACCAGTCTGTGCAAGGACCCAAAGGCAGGGCTGAGGAGGGGATGGGGGCAGGAATGTGACCAGCTGCCCCTGGCATGGGGGAGTGGGGGGCTGCCCTCCCGGTGGGCAGACTCCTGCCCACCCCACCCCCAGGGCTCCTGCCTGCCTCTGAAAAGGCTGCCAGGCCAGGCTCCAAACAGCTCAGCTGTCAAAAGGGAAACTCTTCGCCCTTTGCCCCAAGAAAAGGGGGAAGCAAAGCAGGGACACAGTGAAGACACTGTGAGCACTTATTATTTGTTAGACATCATTCCAGGCATGAAGGACACGGCAATGAGATGACAGGCTCCTGGAGCTTACGTGAAAACCCTAAAGAGTCAGGGAGGAAAACGCCTTGAGAGTTTTCAAGCCCATTTCACACCACACACGTGGCCCTCCAATGCCTGCATCTCCTCTGGACCGTTCCTGCCAAGGTCACGGGTCCAAGCTTGAACATCTTCAGCCGCAGGGCACTTGCCCCCTACACAGGCAGAGGCCTGCTCCTGAAAGCTCCAGATGGCCACACTGAAGACCCTGGGTCCCTCCCCACCCAGCCTAGGCAAGGGAGTCCACAGAGCACTGAACACACCGTTAAACGCGCAAGTTTTACTTTTGATCACGACAAAATATGAAGCTTCATCTCGAGTTTTGCTGGTTCTGAGTCAATTGCTCGGAACCAAAGGAAATGAGCCGTCTCCCTTCTCACCTGCCCAGCGTTCCCAGGTCCCTGGGTCTCTGGCACCGCCCATCCCCTGCTTTGCTCCCCTCCCGTGACCTTCAAGCAGTGGGTTGCCAGGGTGGGCCCCTGCTGGCCCCCACTTCTCTCCTGCCATCCCTTCCAACCAGGCCTCCCTCCTCCTGACCTGAGTGACCTCGAAGGAGCAGAGGGGAAGCAGGTCTTTGAGGAGCCTCTCTGGCCTTGAGCCAGGCCAGGCCAGGGTCCAGGAGAGCCCCAGAGCAAAAGGTACTGTGGCCTGGCAGGAATCTGGGGATGCCCGGGTCCCCGCGCTCAGACCCCCGGAGGACCCCTCCCCTTCCCCACGTGTCGCCGTGGTTGCCGGATGAGGCCTTGCAGCCTTGTGGGCGGCAGCGGGGGAGCCGCATTTCCAAGGAATAGGAGCCCATGGGCAGGCCAGATGGAAGCAATTACCGGAGGGAAAGGGGGAGAGGTGGGGGCTGCCAGGGGCTGGGAGGGGCCGCAGAGGGGAGGGAGGAAGGAGAGCCCAGCCCTGCCCAGCTGAGAGAGGCAGGGGATGGGGAGGCAGGACCGGCAGGGCCAGACATGGGCTTCAGGGCCGCACAGAGCCCTGGGCTGCGAATCAGGGGGGCTGTGTTCTCGTCACCCACACCCGGTGGCCTTGAGCAAACCCTGTCACACCTCTGAGCCTCGCCCTCTTCATGGGTCACAGGGCAGGGGAAGATGAGCTTGCAGAGTTGCAGGGCAGTAGCGAACTGGGCTGAAAAGTGCAGGTTTTGGAAACAGGCCTAGCTAGGAGTCCCAGCTCAGCCGCTTAGGAGCCGTGTGACCTTGGCCAAATGGGTTAATCTTCCAGAGCCTCCGTGGCTTCATTTACAAATGGGCTTAATGAAAGGGTCGTGCTTACGTGAAGTGATGTAAATAAGTGGACAGAACTTTTTTTTTTTTTTAGGTTTATTGGGTCAGGCTTTTAATAAGTGCTCGATAGATAAATCGTAACTAGTTTTGTTATTTACTAAGTCCCTTTTTACTATTATAAGGACGGGTATTTGCAGAGGCTGCACGGGCCGAGGACACAGGGCAGACCACGGACACAGCAGCATCACTGCAGGCCCTGGACCGTGCACCCCGGAGGAGGGTTTGGACCCACGCAGAACAACGGTGCGCGAGCCCGGCACTCTGCTCACTGCTCCATGCCCTCTTTCTAGCAACCGTGGTCCCCACCCTGCCCAGGAAAGCAAGATCCTGGGGCCCCTGACGCACTGGGGCTTTGAAGTGAAGCTGCAGACAGGAAGAAGGGGCCATCCTACGGCCAGGCCTTCCTCACGGCCTCGCGGCCCAGGTGGACACCCCCCCGGCCACCCCCCGGCCCCAGCAGCACCCTCCTCCCTGCTGGGCTCGGGGCAGAGGCCAGGGCTTCAGATTCTAGAGCGTTCACATCATCTCTCTGCAGGATGGCTTTGTGGGGTGTGGGCTGGCAGAGATAAGGCAGTCATCTGGCTGGAGGTCTCCCGGTCCCAGGCAAGGGGCCAAGATTAAAGTAAAACCTGCAGCTTGGGATGGCCTTCCTCACACCGAAGAGCGATCAACCCAGCGCACCCCCTGGCAGAGTTCACCCCGTGCCAGCCTCAGGGGCACCAGTCGGAGGCCCATGGCACCTGGCTGGGGCCCACGCATCACATACAGCTGCTCCCACTTGTAGCTACATTTGACCACTTCCTCTATCCGTAGAATAAAGAGCGTCACTCACACTCACATTCACACACACACACACACACACACACACTAGGAATGTGATACAGGTCAGGAGTGAACGTGAGGCCAGGGGTGGCCGCAGCCCCTCCAGGGGCACTCAGAACACTCGTGTAGAAGCGCTGAGCACCTCTGGGAAGGGGTGACAAACGAGAGAGGGGAATTAATGACTAGAGGCACCCAAACCTGCCTGCCCTAGTCATTTCCTCAAGGAAACCAAAGGTTTCAGGTCAAGGCCAAGAGTCGAGAAGGAAGGAGGACCTGAGGTCGAGAGGCATGAGAAGCCAGCTCGTGTCTGCAGGGAAGTGTGTAACCCCAGGGCAACTGAGGAGTCAGGAGGGGGAGGCAGGCCCTGCATGTTTTCTGGGTGTCCCCCCACCTGACTGCCCTGCTCCCTGGCACCGAGGGTCCAACTCCCAGGGCCTGGGGACTCAGCTGGCTTGTGGTGGATGCCTTGGGCACAATCTGTAGGTCTGGCTCTCAGACTCTGGGACCCTCTGGGACATTGATCTGAAGGGTCCCTTTCAGGAAGCTGGAGGTTCCCACCCCACCATGGGCTGGGACCCCTTTGTGTCATTCTGAGGTGGAGGGATCCTTTCCCCACGACGGCGGGGGCAAACCTTTGAGCTGCTCTGAGAGGAAGAATTCGCCCAGAGAACATACCCAGGTAGGGTCTGGGCGGGCACCCAGTGCAGGGCAGATACCAGGCCAGTAGGGGTAAACCACAGACGGCCACAGGTTAAGCTGGGACACAGGAAGGGGGGTCTGGCCTCTCTGCTCCAGTTGGTGAAGGGTAGGGGGGCCTCTTTCCAGGATTTGTTATATAATTCTGAAAGGGGCAGATTCTCGGTTCTCTCCAGAAAACTGGATCCCAGGGATCTAAGAGGGCTGGCAGGGTGGAGAGGCTGAGCAAGTCTGTTTCTGAGGAGTGGGGACTGAGTCACTGCTCTGGGTAGGGAAGGGGTGAGGGAGGGAAGGGAAGACGGCCCAGAAGACGCCGAGGGCTTCCTTGGCCTGGGCCTCCACTCACGCACGGGCCAGGGGCCTGTGGCTCTGAGCACAGCCCACTCCCAAGCCACAGATGCCTCTCCACCCACAGTCCAAGCAAGAGGCTCCCGCGCTACTTTCCTAACTCCACCTCCTGTCTACCCTCCCCTCCTAACCCGTGACCACCCGGACTCTGGGGGAAAGCCCCCGACTCCTGGCTCTCCCTCAGCTGCTGGGAGGGAGACCCAGGGTTCAGGGGACAGACTAAGATCTCCCGCCCAACACATGGATGCTGAGGGATGGAGGCACGAAGAGCGCGTGCAGGGGAGGCACAAGCAGAGCCAGGAACAGGCTGGAGGGACCTGGGCCACCTCGGCTCGGGCAGGGGTTATTCACAGATGAGCTCCCGGCAAAGAGGAAAAGTCCCAGAAGTTCATTTCTAGGCCCCAAACAGCTGGCGCCTCCCAGGCACCCTCTCTAGAATTATGGGGCAGCTTTGGTGAGTGTGGAGAACTTTGGAGAGTGCGGGAGAACCGCTGCTAATAGCAAACACTCACATACTTCCGCCTCTGTGCAGGCACCTTCCACAGTACCCAACGCCTTTATGATCCCCCCTCCCTGCCCCCCGTGGCACAGCAAGGCTCAGGAGAGCGCAGTATTGGTTTGTGCCTCTGGTGACACCCTAGCTGTACCAGGCCCGTTCCCAAGGTTCCGCAAAGAATAAGTCTGCCTGAACTTGGCTTCCACACTGTGCCTCCCCCCAGCGGTGGAAAGCACAGGCTTCTGTGAGAAGCGCATGGGGGTGCCAGCCTGTGGGTGGGCATGAGGTCACATGGGCACAGCTGAGCACCCGGACGGTGCCTGTAGCCCCAGTCCTCTGGCAGGAGCACCCAACCCCAGCACTCGGGACCCAGTCTGCGGGACAGACGGAGGAAGTGGCAGCAGTAGGTCAGGCCTCCTATGCCCAGAAGGAGCCTCCCCCAGAACTGGGAATGGAGGGGGCAGTGCTGGCAGACATGTTGGCAGCTCTGGGCTGCCTGGGAGGTCCCAGCCAGCAGGGGCCCCAGGGGGGCACCCAGCACAGATGGCTAAGCCCAGCGATTCTGCCCCCAGCTGGACTCCACCTTCACCCCAACCCCATCCCATCGCACTGCCCACCAGCCAGGCAGCTCTGTGGCCCAGTGGCCTAGGCCCAAAGAGCCCCGCAACGTGGACTGGTGTATTGGGCACAGCCAGCCTGCAGCTAGCAGCCCCACCTTTGGGCTCTGCTTGGTGACCTTGGGTCTCCTGCACACAGCCGGACACAGCAGAGCCTGACACTTGCAGGCAAGCCAGCCCAGGATCTCCTGGACTCGGTGGGGCAGTTGTGGCCAGAAGTCGGCTCAGAGGATGCACAGGGGTGGGGGCTAGAAACTTTCCAGAGAAGAGGACCGTCCCGTTTGCTCACTCCCAAGGAGCAGAAAGAATCGGCTTCCCGCGAAAAACTGGTCCAGGGCAAGGGATCCCAGGGCTGTGGCCTCCCCACCCGGCCCCGGCCCCGCGCGGCGCCCACGTGCCCGGCCCGACCACCTCCCCGGCCGCGGCGCCGGGCGGGGAATCGGGCAGCCGGGACCCGGAGGCGCTCCCCACCCTCCCTTGCGGGCCCCACGGGGACCAGCCGCCGCATACTCACCCTCGCGGGTGGCGCGGGGCGAGGCAGGACAGTTCCGCGCGCAGCTCCGATCCGCTAGGCGCACGGGCTGGAGGCGCGGCACTGGCGCGGCGGCTCCGCTCGGCCCGGTCCCTGTCCCGGGTTCGGGGCCGGTCTGCGAGCGGGTAAGTCCGCCTGCTGGGAGGCGGGGGCCGGGCACAGGAGGGGGGCGGGGAAGGGCCCGGACACGCTTGCGCACACGGCCGGGGAGCCGACTGGGGAGCGGGCGGGCAGGAGGAGGAAGGGCGGGGTGGGGGAGGAGGAAGGACTCGACTCGGGAGATCCTGCTTGCGGGCGGGGCCGATGCCGGGGGCTCGCGTTGGTCCGGGAGCCGCGGAGGCCGGCGGAGAGGGCAGGCGGCGGGGCCAGGAGCGAGAGGCGCGGAGGGGTCGACCGACCGGGCAGGCGCGGAGGGGCGGGAGAGGAGGCTGGTGGGGTGAGGGTTGAGTTCTGGCGGGCGCAGCCTGTGAGTGGCACCAGGATGGATATGCCCAACGCAGCCTCTGCACACCCTCCTGGAAACAATGAGACCCAACAAAGGGTTCTCCGCTCTCCCACGCGATGAACCGTGTCCTTCCCTCGCTCGGGAAAGTGAGGCACAGAAGACCTGCCCTCCCCATGCACGGTGGCCAGGTGCCCTTGGACGGAGACCTGGACCCTCCCTCTGCCTTAGTCTCGACCTGCCACCCCCAAAATGCTCCCTCTGCAGCCTCTTTGCACACCCTCTCTTTGGCCCTGAGAAAGCTTCTCAGTTGCTGTTCCTTACTGAAGGCGCCAAACATCCTGTCTCCAGGGGAAACCCCATCAGGCCCTTACCCTGGTTCCTGGGGCCACCCACCCCAATCAAACCTGGGAACTACTCAGGCCGAAGAATAGTCCAAAAGTCACCCGCAGGACAATCCCCATCCCCCGAGACACTCTTTCATAGGTGCACAGCATTTACTGAGCGCTTAGTGTGAAGAGCCTGATGCTGGGGGCTCCAGGGCTCCAAGGAAAAACGTAAGACACCCCCGCCCCCCCCTGGAAGCTTACTAGAAAGAAGGCTCACAGTGGACTCCCACTCAAAAATAAGTTAGGACATAAAAGCTTTTGCACAGCAAAGGAAACCATAAACAAGATGAAAAGACAACCCTCAGAATGGGAGAAAATATTTGCAAATGAAGCAACTGACAAAGGATTAATCTCCAAAATTTACAAGCAGCTCATGCAGCTCAATAACAAAAAAACAAACAACCCAATCCAAAAATGGGCAGAAGACCTAAACAGACATTTCTCCAAAGATATACAGACTGCCAACAAACACATGAAAGAATGCTCAACATCATTAATCATTAGAGAAATGCAAATCAAAACTACAATGAGATATCATCTCACACCGGTCAGAATGGCCATCATCAAAAAATCTACAAACAATAAATGCCGGAGAGGGTGTGGAGAAAAGGGAACCCTCTTGCACTGTTGGTGGGAATGTAAATGGATACAGCCACTATGGAGAACAGTATGGAGGTTCCTTAAAAAACTACAAATAGAACTACCATACGACCCAGCAATCCCACTACTGGGCATATACCCTGAGAAAACCATAATTCAAAAAGAGTCATGTACCACAATGTTCACTGCAGCTCTATTTACCATAGCCAGGACATGGAAGCAACCGAAGTGTCTATCAACAGATGAATGGATAGAGAAGATGTGGCACATATATACAATGGAATATTACTCAGCCATAAAAAGGAACAAAATTGGGCTTCCCTGGTGGCGCAGTGGTTGGGAGTCCGCCTGCCGATGCAGGGGACGCGGGTTCGTGCCCCTGTCCGGGAAGATCCCACATGCCGCGGAGCGGCTGGGCCCGTGAGCCATGGCCGCTGAGCCTGCGCGTCTGGAGCCTGTGCTCCGCAACGGGAGAGGCCACAACAGTGAGAGGCCCGCATACCATTAAAAAAAAAAAAAAAAAAAAAAAAGGAACAAAACTGAGTTATTTGTAGTGAGGTGGATGGACCTAGAGACTGTCATACAGAGTGAAGTAAGTCAGAAAGAGAAAAACAAATACCGTATGCTAACACATATATATGGAATCTAAAAAAAAAAAAAAGTGGTCATGAAGAACCTAGGGGCAAGACGGGAATAAAGATGCAGACCTACTAGAGAAGGGACTTGAGGATACAGGGAGGGGGAAGGGTAAGCTGTGACAAAGCGAGAGAGTGGCATGGACATATATACACTACCAAACGTAAAATAGATAGCTAGTGGGAAGCACCCGCATAGCACAGGGAGATCAGCTCGGTGCTTTGTGACCACCTAGAGGGGTGGGATAGTGAGGGTGGGAGGGAGGGAGATACAAGAGGGAAGAGGTATGGGGACATATGTATATGTGTAACTGATTCACTGTTACAAAGCAGAAACTAACACACCATTGTAACGCTATTATACTCCAATAAAGACATTAAAAACAAAAAATAAGTTAGGACAGGATGTGACCAAGTGTAAGGTGTGCGTAACTGACAAAGAGGGTTCACGGAAATGCCAGCTCAGGCTCACTTCAGCTGAAACTGGAGGGTTTATCTGCTAAGAACATATAACAGAGGAAGCTCTACCCTGCGTAAGCAAAGAGGAGAAGGCAGGGTGAAGATAGAGGGCTTCAAGTGCTTCCACAGGTGACTCTCCGTCCTAAGTCCCACCTTGCGTGGTCAGAGGTTTTTCCTACATTTCCCCAGTGTCTAAATTATGCTTGAATAGTGCCTTTGGCTTTGTCAATCAAGCATTCATCCAACAAATGTTTATTGTGTATCAGCTCCAGGTCTGGCACAGTGACTAAAGTCTCTGCCTGGGTCAAGGTTAGAGGAAGAGGGAATAGCCTCCCTGGTACGTGGGTGGGAAAAGTGGCCCACAGAGTAAGCAATCACCCAAAGCGACTAGGTGAGTCTGGCAGAGCTGACCTGAGAATCAGCCCAGCTTCTAAACTTTGCAAACTCTTTAATGAACTAGATCTAAACACAGTTGGCAGTTCTTGTTATGAGCCATGTAAACTTCACTCTGTGGGAAAACAGAACTGAAGGGCCAAATTTTGCTCCTGGAGACCTGATTTCCAACTCTGCCTCGGTCACTAAATAGCTTTAATTTTCTTACTAGAGAAAAATGGAAATAACTGTGCTTATTCAAAGGGATGTAAGTTCAAATGGATACACACTTGCTCTGGCAGTATAAGGTGCTGTATAAGTACGTGCTTTTATTATGCACACGGAACCAGTAAGCTGTATTCAGATCTCCTCCCTTCCCCCTCCCCCAGCTTATCCCAGACCTGGTTACTGGGTGCCCAGAAGCTAACTGAGATCCTGACTCCTCCCCTTAGGCCACAATGTGCTTAGAATCTTTTTTTTTTTTTTTTTTGCGGTACGCGGGCCTCTCTCACTGTTGTGGCCTCTCCCGTTGCGGAGCACAGGCTCCGGACGCGCAGGCTCAGCGGCCATGGCTCACGGGCCCAGCCGCTCCGCGGCATGTGGGATCTTCCCGGACCGGGGCACGAACCTGCGTCCCCTGCATCGGCAGGCGGACTCTCAACCACTGCGCCACCAGGGAAGCCCTGTGCTTAGAATCTTTTCCCTCCAGTTTCTTAATGGCACAGCCAGATGCTTAGCTGGCTGCCTAGAACCCATATCATCTGTGGGGCAGGAGGAAAGGATTCTGGTACTTTTCACCTGGAGCCCCTCCCAGCTCCACTGCCCCCCTTGCCCATCTACAAGGCACTGGGATTTGCTTAGCAAGAGGCGGTGTGGTGGGACAAGCGGGGCTTCGGCTCCTAAAACTGTTCCTGTCAGAGACCAGCTGTGCCAAGGGCGTGTCAAGACACCCTGAGGGTCAGTGGTCTGGGTCCTGGTCCCCTTCCAAGCCATGCTGCCTCCATTCCCACCTCCTCAGCGCCCCCTTTACCTCTCTGGTTCCGTCTCTGCTGTGGAGGAGGTGGCGGACAACACTCTGCTGGGGCAACCAGGGGGCTTCTCTCTTTCTAGGGAGTCTCTCTCTCTCTAGGGAGTAGAGGGAGGAGACAGAGGAGCAAAGGGTGAGGGAGGGGCAGGTGCATCTGGAGCTGGGAGGCCCTGGACTTGTGGCCCACCCCCGGGCAGGCAGGGGTGTGTGTAGGAGGCGTGGCGCCTGTGTCTCACAGGCTTTTGGCTCCTGTCCTTCACATGTGCCACGTTAGCATCCTGCCGACCAGGAGGAGGGAACAGCAAGATGCCGCTTGAGGAAGAAATAGACCCAATCCAGCATCTCAGCCGCTTTTAAAAATAGCAACTCCGGGATGGTGTTTCAGCTCCTATTTTTATCAGATTTATATGGCTGGACGCTGGAGCTGAGCTGTTCCCAGGGTTCTCAATAGCAGCGGACATCACTATTGTAGTCTTAGAAACCTGCCGTAAGGCGAAGGCTAAAATGCACTCCAGGAACCTGTCGGCTGGACGGGATCCTTGAGAAGCCACTGCACACAGCCCTTGTCTCTTTTGGGGCCATGATCAATTAACCACAGTTTATGGCTTGCTTTTTGCCTTCAAGTCCCTTGGTTACCATGACTTCAGTGCATAATTGAGGATTCACTGCCTTCTAATCCGGAAGTCCTTTTTAATATCTAACCCCAATATATTGGCTGTGTCCTTTAGGCCCTTCTCGCGGTAGAAAAATGGCAGCTAACATTTATAGGTCTTACCATGTCCACAAAATCCTCTTATTTAATCCTCACAAAGCCCCTCGGGGTAGGCACTGCTATCACTCCTAGCCCACAGACAGTTACATAACTTGCCCGAGATCATATCTGGTTATGGTGCAGGTTCTATGCCAGAGTCACCAGACCATGCTGGCTCTCAAAGGAGGCGGTTCCGAACATTAGGTAATTTCCCCTTCGCCTTGACTTTCCTTTCTTCCTCATGATCCTGAAGGAAGAACTGGTCAGGGTACTACTGGACGTGTGTGCCCCACGCTAGAAGCCGAGTTCTAGGTCCCGGCCGCGCTGAGCCACTGTCTCCCTGACTGCTGGCCTCGGCTTGTGCTGGCCACTCGGCTCTCAGGCTTCAGCCCGGAAGCCTGGCTTCTCTCGGCATAAGCCGCCACAGCCGCCCCCCCCCCCCCCGGGTCTCCTCAAAGCACTCATGTCCATGGAGTTACTTTGCAATTATGTCTACATGTCTCACCAAATTGTAAACTCCAGGAGAGCTCTAGCTCCATGTTCTTGTCTAAAAACAAAAAGTAGGGTAGATATTCAAAACCTTGTTGATTGAACTGAAACACTGTAGTCCGTGCTTCTTTTTTAAGTGGTTAAAACTTGGTAACTTCGAGTTTATAGAGACTTCGGAATCCAGTGTAATTTCAGTAAGAACATGGAGCGAACACAGGGCTGCCAACATTTATTTTGCTAAGTGAGGATTTTTAAAAAACAACTACTGTTAATTATCAGCATCTTCTCACAAAAGAAAGGCCATTTTAGGGTTCGATATACGGGTCTGGAATAAAGATTTAGTCCTTTCTGAGAAGGCAGAGTTAGCAGACCCACGTCAGCCTATTCAGAAATTAAATAGATACATTAAACTATCTTGGAATAGAAGCATTACAAGAGAAACATTTTCAAATATTACTTTGTACGTAATCGCTTCTTGATTTGTTTCTCCATTTGGGGATCTGTATCCAACAGAGTCAGGCAATGTGGAGCTAACTGCCCAACTCCTCCTGAAATGCTATTTTTCTCAGCGTCCTGAAGGAATTCTGACAGAACACTCAGCATTTCTGCTCTATGAGGAAACCTCTGGGCAAACAGAGAGGAGCCGAGGAGCAGCAGTCCTGTCTCCAGTTGCTCCCCTCCCTCCCCAACCACGCCGGGAAGAAAGTCGGCCAAGAACTGGGGCCTGGTGGCCGGTGGGGAGCCCTCCAGGACTTATCTGGGAAGGTGACATCTACCTCCAGGAGAGCAGGGACACAGGCGCGCACACCGAGGGCACGCGGCTAAACACACAAGGACGTCCACGCTGCCAGAGAGGGCTGGCGCTGCTCGTCTTGCTCAGGACGCTCTCTCCGGGGCGGCGGGATGCCGGGTTCTGCTAAGGGAAGGCAGGAGGAAAGCCAAGGCAGAGGAGGGGGTGGTTCTCATTCTGCATCCCTCGGGCTGAGGACCGTCTGTCTGCCCACTAGCCCGGAGGCTGGGAGCTTCTTTTTAGTCATCTCTGCTTCCCCAGCACTTAGGACACTGTCTGGCTTGAGTCCATCAGCAAGCCAAAGCTCTGGACTCCACCGCAACCATGTCCCTTTGCCCTGTTGGTTTACGATCACCCAGCACATCACTCCGTAGTGGATCCTCACCCCCGTTCCCCTTG
The DNA here is from genome assembly GCF_963924675.1 of Phocoena phocoena. NCBI lineage: Eukaryota > Metazoa > Chordata > Mammalia > Artiodactyla > Phocoenidae > Phocoena > Phocoena phocoena. Next base: position 8,045,335 of record NC_089226.1, read on the forward strand.
ACAAAGAAATAGGCTCAGGACGCCTCGGGTGGACACCAGGAAGAGACCATTTACCACTATCTAGGGCAGTGCTTGGCCCGTAGTATGTGTTAAATAAACACGCAAGGAACAAATGAGTGGCGCTCGGCTCTGACTCCAGTCTCCTGGCTCTCAGTCCAGGGGATGCAGAATAAGAGCTACCCCCTCGTCTGCCTCAGCTTTCCTCCTCCTTTCACTTTGCGGGACACACATCCTGTCTCCCCTGAGAGTGTGTCCTGAGGAAACAAGACCCAGTAACCCACAGCCCCATGCTAAGGAGCAAACGCCAGCCCCTCTCCAGCAGTGTGATACATCTGTCCGCTGGGCTGGAAAGAGAGCCTCATGTGTTTAACTGCATGCCGTCAACATCTGCACCCGAGTCCCTGTTCTGCTGGAGCAGTGGTAGATGTCACCTTCCCAGATAAGCCCTTGATGGCTTCCTACAGGCCATAGCCTTGGACACTTTGAAGTCCCTTCCTGGCCTCGCGATTCTATGGACATTCTATTCTATTCTGTGATGCTGGTCATACCTTGCATCCAAGAACCTCAGGGCTTTCAGACTCCACTGCAACCGTGTCACTTTGCCCTGTTGAGACACTGTTTGTATTTGATCTTCTGGCTGCTCCCTGCGAGTTGTTTTACCTTCCTGCCCAGATAACAAACTCAAGGCCACGGACTCCCTGACCAAGAAGCCAAGGCAAAGGCAGGCTTCTTGGGCTTTGCAACATCTGACTCTTATTAAGGCCCCCCCACTTCCAGGAGCGGCCATGCTCCATCCTTGTCAACAAGAGTATATCAACAGGATTGGCTCACACATGGGAAGTGTGACCTCAATGCTGGGGAGAGAAAGAGGAAGTACTGTCAAAAAGACTCTACCGATTACTTCTACCAGACAGGTGGAGATACAGTAAGTGGGAAGACGGCAGAGGGCCCCGTGGTTGCAGTGCAGGAAGGAGTGAAAGCAGAGGGAGGCTCAGTTGGATTCCGGATGTGAAGACAGCCAGGACGGGTGCCCGGGGGCCTACAGAAAACCCCAAGCCCTCCGGGCCAGCTGGGGCTGACCCCCAGACACTCACCCCCTTCTTAAGACCTTCCCCCTAGGTTCTGCCCACTCCGCTTCCCCAGCAGGCCACACCGTGGGTCCACACCGAATGAGACCGATAGTTTATTCTCATGCTGGAAAGAAACCAGTAGAAAATATATTAAAAAAAAAAAAAAGTTCACTTGGTGCTAAAATCCGGCTGCCCTTCCTCCCCCCCACCCCCCCACCCCACCCCCACCCCATACACATCAGTGCTCTTCTCCGACTCAGCTTCTCTGGGCCTCCTGCAAGAGCGCGAGGAGGGGGTCATCAGCTCTGAGGGCAAAGGTGAGGGTGCGGCGGCCGTAGTGCTCGGGGTCCTGCTCCAGGTTCTCGATCACCTCGGCCAGCAGGTGGGCCCGCTCCACGCCTGCGCCAGGGGCCTCGAAGCCCAGGGCAGTGAAGTGCACGTGCAGGTGGTAGTAGGAGGGCAGGTAGTGCAGGTACACGCGAAGGCGGTCTCCCGCCACCTGGTAGCGCTGCAGGATGGCTTCCTGGCAAGAAAGGGGAGGGGCGGGGAGGCTCATCGTGCTGCCCACACACCGGCGCCAGAACCCCCTCCTGCCCACGGCCCCGACCAGCCTCTCCACCCGCTGTTGGCTTCGGATCCCTGTCTTCCATTCTTGGGGGTCAGCAAGTGCAGGGGACAGCAGCAAGGCGGAGGCTCTTTCTCCCAAGGATGGGGACGGTGGCCTCGATCAGGCTTCCCCGCTCCAACCTGGTAAAACACCTGCTTCCTCACAGTTGCCTCTGGGCCTCTAGGAAGTCTCGGTGCTAAGGACAGGCCCAGGTTTCCAAGACTGTGGGGACTACCCTGCCCTGGATGATTTACCAGACTTGTATCATCAAGTAGGTGGGAAGAGGCCTTGCTCTCCCTTTCAGCATAGAACAGAGTGGAGCTGGGCTGCGGCAGAGCTAAGGGCTTGGTGGCAGAGAAAGGATAGGGGAGGGGACGCGAGCAGGGCTGCCCTGGACAGACCAGGGAGTCATAATAGGATCATCAAATTCTTGCAGGACTCCTGGTTGGAAGAGGAAAGCATCACCTTCGGCCCTGGCTCCCTTTGCCTGCCCCAACCTTGCTCAGGGGTAGAGCTTTTTCTACCACACCCCCTTCAGGAGCCTCCAAGGCTTGGAATTAAGAGGAGACTTAATTACCACTGTAGGCAAATCCCTGAGGCCGCAGGGGTGAAGAGAAAAAGACAGGGCCTCAGCGTGCTCGGAATACATCCTGGAATTGTATTCTATTCTGCATTTGGCGCTCCCCCGGGGATCTCGGCAGCAGGGTGACACCAGGACCAGGGCACCCGAAGGGCTTCCTGGGAGGTGCTGCCGGAACTGTCAGGGCAGGCGCAAGTGCTGGCCCAGCATCTCCCAGGGGCTCTGCATCCAGAGGCTGTTTCAGCAGAGAAACGAGTTACGGGGAAAAGAGAAAGGCAGCCAGGGGGATGGGGACGTGGGCATGCGGGGCAGAAGGCAGTCGGCACAGGACAGGCAGGGGCCACAGGTGAAGGGAGAGTGGCCCCAAGCACAGCCCCTCCTTCAGGTCTGCGGCAGAGCCTCAGAGCAGCTCTTGTTGAACCCGACCTGGTCGGGGGAGCCTCTTCCCCGCTGGGCACCCTGGTGACAGCAGGCCTGCCATGGAGGCCGCATCTTCTAATGTCTCCGGCTGAGACCAAGCCCACAGAATAATGGAATCAGAAGGAAGAAGGACCCCCTCCAGACACTGAGGCCCAGAGAGGTGAAGTGACCTGCCTGAGGTCATCCAGTGGGCTAAGGTCAAAGTGTCAAACCAGGACCAGGACCCAAGACTCGAGACTCTCTTCCCCCATCTCCCCTCGCCCCCAGGGCTCCTTTCAGCAACGCTGTGATTTCATTCGATTCAGCAAATCTCCCAGAGAGAAAGGATCCCAGAATGCCAGGTGCTAGAGGATTCAGTCTCTTCCCTCACGGTAGATGCGGGGACACAGACACACGTCAGGTCGTGCCCCATCTACCCGAGAAACACGTCTGGCATGATGTGGCTGTCGTGAGCGGGGCAGGTAACCCTGGGATGGGAGGGCATCCCAGACGTGACCTGCAGGACACAGGCAGGGAGCAAGAGCGGGAACCCGAGCTGAGGAAGCCCGTGTCGGGTGAGGCAAGGGGGTTAAGAGTAGAGCTAGAGGGCAGGGCAGGACCAGGAACAGGGGCCTCGTGAGGCCCCCTAAAAGCCTTCATGGGCCGCTGCACGGGCATTCGGAGAGGAGCCCTTTTCACGAGACAGACTTCTGGAAGGGGTGAGGAAAGGGGCCCGGGAACACAATGGAACTGGAGTGTAACGCCCCTGGGCTCCGGCACAGATTCGGCCCCGGCAGCTCACCTGCCCCTCCTGGAGGATGTTCCTGAGCAGTGGCAGGTGCTCTGGGGTGAGGTCCCGAAGCGACTTGATGTCCCGGCGATGGCAGATGGCAATCAGATACAGGTCATCGAGCTGTGCGGAGACAGGCAGGGGTAAACCGGGCTCAGCAGGGGACAGGGCCGGGGAGGCTGCCAATCGTGGAATTCCGCCCAGAAACCAGGAAGCACCCACACCCCAAGGCCTGCAGTGTCAGCCACGGCCAATCCCAGGGACCCCGTGGCAGGACCAATCCCCAGGCAACGTGGGCGTCCTCGTGGCCAGGGTGAGTGGGACAGTCTAAGGGACAGAGCTTCTGTTTATTCTTCCTGCTAAAAAATACCATATGAGAGTATTTACATACTCACAGCTGATGGGGAATGAGCGGCGGGAAGGAGGTTCAAGAAAATGCCAAGCACAACTCTTATGGTCTAATCGCATGTACAGAAGTAACTGCTGTAAGACATAAGGTGATAAGAGTGCAGGAGGAAGAAGGACAGACTAGCTAGGGTGATCCCGAGAGGCTTCCTAGAAGAGAAGGCAGGGCACCCGGGTCTTGAAGAAGAGGTAGGGTTTGGAGAAAGGGCATTGAGGTAGAGGAAAGCAAAGGCTCAGAGGCAAGAAAGTCTAGGGCATCTAGGTGGGAGAGTAAACAACTCCATGTGCCTGGAATCAGAGGCAGGCGAGGAAGTGAAGGGGCATGTGACGGGGGGGAAGGGAGCCTCAGGCCAGCGGGGCAGTGAGCTCCACCACGGCTTCACCCTCTCCTCCCTTCCCCTATCTCACAGGGCTCACAGACGGCCCTTCCTGCCATCCGTCCTAAACAGTGCCTTGCTGAGGACCTGGAGTTCACAACAGTCCTGAGACCCAAGGCCAACAAGGTCTTGAGCCAGAGAAGAGCAAACGGACTCTTCCTCTTGCCCAGAAAACCCTCCCAGCCGTCTCTGCTTACCCAAACCCTGGCCTTGGCCAGTTTCACATCCTCGTGCGAGGCAAGCCCCAGACACCAGGGCTCCAAGGGCCGAGGCATGGAGAGAATCCAGCAGCCCTCAGCCCTGCAATCTGAGCTGCTAGATTCCTCAATGAGATAATTTGGGGACCATGAGTCACCCAACCAAATCCCCAAGGGCCCCAACTTAAAAACTTAGAATGACATTCTCCATATGGTGCGGGATGTCCAACTGTGCCTCTTCATGCCAACAGTCTCTCCATGCCATACACATTCTTCTCCTCCAGGGCCCTAAGAATCCAGGCTTTCTGCCCCAGACCTGCTACAGATGAGCCCAGTGGGAACCTCCCGGCAGATGGCTAAGCTGTGCCCACCCAGGCCTCCGTTTTGCCTACAAGTCCCTTCTGGGCTCTTCCTTCTCATGGCCTGTGTCCAAGACTCTCGCACTAGCTAGGGGCCCAAGGAGAAGTAGGAAATAAAACTGCTTGAACCTGGAGTGTGTGTGCATGTCTGTGGGTGTCTTCAGCTGTTCCACGTGTCACTGTCACAGGACTTCCAAATAACAGTAGCCTTTATTTTAGATGGTATCTGCTGATGAACGCCAAACGTGACATGAAATCACACCTCTCTGCTCCACTGGCATCGAGTGAAGCATGAAGGCTGTGCCAGGTATCAGCTCACGGGATGGGCGAGGGAAGGAAAACAAACCCATTCTTTGGGATCAGACGTGACCCTGCATTTCCTGCAGGCAGCCAAAGGGCCCCGGCCCAGAGATACCGGTGATGGGGCTCACAGTGAGGTGAGGAAGGAGGAGAGAAGGCGGCCAGAGGCTGCAGAGGACAGGAGGGGCGGTGTGAGTGAAGACGGCTCCCGGGAAAGCTGCTCTCAAGAAGGTCGGGGCAGGGGCCGCTAGGGGGCCAGGCAGCAGAGCTGAGAGGCTTGGAGGAGGGGGGTGGCCCTGGGCCACCGGAGGCCTCCTCTGTGGCTCGGGTAGTGCACGGGACTCCTCGGGTCGGTCACCCTACTTTCTGCCGGCCAGTGTTGCAGACCGTGGGCCTGCCTGGATCTGCCGGTATCCAGGGCACGGGGAGAGGGTGAACCGTCCACCTCAGGGCTCCAGGTGCTCCTGGAAGAGAGGGTGCAGCTCCCCAGCTTGGCTGGTAAAGGAACAGCCCGCGAGGTCATGGATGCAAACACTGCCCCATCCTCACCCCCAGGGTGGGAGGTGAGCCAGAAAGAGGCTTTAACTGGCCCATTAAAGTGTAAACATTTGTTTTACGTGCTCCCACTGCAGAGAACTCAGGCCTCCCCTTTGGTTAATTATAATCTGCTTAGAGAGAGCGAGCAACATGAGGAGGAAAGGGCAGGATTAAGGAGGCCCAGCAGCCTGGAGCAGGGCACTCAGAGACCAGAGAGGCCCAGTACGAAATCCCTTACCTGCTGCTGGTTCCACTTGAGGTCGGGGATGAGGACAAAGCCATCAGAGGGATCTGGATTCTCAAAAACAATCCGGTCAGCTTCAGCCTTCCTGTCGAGAATATTGTACACCCACTGGAAGGAAGGGGAGAGAGGGGGTTCACAGACCAGTCATTTTCCCTGAGAGACACCCCACAGTGGGCCAGGTAGGCTCTCAGGCCTCCCCAGGAAGGACAGCCAAGTCTGAAAGGGCCACTATGCTCGGGGGACCGACATCAGGCTGTCCTGTTCCGGGGAGCTACTCCTGGGGGTCCGGAAGGGACTTCCCCTCTCCCACTACAGCCATCCCCACAGGGACCACGGCAACTCAGACAGGGCCATTGAGGCAGTTCCTGGCCGGCACTGTGCACATGCTCTGCTCTGGCCTCACAGGCCTGGTCTGCAGCCGCCCCTTCCACTGCCCACAGGACTCGGGAAAAGCGTCCCATGGGCGGGCCCTGTCCCACTTTATTCAGGACCACGGGCAGAGAGTCAGGCTGGGGGTTTCTTCTGCAGAGGAAGTCCGCTACACACCAGGGTGGGGAAAGGCTCAGGTTCTAGAAGTTAGTGTGCTGGGTTTCTCAGCCTGCTGGGATCCTTGTGAGGGCTGGGGTTAGCACCGCTGCCCCACCTGGGGACCCAGCTGACATGCACCCTTCATGACAAAGCAGAACAAACGCCACGTGGAGAGGCGATTACACAGACCTTTCCTGTTAACCCCAGGCTGCCAGCTCTCTCACGCCCTTTGATTAGCTGCTGTCAACAGTCTTCAGAGGACCCTTCCTTGGGCGCTGCGTGAATCCCAAGGGCATCACTTTACCATTAAGGTCCCGGAGGCCTCTCTGAAGAAGCCAGCCTGCAGGGAGGTTAAGATAAGAAGGCCCCTGTTCTCACGGGGATCCAACCCCCCAGCCCCGGCTCTTCTCCACTTCCCCAGAGGTCTGAGAGCCCTTTGCCAACACGACTTCCTTCCAGGCCAGTGAACTCTGTGCCTGAAATCCGAGAGCGAACCCTGCTGGAGAGCCACAGAGAGGGCAGGACCTGGGCTCATACGGCTGCCCCTTCCGCCCTGCAGTCACGAAGGGCCTCAAGCTGCTCGAGCGGTGGATGGGAGGCCAGGGCGCCGACACGGCCAGGCCAGCGGAGGGCTCCTCTGCCCACCACCAGGAACGCGGGTGCAGCAGTGTCAGTGAGGGCCAGGGCTACACACATCCTCCCCCATGCCCCGCCGAGTCCACATCCTCTGCTGTCGGCCAGCAGGGCCAAGGCCAAGTGCAACTGTCTGAGATGCAGAGCGAGGAGGCAGAGAAAACCTGCCTGGGACAATCTGGGCCTCCCAGACCCCCTGGTAAGACCCACAGCCCGCTCACAATATGGTCAAGAAGAGCCTGGCAGTGCCACTTGTTGGGTGGAGTCTGGGGGCCGCCCAGCAGTGGCTTCCTCGTGCAGCACTGGGGCCAGAGCGATGCACAGCCCAGCAGGTGGAGAACATTCCAGGGAGGGACATTCCAGTCAGAATGTCCTCTCTGACTGGAACTCTCTCTAAGAATGTGCTACTGGAGAAAAAGCGCCAGCCGGATCCTGACCTGAAACCTCCCAAAAATAAACGGGAGGGAGGGGATGGTGTCCCTGCGTGGAGAGCCCTGGTGTGGCCCAGCCTCCCTGGGGCCCTGCTTTTGCCCACAGATAAGCAGCTCTGCCTCCGCCTGGAAAGCAGATGTCGTCTGGGAGAGAATGAACAGGCTCTGGAGCCCAACAAGACTGGGCTCATCTCTCACTTCCACCACTAACTAGCTGCACGCTGGCAAAGTGACTTCATCTGGGACTTCCCTGGTGGCACAGTGGTTAAGAATCCGCCTGCCAATGCAGGGGACAGGGGTTCAAGCCCTGGTCCGGGAAGATCCCACATGCCTTGGAGCATCTAAGCCCGTGCGCCACAACTACTGAGCCTGCGCTCTAGAGCCTGCGAGCCACAACTACTGAGCCCGCGCGCCTAGAGCCCGTGCTCCGCAACAAGAGAAGCCACCGCAGTAAGAAGCCCACGCACCGCAACGAAGGCCCCCGCTCCCCACAGCTAGAGAAAAGCCCGCATACAGCAACGAAGACCCAACGCAGCCCAAAATAAATAAATACATAAAGAACTAGCATCTTTAAAAAAAAAAAAAAAAAGTGATTTCATCTCTCTAAGCCTTGGTTTCCTCCTTCCTCAAGAGGATCTAACAACACCCCCAAGTGAGGGTTGTGGTGCGAACTGTAAGTGAGAAAATGCGTGTGAAATTGCCCAACACGGAGCCCTGCCCAGGGATGCAACTGAGAACAGGGAAGGTGCTGGGAAGGCTCCAAGGGGAGGTCAGGCTGGGCTTGCCCGAGGCTACAAGACCGACTGTGGAAAGGCAAAAAAGAAAGCGGATGAGAGCAAAGGAGGTGCGCTGAGGGGACCACGTGCGGGGCTGGAACGGCACGTGAGGGCTGGGAAGCTGTGCTGTGATGAGCCTATCTCACGGGACCACCCTGTGCGGCAAGCCCGTAAGGTGGGCACTGTCGGGGTCCCCATATTGCAGGGAAGGAAGAGCTAGGTGCAAGGAAGTTCATCCAAGTTCACACATTCCGACCCAGAGTCCGGCCCCAGAGCCCAGGCTGCAGGCCACATGGGTAAGGCCTCTGGGAGAGCCGGGAGAGGTCTGAATACACAGGATGTCTCAGCCCAGATTAGAGAGGGAGGAGAGCCAGGGAACAAAGCCCACATGAATCATAGGGGTGACATAAGGGAGAGTAACACGCTGGGAAAGCAAGCCCGGGAGCCTCGGCCCCACAGACGATATGGGGGTGCTGGCAGCTTCTGGACGCACCCGGCACGACTTCTTCCCTGTAGGCGACACTGGCAACTGACCCAGAAGCCCCTCTCCCCGAGCCCCCTCTTCACTCTCCTCCTGCTCTTTTTTGCTGGCCCCTCTCCTGCAGCCGCCCCTCCCCTGCCTGCGTCTCAGCCCCACACTCTCCCGTCCTCCCTGGAACCTGTGTGGGCAACGGCGGCCACCACTCTGGTGCCTTTTCTGCGCTGGAAATGGCAGCAGGCACATGATATGTGGCACGGCTCTCAGCTTCCACTGGGACCCCAGGAGGGAGGTGCCGTCGGTCACATTTTCCAGACAAGGAAACTGGGACTCAGAAATGAAGGATGAGATCGTGAGGCTCCGGGGCGGCAGGACTAGAGTCCAAACCCTGGGCCGACAGAGAAGCCCTGATCAGATGACTCACAAATCAGTCTCCAAGGATCCAGATGCAGACACCCCACCGCATTTTTTTTTACTGGGAAATTACAAACACCTCAAATTTGAGCAGCCAAATAGGGTAGTTGGCTTAGAGCACAGACGCTGGGGCCAGACCGCCTGGCTTTGAAGCCAGTCTCCAAAGGCCTGCTGTGAAGATACGATGCCTGTAAAATGCTTGGGACAGTCGCTGTTCTGTCACCTCGTGAGTTCCAAGAAGTGCCAAACTAACTCACCGTCCTCCACGTAAACCACTCCGCTGCCCACGCCCCCGTGCTGGCTAACAATCCGACTCTGTACCATGCATCGCCCAAGCTACCCCTGGACTCACCCCAGGCCCTTCCCTCACTGCTCCAAATCACCCACGTCTACGCCTTAATCGCAAGGGAAGCTCCCCGCTGCCCCTGCCTCGGTTCAGTCTTCCTCCCTCTTCTACTCTCACAACTTCCAATGATTCTTTAAATCTGATCACGTTACCCGCGTGCTTCAAACCTTTAACAGGATGCTCATCGCTCTGGCAATCGCCCACAAATCTGACGATCATTAGAACAAAAAGATTTTTTTAAATGCGGATTTCCCAGCTCTACTCCCAGCTTCATTCTGACTCAGGAGATATGGAGGAGGGCCCTGTGCTCTGTATTTAAAGAAATCTAACCAGGCCATCCTGACGAGCAGCAAGGTGTGGGAACTCCTGGTCTCCTGGACAAAGTGCACAAGCCTCTTTGTGGCCCCCGCCTGCCTTCTCCTGCCCGTTCCCGAAATGCATCAAATGGGTCCAGTCCTCTGTGCCCCTATACTTGTTCCTCCCTCTGCCTGGAGTGCCCTGTCTGCCTCTTCCAGCTGGCAAACTTCTCTTTGTCCTTTAAGACCCAACTGGAGGATCCTCTCCCCTGTGAAGCCCCCCACTGTCTGGGCTGATCACTCGCCCTCTGTGTCGATACTGTACCTCGCGTATAGACCGCCAAAGTGCTCATCCCATTATACTGCAGTTACCAGGTTGCAGGCCTATCTTCCTTACAAGACTGTGGGGACATTATCAGTGTTTATCTTGGTGACCCTCCAGAGCCTAGCACAGGGCCTGGTACATAGGGGATGCTCATTAATACAATGACTATTGCCCATTAAGCTGAGTGCTTGTAAACTTGCTAGAAACAGCCGAGAAAGGATACATGGGAAATTCCCTGGCAGTCCAGTGGTTAGGACTCGGCGCTTTCACTGCTGTGTGCCTGGGTTCGATCCCTGGTTGGGGTACTAAGATCTCACAAGCCATGCGGTGCGGCCAAAAAAAAAAAAAAGAATACATGAACGCTCATGTCAAGCAGAAGCTGGTAGAGCAGAGGGGTTACTATTTCCCAAGAGGATCTGCATGATGGCCTGTGAGAAGGTATATATACGACTCACACCAGCTGTATTACAGGCTTCCTCTCTTGAACCCCACATACGCGCACATCCAGTGCAGCAGGACACACATTCCAGGACATCCCCCCGCAATCTTAGACACAGTCTAGGAAGATGGAGACATATTTCCCGTCTACTTAGAAGACAGGGCAAGTGCTGGGACTTCCTTAAAAAAAGGAAAAAGTCAAGCCACTGTGAGTTAGAGGAGCCTTGTGCAAATAATGTGCAGGGGACCACGGCTAACAGCTGGGTTGGGTCTTCCCCAGGGGACCCCCTGCAAGCCCTGTCAACCTCCTGTCCTTCCTCCTCCCAGGCACAATCCACATCCCGAGACCCCACATACAGGACACCCTCCCTCCTCCGGGACAAATGCTGTGAGCTTCCCACACTAGGACGTCCCACACCACCACAAAAAGATTTTGTGGTGGAGTATGTAGAGATACTCTACAGGAGAACGCCTGATCCATCACATTATCTCTGAGCGTGCACATGGGACCAGTTCCAGGCAGAGGCTCTGGCTGGTGCTGGGCACAGACCCAAGAAGTCGGATGTCTTAGCGAAATGGCCTTGCACCTGGCCCAGTTGCTGAAGACACTTCGAAGATGCTCCCAACCCACGGCCATCGCCCTGGGAGAAGAGGCCCTGCACCAGCCCCCGAGCCTGCCCCCTGCAATGGATGCAGGGGAGCAAGGGAAGGGGGTTTCTACCCTGTGACTCAACTCCTGGAGGCTGGTTTGCTATGGGTGAAACCAGGGATAAGAGTCTGGACGAGGAGGCCTAACCAGCACCCGTCTTTACCGTTCACAGACCCCCGGCCAGGGCAAGCCATTCTGAGACCGTATCAAGGCTACTGTAGAGTACTTAGAAATTCTTTCCACGAACTGGACTGCTCTGAGATCCCCGAGTGCCTCGGCGGCGTGCCCAAGACCGCTGTCAATTCCCTTATCAATGAAGGTGACTATCCTCTATGAAAGAGCGACAGCCTCAGCCCAGCACTGTCTATGCCGTCTATCCTGCTTATTCTTCTCCACAGCACTCACAATCTCACGTTTTGTGTGGTTACTTATATATTCCCACGCTGACACCTGAACAAGGAGGTAAGCTCCGTGAAGGCAGGGGCGCCGTTCTACTCTCTGCCGTGTCCCGTGGCCTGTGCGGCGGGAGAGCGCTGGACCCTGGCACCACCTCGACAGGTGCCTGAGAAGATACACTGGCCGTGGGGACAGCACTCCGAATCTGACCCGTGGGGCTGGCCCAGGCCGTGGCGGCCAGTACCTGGATGCTGAGGCTCTGGGACTCCAGGTGCGGTAAGGTGATGTTCTTGTAATCGTCGCCCGTCTCCCGGACCAGGCGGAGGTCCCGGTGCAGGTACTTTTGCAGGTGTTTCTCTGTGGCAGGGTAAACCACGGTTGTCTTCACGTCTGCAATGACACAACACAGCCCGGGCCACAGTCAGCCACTCTCTCCACACAGTCCTGCCACACTCTGACCCTGACAGGCACCACGGAAAGGATGGGCCCGGTCTCTCTTTGATTCTCCAGTGAAGGGAGCCAAAGACTAAGAAGTTATGTTCACCCACGACCCACTCCCACGAGGTGCCTCGTGCCATTAAATTCATGACCTGAACCACACTCGGAATCTGGAAAATGTACGGTCTGGAAAATGTACGGTTTTCACTGATGGGTCACTAGGTCCCTCATCACCCTTAACCCTAGCCCTTCCCTCTTATTTTCTAGGCACAGGAATAAAACGTTTCTGTGGTTAGGACTCCGCGCCTCCACTGCAGGGCGCACGGGTTCGGGGAACTAAGATCCCACATGCTGCGCAGAGTGGCCAAAAAAAAAAAAGAAAAAAAGCCACGCAGCCACCTTAACGCAGAGCAGTGCAGCACGACAGTGGCTGAAGGCACAGACTCTGGGGCTGGACCACCAGGGTCCACGTCCTGGCTCTGCCTGCTCCTCACTTGGGACCCCTGCCCCAGTCCAGGTGTTTACCCTCCCTGTGCCCCTACGTCTCCATCTGTCAGCTGAGGGTGATAATAGCTCATATGTCATAGGGTTGGGAGGATTAGCGAGTTAATACCTGTGGGGCTCTTAGAACAACAATGTCTAACACGTAATAAATACTGGCTATTTTCAGCCCAGGGTTACCCAGTCTTGACTTTGGCACCATCAACATTTCCACCTAGATAATTCTTTGCTGTGGGGCTGTCCTGTGCATTGCAGGCTGTTTAGCAGCATTGCAGGTTTCCGCCGGGATGCTAGTTAAACCATCTCTCCAGTTGCGACAACCATAAACGCCTCCAGACATTGCCAAGTGCCCCTGGGGGATAAAACTGCCCCCAGTTGAGAATCACCGTTTTCATCACAAGGAAACCTGGTAGTGTCCCTAAAGAGACTCTAGGCTAGGGTCCTAGTAAAACACCACCCGGTTTTGGTTAAGTCCTTTTTCCTATTTCTCTTAACATCTGCTACAACAGCTTCAACATAGATCTTAAAAGCAGGGAAGGAAAATGTTGTCTTAAAATCAGTTGGGATGTTTCTCAAAGGATCCAAGTCCTCCTTGACTCTAGATTCAGATGTGCTCTCCCAGAGAGGTCCCTGAGAGGAGCGGCCCAGCATGGGCATCGGACACTCCAGGAAATGCTCAGACTCACCTACATACCCAGAACTACCAACCTAGGGCTGAGGACGTAGGCGATTTTCATGCTCATTTCACAGGTGGGTAAAAAGAGTTCACAGGGATTCCAGACTCATTCGACACCACGCTGTGGGATGGGGCAGAGACGGGACTGGAACCATGGTCTTCCCTCCCTGAAGCCTGCTCTTTCCACCTCTGCCTGAAGGCCCACATCGTCTTCCAGCAGCTGAGTGCGGGCGTCCAAAGGCGCAATGCCAAGAGCGTGATGCCTGGTAGAACCAGAGGCCCCTGGCCTGTCAGCTCTAGCAAGCAGAGCGGCGCAGCATGGAGACACAGGCTGGCATACGACTCTCCCCTTCCTGGCTGTGCCACCTTGGGTGTTATTTAACCTTTGAATCTCAGCTTCCTCATCTATTTATGGTGCTCATAAAATCTAATTTACAGAGAGTCGTTGTTATCGTTAAACAAGGCATGTCAACTGGACCCACGTAAGCGCTAAATAAATGTCACCCCGCTTCCTAGGAATCTCTGCATCTGACCTGGAACGGGAGGCACAAAAGTCTCCTCGCAAGTGAGTCACTTCTCACTCCCACCACCCTCTAACAGCCCTGGGTCACAGGCCAGAGATCAAAGGTCAAGCACACCAAGCTCTCAGGAGACAGGAGACTGCCTGAAACAGATGGAATGTCAGCACCTTGGCCCTTGCAGTGCAGCCTGCTGGGGAAGGACGAGATGCTGGCACCAATCAGCCTGGGTTCAAATCCTGGCTGTGTAACCTTGGGCACGTGAGAAGCCAGTGAGCAGCAGGTGGGAAACCTCTAGAAGCTGCCCTCCACCTGCACCCCCATGGAAAAGTGCTCCTCCAATGCTGGCTCTTACTCTCCTTGTGTCGCCTGGGCGGGGCAGGCGGAGAAAGGCGCTCCCTCCGGGTGGGGAGACGGGCCGGGACAACCTAGAGAAGAGCCCGGCCCCACTGGCAATGCACACGCAGCCCTGGGCTCCCGGCCTGGGGGCCCCTGGCCGCTCCAGACTGGAAAGCCACGGGGCCGATGGGCATGCCCGCCTGCCAAGGCTGGCCACAGACCGCCCCCGCCGCAGAGCCCTGGGAACCGGCCCCTCCTGCCCTCCCCCCAGCAGCAGGGAAAAATAAAAAGGCACTTTCCGGGGCTTCCCTGGTGGCGCAGTGGTTGAGAGTCCGCCTGCCGATGCAGGGGACGTGGGTTCGTGCCCCGGTCCGGGAAGATCCCACATGCCGTGGAGCGGCCGGGCCCATGAGCCACAGCCGCTGGGCCTGCGCGTCCGGAGCCCGTGCTCCGCAATGGGAGAGGCCATAACAGTGAGAGGCCCACATACTGCAAAAAAAAAGGCACTTTCCAACTGCTCACTTTCTGCCGTCCTGTTTCCTTTCCTGAGACCCGCCTGCCTGGAGGAGGCGCACCTTGCTGCACTCTGAGCCCTGCCAGAGCCAGTCACCCCTTGCCCGGCCTCGGTCAGACCCTCGCTGCTGGCATCAGGGTGGGGACGCCCCTCCAGTCTCGCCCAGGCCCTGCTCCAAGCCCACTGACCGCCACTCTCCCCCGGCCGTCTCTGCCCCAGCCACAGAGACCCCCTTACACTCCCCACCGACTCCCACCTCTAGGCCTCACGCCTGCTGCCCCGTCTCATTCCCTTAGGCCTCCGTCCAAAGGCCAGCTCCCAGACGGCCCGACTAGAGAGGCACCCCTTACCTCCCCACACCCTGCCTCCTTCACCCCTCACTGCCTGACGATGGAGGACATATTTATTGTCTGATTCCCCCATTAGACGGACTTCCCTGGAGGACAGGGATTTTTGTCTACCTTAAAATTTTGTTTTATCATTTTATCCCCAGCACCTGGAAGAGCGCCTGGTATACAGCAGGTACTCAACAAATACTGAACAAATGAAAAAATGAATCTGGTCTTTTTAGACTTTAAACCCAGGAAGAGCATTTCTTGTCCCAAATGGAATAAAACCTCTCCGGAAAAAAAGAAAAAAAAGGTCAATATATTTCCCAATGCTGAGTTTCTCACTGGCAGCCAAAAGCAAACTCTGGTGTTTATCCAAATGACCTGCAACTGAGCTTCACGAGGAATCTGGGCGAGAGTCAATGCCCGATAAATGCTCAAACCATCGGATGAAAATACGTCGGGGAAGAGGACGTCCACTCAGGGCCTCAAAAACATCTCCTCAGAGATTACTTATTAATTACAGAGGCGGACACAAAGTGACTGGACTGAACATCACTCCTCATGGGATGAACTGACGCCCTGGGCCTCCTGGGCTGTGCCGTGGTGTGCAAGACAAAGCGCATAACCTGCATCCAATCGCGAGGCGACATCCTCCTCCCAAACCCAGGGACGCTCTACGGAACAAGTGGCTTCACAGCTCTTCCCAAGTGTCAAAGTTAGGGCTGAGGGACTGCTCCAGATTACAGGACGCTAGGGACTGGACTGGATCCTGGACGGGGGCAGGACGGGGGTGTGCGGGAGATTCCTGCTTGAAAGGTGGTACTGAAACCCTGGCAAGATTTAATAGTGGTCTCCACATCACTTAATGGCTTTGTATACATGTGGAAGTTCCCAAAATTGATCATTTTACTCTGGTTCCTAGGAGACACACACTGGCGTGCTCAGCACTGAGGGGCTACCACGTCTGCAACTTACTTTTCAATAACAGAGCGAATAGTAACAAAATATTATTATATGTGTATGTGGAGAGAGAAAAAGGAAATGTGGCCAAATGTTAACAAGAGGTGAAGGGCTTTTTAAGGGAGTTCTTTGTACTATTCTTACAGCCCTTCTGTAAGGTTGAAAATTTTTTTCGAAATATAAAGTTACATAAAAACGTGTTGGTACTCTCGAGACCCTGGGTGCTAACTGCCAGTGGAGGTACCAGGCACTGTCCTAAGCCCTGCATGCATAGGTACCCACTCACTCCCCACAGCCAGTGTGAGACGGGTATGACTTTGGTCCCCACGTCACACACGAGGAAGCTGAGGCTCAGAGCTGGGCTTCAGCCTCGGCACCACGTACCAGCCGCGCAGGTCAGCAGACGTGGCTTCACCCTCCGCCTGGCGCCCTCTCTGCCAACCCCAGTTTAACAAGTTGACTTAAGGGGCCACCTGCCCAGGGTGAGAAGTACCTGGCACCTCCCAGCCCAGAAGCTTCTCCCAGTAGCTAGAGAAGCAACAAGGAACTTCCTGACCCTGCCCTCCTCCTGGCATTCTTAAAAAAAATCAACTCCAAAACCAACAGCTCAAGAATGTTCACAACCTATTGAGAGCATCCCTGACATTCCTTACAAGGGCTTCCTATTCGTCATGCTTCTTCAAACTTTGTTTTTATTTTTAGTTTAAGGTGTGTTTGCACATAGGTTAAAAGTCAAACCAAGCTTGTTTTTATGTTTTCTGCTCCTGTCTGAGCACCATTTTCAACTCTTCCGGCCATTTCCTTGCTTTCGTACTTCCACAGTGCCAAATTACAAACATTTTTATAACTCGTTCCACCTTGATTTTTCAGTTTTACTATTATTTATTAACCTCCCATTATGGAAGGTAAGGATTTAGCTGTTTTACCAACTCTGTACCAGAAGAGCGCGAGTACGCATGTGCGCACACGCTCTTCTACCCCATCCTCACACCACCCCCAGATCACAATTTTGGATAAATCAGTACTCAACATCAATACCATCATGATGATGTAAATGCTGTCTACTGCTGAAGAGTACACTATGACTATTTTTCCTTTTCAGCACAGTTTTTGGTATGCAGTTACTATTTACTTTTTTTGTTTTCTTTTCTATAAACTTGTCGCTACTTCGTCCCCACACCCACTTCCCTTTTTATAAAAATCTCCTCTTGATGTTACAACTCATCAGGTACAAGGGTAACAGTGTGTTCACGGAGCCTGCAGGTGCCCCGTGCAGAGCTGTGGCCTAGGAGCTCCGAGCACTGCCCTCGCCCCCTCTCTTGTGCTGGCTACCTTGTTTCCCGGGTCCGTTATCTTCCTCTTTCACGTGGATGTCCTCATTTTACTGAAGCAGTGCTTCTCAAGCTTTAGTGTACATCAGAACCACCTGACTCAGGACGCCTGGGGTGCGGTCCAAGAATCTGCATTTCTAACAAGTCCCCAGATGCAGCTGCTGCCGCCGGGCCAAGGACCATACATCAAGAACCACGGCCCTGGGCTTCCCTGGTGGTGCAGTGGTTAAGAATCTGCCTGCCAATGCAGGAGACGTGGGTTTGAGCCCTGGCCTGGGAAGATCCCACAGGCCACGGAGCAACTAAGCCCGTGCACCACAACTACTGAGCCTGCGCTCTAGAGCCCGCGAGCCACAACTACTGAGCCCACGCACCTCAGCTACTGAAGCCCGCAGGCTCTAGAGCCGGTGCTCTGCAACAAGAGAAGCCTGCACACCGCAACGCAGAATAGCCCCCTCTCGCCTCAACTAGAGAAAGCCTGCGCGCAGCAACGAAGACCCAACACAGCCAAAAATAATAAATAAAGAAATTTAAAAAAAAGAACCATGGCACTAAAGTACAAACTCAAGATGCATCCAGAGATATGGCGCAAGGAAGATACATTTAGAGACTTGGAACATCTGAAAATGTCTTTATTCTACTGTCGCACTTAATTAAGCGCTTGGCTAAAGAATTCTAGGATGGGGGCTTCCCTGGTGGTGCAGTGGATGGGAATCCGCCTGCCAACGCAGGGGACACGGGTTTGAGCCCTGGTCCGGGAAGATCCCACATGCCGCGGAGCAACTAAGCCCGTGAGCCACAACTACTGAGCCTGCGCTCTAGAGCGCGCGAGCCACAGCTACACGGTAAGCCCGTGTGCCTAGAGCCCATACTCCACAACAAGAGAAGCTGTGACAATGAGAAGACTGCGCACCACAATGAAGATTAGCCCTGGCTCGCTGCAACTAGAGAAAGCCCACGCACAGCAACGAAGACCCAATGCAGCCAAAAGTAAATAAATTAATTTAAAAAAAAAATTCTAGGATGGATAGCAATGACCCTCCAAGTCTGAAAGCACTGCTCTGTGACCGTCTAGACTGCAATGCTGCGAGGAAGCCTGAGTCATTCTGATCCCCAAACCTTTGTACTAACCGGTTTTTTCCCCGCTGTCCCCCGTGTCCTGATGGTGTTGATGGGTCTTGGAGCGGGTTTATTTTCATCCATCGAGCTGGGTAAGTGTCAGGCCCCTTCAGTCTTGAAAATCATGTTCTTCAGTCCTGGGACTCATTTTTTTGATTATTTTCTTCCCCATTTTCTCTGCCCTTTCCTTCTGGAACACTACTTGCATATTTACCTTGTTTGATTCATCTTGTAGTTTTTTTTCTCTCCCATTTTCCAGCTCTATGTCTTTCTGCTCTACTTTTCAGGAATTTTTCATCTTCTCTTCTGTTTTCATTTCTGTTGCATTTTTTAAAATATTTATTTATTTATTTATTTGGCTGCAATGAGGTCTTAGTTGCAGCACATGGGATCTTTAGTTGTGGCATGCAGGATCTAGTTCCCTGACCAGGGATCAAATCCGGGCCCCCTGCATTAGGAGCATGGAGTCTTACCCGCTGTACCACCAGGGAAGTGCCATTTCCACTGTATTTTTAATTTCTAAGAGCTTTACCCTTGCGAGTGCACCGCGGGAGCAGGCGAGACGCGGGAGCTAGGGAGCCCTTACCGGCCGAGCCTGACGGCCGGAAGTGGCTGTTTTGGGACTGAGCTGGCACAGCAAACTTCTGGTCCACGTCTCCTACTTCGAGTTAGTCCACAGAGCGTGTCGGGGCCGAGCCCTGCTGATCAGCATGATCACGGACGTGCAGCTCGCCATCTTTGCCAACATGCTGGGCGTGTCGCTCTTCCTGCTTGTCGTTCTCTATCACTACGTGGCCGTCAACAATCCCAAGAAGCAGGAATGAAAGTGGCGCTTTCTCCGCCCCAGGGTTCCAGGACATAGTCTGAGGCAAGATGGAGGGTGTGAGGGGCCTTCACACTTCACTTCATCCCTTCTACCCATCACAACATACAAAGCAACTACACCTGGATTTTTCCAAACAACTTTTATTTCCTCAAAGTCTTCCTTAATCTTATGGAACAAGAAGATACCACTGAATAGGGCCCAGCATAGGGCTACTTTATTTTCTACTCCCTCCCCCCGATATAAGAAGATAGATTTTTTTTGTGGTCCCCCCTCGCAAAAAAAAAAAAAGAGCTTTAAAAAAAACTTCCTTATTGATAGTATCTTGTTCTTTTGCTTTCTATACACAATTTCTCTCTGAGATTAATGATAGTCTTTGAAAATTCCTTCTCCCTGC
Organism: Phocoena phocoena; assembly: GCF_963924675.1. Taxonomy (NCBI): domain Eukaryota; kingdom Metazoa; phylum Chordata; class Mammalia; order Artiodactyla; family Phocoenidae; genus Phocoena; species Phocoena phocoena. The sequence continues at coordinate 8,064,858 of NC_089226.1, forward strand.
GTAGTTTCTGTCTCCTCCAAGTCTCTTTCTTTTCCTTCCTTCCTTTTCCTTGTCCTTTCTTTTTTAACTGAGGCATTACTCAAAAGTCTGCCACCTGGTTTGTCCACTCACTCATATGTTAAGAGTAGAGCACTAAGTCGCTGGCGGCAAGCCTGCGGACACACGAGCGCTCACCTGGAGCCTCCTTTTAGGATCATCGGGCTATTCCTTTGCATGATGGAGCCCTCCAGAACTTAAGTCTTTTCTCTTGGGCTGGTCAGATTGCCCACACGATTCTTCCGGTTTCCTGTGTGGAGGTAGGAACCTGGCAGGCAGCATTCTGAGCGATGAGGAAGAGAAGCGGGTGGCTGGAGGGAAGGTGGCCAGGGGTCATCTCAACACTAAACGTGCTGACTTCCACTTAACCTTCTACGTTTTGGTACCATCACCCCACGCTCACCGGCACCTAGAATCTCTAGACCCACCTCTGGAAGGAGCAGTTACCAGTCCTGTGAAGCAGGAAAGAGGAGTTTGGCAGCCGTGGCTCAGATTCCCCTCGGCTGGCTCAGGTTTCCCCTCTCAGACCTGCCATGTCAGTTCCTCCTCCCTTCGCTTCCTTGGTTTGTCTCCTCTCCCTCTAGTCTTTATGGTAAAGGTAAGTCCTTTCATGCCATTTTTCGTGAGGGTTTTAAAGGAAACAGGTGGGCACTTGAACTGCCCCCTTTTAACTGGAGCCCAGGTCCCTGTCCTTCTGTCTCCCTTCTAATGCTTTATTTTTCTTCTTAGCCGTTTACTGACTCTTGACCTATTTGTCATTTACGGTTCCTCTCCTCCAACTGGACATCAGCTCCTTGAGAGCAAAGACTCTGTTTTGTACACTGGGTGTACTTTGCCTGAAACGGCACCTGACACGTGTTGGGCCCTCACCATACAGTCTACAGAACACAGTATATGCCACTTTACCGATAAGAGAGTGCGTGCGTGTACAACTGCATACACATACGCACACACAGAAAAGAGTCCGAAATTCAGGACATACTCCAAGATGGGACGTCATCTCTGGGCAGTGGAGATGTGTGTAATTGTAATTTTTTAAATTAGTTGTTTTGGGTATTCATTACATTTTCTAAAACAAATATGGATCACTTCATAACAAATATATTAAAAACAGAAAAATAAGCCACCCCTTAAAACTGAAGCCCAGGGAGGTTAGGAACTTACCCAAGGTCATACAACTAGTTAAGTGGTGGGGCTGAGATTGAACCTAAGAAGTCTGACTCGTCTATGCAATAGTGCTTTCCCTGCTACAGGGCCATCCTCTTCCAGGCCTTCTCCTAAGAGACCTGTGCTGCAGCCACTTTCTCCAAGAAGCAGCCCCATCAGGTAGGAGAGACACGATTAGTTCCAACCCCTCCTGGAGACACGTAAACAGCTATCAGTAAAACCAAAGAGCTCAGTGAGGTGCCAGAGCGATTGCAGCTGCAGACTGGGAGGTCCGGGAGGACGTCAGAGCAAGAGCCCAACAACGTGATGCTCGCTGCTTGCTGCAATGCCCCCTGGGAGTGCAGGGAAGCAGAAGCTCGCTCCCCTCAGCGCCGGGGGGCCCGTCTGAGGAGCGGCCCCAGGGGGTCCGCTGAAGCCAGATGCTGGGCTGGAACAGGCTCTGGAGGGGAGCACAGAGGGATGAAGACGAGCCCGCGGACAGCCAGGAATGATGGCTGCTTCGACTTCCGTGGGTGGTACCAACCGCCCTGCCGCCCACCCACTGTGACAGTGATGGACGGTGGGGAAGGAGGCCTGGGGCAGGGTGGTCGCTGCCCTTGTGGGGCTCAGGGCAGCAGCTGTTTCTCTACAGGGATGCTGTGGCGGCAGGAACGGTCACACCAGCACACCCCAGATGACAGCAGCCCCATCCACACCCGCTCCCTCTCTCCGCAGGCCGAGGAGCAGGCTGGTGTGCCCATGGCTAGCACAGAGCTCTGTCCTGCCTGTCAAGACCCTTAATTAGGGTCTCCTGAACATCCTTCTCCAACAAATAAAATCAACCCTGTCCCCCACCCAGACACGAAAGCCCAACCGCTTTCAGAAGCAGGGCTACAGACAGGAAAGAGCAGCTGCCTTTCTTGCTCTCTGCCAAAGCTAGCTTAGCCAAATCCCCAGGAAAATGCTGTTGCACATGAAACATGAAAGTGCAAAGCACAGACAGTCTGCTCTCCTTCCCACACACATGTTCAAACAGGCCTGCTTTCCAGCACTGCTGACGACTTCTCCCCGATGAGGTCATCGCTACGGCCCAGCCTGTGGCTTCTGCCCTCCCTCCATTATCATGAGCTGGTTTCAACTTACCTGACCCAGATGCGCAGGCTCAGGGGAGCAGGGGAGAAGCAAGAGCAAAGCGTGAGTGGGCTGGGAGGCCCACTCCACCCTCCGTCCACAGGAGCCGAGCAGACCCCCGGGTGATGGGCTGCCAGACCCAGGCTGGCAGGGCACCCCATCAGAGCATTCCTAGAGAAGGTTGGCAAGGGGAGAGGCTGCTGGGGGGTCTCCCAGGACTTGCGTTTTCTTTCCTCCTCTTGGGGACATCCCCCCCGGCCAGACAACACCCTCCCCAGCCCTGGTGTCATAGAGAAGACCAGGGAGCAGGCCAGAGGCTGGAAGAGGAGGCCCGGGGCAGGGTGTACACTGTCCCACGCTGCGGGACACTGAAAGTACTCAAGTGAGGCCTGAAAAGACCTCCAGGTCAAGGATAAACAGGGCTGAAGGGTGTGGTCAGGATCCTACTGGAAAGAAGCTTCAACCGCCCCACAGCAAACCTCCAAACAGCTGATTACCTGTCTCAAGGAAAGCACAGAGGTGCCACTGGAGACAGAGGAGAGGCAGATGCTGACTTTAGCAAGACCCTGGCTCCGGCAGGCTCCTCAGCGCCCCCTCTCCTTGGTCCTCCGAGGCCCGGGAGGGTCAGGAGAGGGTCTGACAGGACCTGACCTGACGGCCCAGCCACAAATTCGGTGACTCTGAATGCAGCCCCAGGGGTTACATCCTTTAGGGATGGGAACTGCTGTGGCAGGACGGGAGTTGCATCTGAACAGAAGGATGAGAGCAGATATCTAACGAGATAATGGAGCTGCCATCGACAGTCCTGGCGAGACCCTAACCCCACAGGCGGGAAGAAACTGTTCTGGGGCCCAGCGGACCAGACTCTAAGAGCTGTTAGACTGAACGCTCAGGAGTCCCAGAAGACGGCCTCAATCTCAACTTCCGGTCTAAAGGCATCTCCTTACTTCACTCTGAAAGGAGCAGAGGTGCCAAGTCTCAGGGCATCCTGCGTGTGCTGGCGCGAGGCGAGAAGGTGGAGGGCACAGGACACCCTGCCTCCCGGGGAGCCACGACGACCGGAATTCTAGGCCTTCGCTCACGGAGAAGCACGGATCAGAAGCCGGCCGCCCCGGCTGAAGTGGAACCAGCGCGTGGGTAATCCACCCTCGCCCACTGGTCCTGAGTAAGCTGACTTTCTGCTGACTCGAGCCTTAAGACTGCCACAGAGTCTTGGTGCCTTGCCCCATCTGAGAGACTGAGAGAGTGTGTGGTGGCCACATTTCAGGAGCTCAGGATCTAGCCACTTCTAAATAGGCTCTGAACGCAACAGCTTTTCCCAGCCTCGCAGAAGCCACAAGTCTAAACAGAGAACTGAACAGAGGCCTCTGCTCCCAGCTGGTGAAGGAAGAGATGGGGGCACGGAGGAGGCCGCACCCGAGGGCTCTCGGAGCGCCGCTGGCAGGGGAGGGGCAAGCGAGGCCCGTCAGACAGCTGAGAGGAAGGCAGAACCCAGACTCTGGGACAAGAATTTTACTCTGGTGGTAGGGACCGTCCCGTCTTGAAGATTCTCCTTGCTGTTATTCCACTGTCCCTCAAAGCCCCAGAGAGGGCCCTGGCTTGCTGGTGTCAGAAGCTCTGAAGCACCCAGGGAGAAAGGTAGACAGAAATCTGCCATCTTTAGGTGGCCTCTGCTGATGAAGAGAGACTCCTGTGGGCTGGCTCGCCTTTCCCCTGCCCCATTAAAGAAGCCCCATGTCAAAGCCCAGCTAGCTGAGTCCACTCCGCAGCTCTGTCCACACCGCTGTCCTCACGGGGAACAACCTGCCTTCACGTCTCCAGGTGTGGGAGGAGCTAACTGTGCACGGCCCACCCCGCCAACTCCCAGCATCACCCCTCCATGGCCACACACTCTTGACCAGTATCTCCCAGGTATGTCTGTGCAGCTACGTGTAAATCTCCAGAGTTTGGGGTCTGCGTATTTGGGGGTACACAGTACTGTTGATGAACTGACAAGCCCCATGCAATGAGGGTCATTCAGGCTGTGAAGTAAGGACACAGCCAGAGGCCCCAGTCCAGGCTAATCTTTTGGTCTGCTTCTTTGTTTGGTTTGTGTGGGGATGAGGTTAACGTCCTAAAAAATCTCTAGCAGAGCATCACATGATTATATTCTCAAATAATTCAGAAGTCTAACCCCTAATCCTTTTCATTGGCATAAACACCAATAATGGTTCGGTGCTCATTATTCCAGTCTTTTCTTGAATGAATTTACATATACATGAACACATGTACATTGAAGTCTATTTTTTAAGCACAAGAGGGATGAGTCTTTAGGGGTTATCCGTGACCTCAGAGATCTCCCATTGACAGTCCATACAGACCTCCTCCCTCCTTTGTAACAATTGCGTTGTAGCCCAGGCTGCGTACGCACCATGCCTATTAACCCTTCACACGCACAGGGTCACTTAGGTTGGTTTTGGTTTTATTTTTCATTTTTTCTATCACAAATGATGCTGCAGTGGACATTCTGGCCCCTCTTTGCGACGTGCATGAGTGACTGTCTAAGTCAGACACCTAGAAGTAGAAACGCTAGGTCAGAGGGACACGGGTTTCAATATCTCATGGATCTGGCCATGTCTGACACCCCACCCACCGTGCATGAGCACCTAGGACTCGCTCTGTGCAAGGGAGTTTGGGAGAAACGAGGCGTCTGTCTCAGCTCACCAACACTGGCTCCATCTGGGCACGGTCTCAATGGGGTAACTTCTCTATGGCCTAAGCTCCCATCCAGCATACTGAGACATATGTGGAAGGTCCCCTTCTCCTATTTAATAGTGACTCTCAGGCCGTTTCAAAAACCCACACAATGGCACCACAGGAACCAGAAGAGGATGTGGGCTCTAAACAAGCAGGGACAGAGGACAGGATGGGAAACGATGCTGGATACTGGGACCAACTAAAAGGCCCCCTCTAGAGAAGAGCTGTACCAACTGGCTCCACCCATTGCCTATCTTCATCCTAGGGGCAGGCACTTAACGCAGATGAAAACAGAGGAATGTGCTCCAAAGATATTAACCCTTGGGCTGGAGCAGGGGTAGGAAAACTCTTCTTAGTTTTCTTTTCTTTTTTTTTTTTTTAAACAACTCTTGAAAAATGTAAAAACCATTCTTATCTCATGGGCCATACACAAGGAAGCAGGCCAGATCTGGCCCATGAGCCGTGGTGGACAAGAGAGCACGCAGGCTCCGGAACACACACTGCTCCAACTGCACACTCAGGGAAGGCGAGACGGCCGACAAGCCCCGCTCCCCACCGTCTGCACAGCACTGGGCAGCTACCCACCCAACAGGGGCCTACTGTGGAAACAGACCTACCTATCAGCTCACTAGACCGTCAGCCTGGTTCTTCATTTTTAAATACAAATGAAGCAGGAATTCCCTGGCGGTCCAGTGGTTAGGACTCTGTGCTTTTGCTGCGGAGGGCCCAGGTTCGATTCCTGGTCGGGGAACTAAGATCCCGCAAGCCACATGGTACGGCCAAAAAACATTTTTTTAATAAAATAAATACAAATGAACTAACATTCACCAGACACTGAGGGAAAAACAGCTGAGGGAAAAAAGAATGACCAAAATAAACAACCAGAACCAGATCCCAGAGGAAACGGGATCATTTAAGGGTCAGGAGATAATTTTGAAAACAATTCTAATTAGTGTGTCAGAGAAAGTCAACCCAGTTTTGGCCTCTGTGAAGCAAGAGCTACACGCTATGAAAATGAAATAATCCGAGGACCAGAAGAAAGAAAATTAAAATGCTGGCTCCCAAATGAAAACCTTCTCTGGGAGGTCTGGAGGACAACGTCAAGACCATCTACCAGTCTACAGAAAGAAAAGACAGATGGGAAAAGGAAGAGAACAGAAACAGCACATGGGACTGAAACCGTGCACCTCAGATTGGGACTTGAACCCACGTGGCCGGGACTCAAACCCAGCCAAAACCCACGGTCTTCCAACTGAGATCACACACCTGCTTTCAGGACTTAAGGAAGCTCAGGTTCTTGATGTCTCATCACAGAAAGAATTCAGTGAGAGACAAAGTGATATGTAAGAAGTGGATTTATTTAGAGAGAAACACACTCCACAGACAGAGTGTGGGCCATCTCAGAAGGTGAGAAAGGCACCAGGGTATGGGGCTGTCAGTTTTTACAGGGGTGGGTGATTTCACAGGCTAATGAGTGGGAGGAGTATTCCAGCTATTTAGGGAAGGGGCGGGGATTTCCAGGAATGGGGCCACCGCCCACTTTTTGATCCTTATGGATCCTTGGAACTGTCATGACGCCTGTGGGTGTGTCATTTAGCTTGTTGATGTGTTACGGTGAGTGTATACTGAGGCTCAAGGTCTAGTGGAAGTTGACTTGTCTGCCATCTTGGACCCATTTCGTTCTAATCAGTTTATGTCATGTCCTCGGGCTATATCATTCTTTCAAAGGCTGTGCCCTGCCCCCTTCCCTCCTGTTTCAGGACCAATATAGGAAGTCTAACAACTAATAGGATTTCCAGTAAGAGGAAATAAAGGAAACAGAGAGAAGGAAATTATCAGAGAAATAATAGAAAAAATATTCAGAGTGAAAGGCTAACATAAGACTTTAAATTGAAAGGGTCCAAAAGTACCCAGCAGAGTAAATGAAAAAAAAAAAAAAAAATCCAACCTAGACACAGCATTACAAAACCCCACTACACTAAAGATAGAAGACATCTTATATACTTCCAGAGAAGGAAACTAACAGAGCAAACAAATGACAACAAAAAGCAAAGTTAGCTACAGAGAAATGAGAATTAAACTGGCATTGGATATCTTATTAGCAACAATGCTTTATTTAAGAGATCAATGCCTTTAATATTGGGAGGGGAAATAAATTTAAATTCTGTATTCAGTCAAATCATAAATTAAAAGTGAGGGCAGGGACTTCCCTGGTGGTTCACTGGTTAGGACTCCGCACTCTCACTGCCAAGGGCCTCGGTTCAACCCCTGGTTGGGGAACTAAGATCCCACAAGCCACGTGGTGTGGCCAAACAAAAAAGTGAGGGCAAAACAAAAGATTCAAAGTTTTCCTCTCATTTATTCTTTCTGAGGAAGTACTTAAGAATGTACTTCAGCTAAACAAGAGTAAAACAAGAAAGAAAAAGACACAGAAGACAGTGGGTCTAACCCAGGAAAGCAGCTGTGGAAGCGAAGTCTGTTGGGAGCTCAAGGCACGCCTTAAGAATCAGCTCTCCAGATCGGAGGGAAAAGAGAAGAGCATTTTGGAAACAGTGTTTCTGGAAGGAAGGAAGGAAATACATAACAAATGATTAATGTAAATGACTAGGTAAATTCAAAAACAGAGTACAGGTCCTCCTCACCTTATGATGAGGTTACATGCAGATAAACCCATCCTATGTCGAAAATGCATTTACTACACCTAACCTACACCATACCTCAGTCTAGCCTACCCCGAACACGCTCGGAACACTAACGTTAGCCTGCAGCTGGGCACCACCATCTAACACAAAGCCTATTTTATAATAAAGTGTCGCTATCTCACGTAATTGAATACTGTACTGAATGTGAAAAACAGAATGGCTGTCCGGGTACAGAATGGTTATAAGTGGTTTGCCCTCGTGATCTCAGGGCTGCCTGGCAGTTGTGAAATACAAGTACAGCACAGCTGACAGAGAAGCTGAGGGACAGCAAAGGACAGAAGAGGTGCTGGGAAGGGAAGGCCGGAGGCTTCTCACCGATACTCTCCCCCAGCACAGTGACACAACCTATAGTACATGGAATAAGGACTAAAGATTTCGATATATTTAGGATTCCAAAGGCAATTAAGAAAAAAACCCTGGAAATAATAATATAAACATCAAAAATTGGGAGGAGGAGGGAGGGAGGGAGGGTGAGGAAAATGTAAAGGAGCTAAGACTTTCATCTTCCACTGTGGGAAACTGATAATGTCAAAATTGATAAATCAAGAAAGAGCTGCATAAGCGTATTACCCAGTTAAGTGTCTAGAAGAAATCACCAGAAGCACTAACCCCAGAAATTGTCTTAATGGTAGTTACTTCTGGAAGGCAGAACCAGGGTGGGCCAGACAGGCCAGAGCCTGTCTCTACTTGACCGAGTGACTGCACGACTTTGATAAACCCCCCAGCCTACCCCAGACATTCTTATTCAGTAGGTCCAGACTCTGTATTCAAGAAAGCTCCTCAAGCAATTCTGATGACTAACCTCTGCATCCCATTCAGAGCTGAGAAATGATGATTTTATGACCTCATCTGATACCGAAGCGCCCTGAGGTAGGCTAGTCGGCTACTCGATTCCTCATTTCTCATTCAGAGAAACTGAGTCTCAGAGCAATTCCGCGATGTGGCCCTGAGCCTGGGGTACTTCTCGTGTTGGGTGACGCTGGCGCCCTTCCCCACCCTGCTCTGGTGCTGTCCTGGCCGAGACCTGTCTGGCAAGGCTTCCCCTGCTGGTCACGGTTCAAACTGCACTTGTCCTTCAGCTCAGCTGTGCCGGGAGGGCTGCGGAGGACACCCGAGGGGACGGGGTGAGAGGCCTGTGCCAGTCTGTGCTGAAGTGCAGCCACGGAGCCTGGCACCGGCCCCGTCCTCCAGTCGTTGGAGGAGGCCACATGCCACCCTCCCTCTGCCCACTGGCACTGTCCCGAGTGGGCACCACACAGCACGGGGCTCCCTCGTCCGCAGAAGGCAGAACAGAAACAAAAGTCTGCTAGTGCCCCAGACCCAGAGGAAGGCGGGAAGCCTTAATCAAACACTTTTACTTGCAGCAACAGTGACTAGAAACCAAACTTGAGAATGAGGGCAGAGCCCTACAATGCACCTGGGGAATATTCTTAGTTCTTCCAAGGACTTGCCAGTTTTTCTTAATTTTTAATTGGGAAATATACTGTAAATATTAAATGTGTGTGTGTGTATGTGTATATATATATATATATATATATAAAACACATATATATGTATATATACACACACACACATTTTACATGCACACATATACACACATATATACACACACATATGTACATAAATATAAAATATATACTGTTTAAAGACCTAAAATAAAAGAACATCCATGCATGGAGCACACAGCCCAAGAAACAAATATTACCCGAAGTCTCTGCCCTGCCCCGCCAGGGATAACCACTTTGCTGAGTTGGGGTTTAATCATTTCTCTTTTTGTCTTCCTAGTTTCATGAGGCATGAATGCATCCCCAAGCAGTGTATTGTTTAGTTCTGCTTGTTTTTCAACGTGATCTAATCAGAATCGAGGAATCACACGGTGAGTATTTTATGTCTTGCTTTTCCGGCCCTATGCGTGTAGAGCCTTCCTTCCTGACGTGTGTAGCTGGGTGGAGAAGTACTCCAGTGCAGGATTTACTTACTTACTCTCATTGTTAGTTGTTATCTGGACTGTTTCTAGTTTTTTCTATGCTGCCAGGAAAACTCTAATGGAAGTAGCTGGCCTTTTAAAATGCCCCTCCTCCAGAGCCCCAGGTTTTGCCTCTGTACAGAATACCGGGCCTGTAGCTAGATAGCTAGAGTTCTGGGAGTTCCCCGCAACCACGAGAAGATGGGATTCCCAGGGGTCCCTCTACTCCCCGGCCCGGCCTCACTCACACACAGAAGCCTTCTGCTCTGAACCTGAGATTCCCCACCCCTGCCCTAACAGCAGGGAAAACAATGGCCTTTTCAGAAGCAGTCCGGATTTCTGAGTCACACCCCTCTCCCTACTATCTGCCCCCTTCTTCCCCAGGTAAGAGAACAGCGTTCTCAATGAAAGGGCTCCATTGATGGGCCACAGGGCGTGAAAGCGTGAGAGCCGGAGCAGGAGGGGACCAGGCTCTGCCCTGCCATCTGGCCCACACGGTCCTCACATTTGCCACATGGCTACAGGGGGAACAAAGGAAACCGGACCGTGGTCAGGGCCAGGCGTGTTTCCCTCTGTTACATATATTGTTCCATTTAAGGCTCATATAATTTTAAAGGTGGAAAAACAACAACAAAAGATGACTAACACTTCTGAGTACACACCATATGCCACTGTGCTAAGTGCTTTAGATACCTTATCCCAGTGGGTCATAACCCACGACAGTGGTGAGGAAATTAAGTTAGGAGGTTAAGACCAGCATCTAAACAAGAGGAAACAGACAAGACTGGAATGAAGATGAGAATACTAGAGCGCGTCCCATAAACGAAGGGTAAGTACTGTTTTGTGAATTCTTTCTGTACCTTATATTCACATATATTTATCTCTCTGCACTGGGTCGCAATGTAAACTATATATCTCTCACTGTGGATAGAGGCTAAAAAATCTCAGAACACCCTTTCTTGTCTCATTTATTTCATAACCATCCTGACGTAGGTTCAGTTACTAATCTAATTTAACAAGGAAATAACTGCAGCTACTTCCTCGGCTTCATCTGGGCCACACAGCTCGGTCACCAACCACCCACCAGCCTCCCGCTGCTCTGTTTCTCTTTCCTCCCCCAGAACACGTGCTGCAGCCTCCGCCCAGGGCATTCTCCCTGCTCCTCTCACCAGCTCTTTGCACAGCTGGTTCCTTTCCATCCTTCAGGCCTCAGCTTGGGGGTCGTGTCCACAGAGCCCTGGTCCCCAGCCCGAGCAGCCCCTCTCCTGTTCACGGCCGTGTCGACGTGTCTCCTTGTTGCCGTCTGACTTCCCCACTACGACTCCAAAGGAGGTAACGTCTGATGCCCTCGCCTGTGTGTACCTGGCAGCAGGCACTCCCTAATCTGTTGGTTGAATACAGACACTCAGGTTCTCACAATTGGTAAATGGCAAAGCCAGGATCCCAGCCGGGGGAGGGCGGACCCCTTGACCCCTGCACTATATACGAAAACTACGAAACAGCACCAGTAAGTGTTAGCGCTTGGCTGGGTCGGACTCCGACGTCTGTGCTCTATTAGGTCAACGGGGTAGGGGGGCCATGAGGGCCTCGCTGAACAGCCTTTTGTGGTCGGCTGAGAACTTGGAAGGGATAAGTGAGGAGACAGCAAAACCTCAGGCTAGAAGAGAAAAAGTCTGCCAAAGAACAGAGAAATACCAGAAGAAGTCCTCAGGGCAGCCAGCTGAGAAATGAGCTGGTGACTGGGATTGGAGAGGCGGGGCCGAGAAGCCTGAGGACCAAGGCCAAAGGAATACCCTGGCCGTGCTGCCACCTCGTGGCCGTGGAATGCTTGGCCCACAGGAAAAAAAAGAGAGGTGGGCTGGTCTGTGGGTTCATTCTTTAGGGGTCATTTACTGAACACCTGATGCAGGCCTGGCTGCTGGGGCCTGGAAATGAGTCTGACACGGCTCCAACGTCCAAGGACCGCTGTTCCCTACATCCGGGCAGTGACCCAACCCTGAGAGGTTTACTTCCCTCTTTTCACAGTAGCTCGTGGGGTGCCCCCTCCCCAAAACAAGACTGAGAGGGCAGAGATGACCTCTCATTCATCTCTGAAGCTCCAGCACCCAGCACAGGGCCCAGCACATCAGAACAGTTACAGTGGCTACAATTTAATAGGTGCTAAGTGCTTCTAAAGACAGCCCATCAGTTCCCACATTTTACCTCTGAGGTACTTACGAGATCACCGAGTGGAGATGTCAAGTCAGTGTTTATTTCAGTATGAGCCTGGGGTTCTTGGAGAGGTCAGAGATGGGGAAATAAACGTGAACATCACCCACAGATATGTTCAAAGACCAGGACCTCTCAACGAGTTTCGCGTGCATGTGGCTCACCTGGGGTTTTCGCTAGGGAGCATACTCTGATTCTGCGGTCCGGGGCGGGCTCTGAGAGCCTGCGTTTCTAACAAGCTGTCAGGCCACACCAGTGTTGTTGGTCCACAGACCACACCGCAAGTGGGAAAAATCTGGAACAGAAGTTGACAAACTATGGCCAGAAGGTCAAATCCAGCCTATGGCCTGTTTTCCTACATCCAGCAAGATAAGAGCAGTACTTTTATTTTTAAAAAGGTTAAAAAAGAAAAGAATATGTGACAGAGACCACCAGTAGCTCACAAAGCCTAATATATTTATCTCTGGTCCTTGACGGAAAAGGTCTGCCAACCCCTGATCTGGTATGTCATCCAGGGACAGGAGGCACAGCGAGATGAGAGAGGGATGAGGGTGGAGCCCTGAGCCAGGCTGTTATGACTTCCGAGTTGCCATGCCTAGTTTCAGTAGGAAAAATAAGAATATAATGCACTGTTTGTGCGCTTAGGCTAAAAAGACAGTGAGCCCTGGAACAGGTGAGCTAAAACCCGAGGCTCCCAGGTAGGAGTGTACAGCACTGGGGAAGAGGTGCAGACATCTTCGGGGCTGAATGGGGACGAACACCTGTCATCTTGATAATCCACTGCCTCTTTCAGCGCTTATCCTGGAAAAAAAATGACAAAAATAGAAGGACGGGGCAGTAGCCACCACCCACTGTGTGCGGCACCACAGAAGTACATGTGCTGAAAAAAATAATATGAAAGGGAGTTCTGCAAGGTTGCCCTGTGGAGCAAAACCTTCTGAATTTTGGATGAGGGTGGGGAGGGTGGACAGAGAAAAGGGTAAGGCAAGGGCAAGGGGTGCGGCAGAACAACGGCCCCAGAGCCTGTAGTTTGGGGGCTGCCCCGCGTCGTGCTTGACTATAGTGTTTGGCTACTGTCAGGCTTCGTCACGCTGCGTTGACGACTATGTCTGCTTAAATGTCAGCGCCTGAGAAAGCAAACACAGCCGTCCGTTTCCGTCAACGGGAACCGATCAATCTGGCCCTCTTTCAACAAAGGACCGGGCTCTTTTGCTTCCAGCCGTGAAAAGTTTGCTTGTCTCACGTGAAGCATTCACATGTATTTCCGAAGGACAAGAAGAGAACCCTTTCTCGGGGGTGCAGAAAAGACTAAGTCTATCCAAAAGACTGTGGCAGGATATCTGTAAAGCCAAACTGTTCTTAAATGCTGGAGGACAAATAAAGACAGAAGGATATTATAAAACTGTCCTGGGCTGCAAAGCACATTCCAGAATTTCCTGGTTGGAAGGAACCTTCAAGGTCAACCAGGCTGCCTCATGCTTCCCACGAAGCTGCCTCCTGAATCTAACCGTCTAAAGGAGAAAAGTTCACATCGCGTCTGGCTTTAGGCACGGAATATTCTTCTTCTTCCACTTCTTAATAAATTAAAAAAATATTTGCAATCAAAACCAAATCACCGCCTTTTAACCCACAAACTCCTGCCCTCCTCAAGGCCTTCCTCAATCACACTGTCTCCCCCCTGGAAAGTGAGTTCCTTCAGGGAACTAACTGATCTTGTGGCACCCAGCACACTGCTCATTCCACAGCCGCGTGGTGAGCAAGTCCTCAGTCGACTAAAAAGATCTCAGTTTTTCTGCCACCTTTTTGCTGTGTGATTAACCTTCCCAAATCGCATTTTCCTCACCTGTAAAGTCCTATCACGATACGGCTATTTTGAAGACTAAATACAATGACACGTGTACTTAGAATGGTGGCTAGCACAACAGTAAGGGTTTAATAAGTGCTGACAATCATTATTACTCAATTAGCAGATGAAACCGTTCTATCCTATGAATCACACTCTCACCCCAAAACACATCACACCAGAACTGGGTTTCTCAACCTCGGCACCATTGCCATCTCTTTGTTGTGGAGGCCCATCCTGTGTTTCGTAGGATATTTAGCAGCATCTCTGGCCTCCACCTTCTAGGTACCAGCAGCACCCCACCTCCCCAGATCTGACAGCCAAAAATGTCTTCAGAGATTGCTTCTTCCTCCATAGGGAAGCACTGCACCAGAATATGCAAATCAGTTGTGGAGTGGTCACCACACCCCCTAATTCCCCACCATCCCACTCTCCCCACAGGCAGCCACCTCTACCCCAAGTGCTCACCACTCAGTTGCCTTGGAGGGAACAGGTGATAGGTGCTGTAGATATCATTGGAGAACTGCAGCTGGAGCTCAGGGCTGCCCTTCAGGAGCTGGGCAACGTGGTCCACCTGAAATGGTGTCTTCTCCAGGATCACAATGGCATCCTCTCCGTCCCCATCCCCAGAAGCCTCATTAACCTGTGGGTGAGACACCATCGGTGGGCCCAGGGACAGAACCACAAGTGAGGCCTGGAGAGCAAAGGTAAAAGATGTAAAAGCTCCCAGGGCCTCTGCAATCCCAACACCTGGGATTTCCTTCCCTGCAGTCTTCCCTCTGGGGAAGTCTAGCCGATGGCGCCCATGTTTCTTCTCCCAGAGAAGGCATCTCATCAACCCAAATCCTTGTGGCAGCTCTCACATCCTCCTTCTAAACGATGCAAAGCTTCTCAGCTGTCTTCTATTTTAGGCTCACAAGGCCTCTGTCAAATTCTCCCCATTTTACAGACAAAGAAACTGAGGTCCAAAGAAGACTGCTTGCCCAAAGTCACACGAATAGTCAATGTTGAAACAGAAACTAGAATCTGGGTATCCCAACAGGCTTCTAGGTCGAAGGTTCTCATGGCTAAAATCTTCAGCAGGTGCTGCAGACTGAAGACAGGTAGGGGTGAGAGAACCAGACAGAACCTTGTAAAAAAACAAGTTTCAGGGACTTCCCTGTCAGTCCAGTGGTTAAGATCCCACGCTTCCAATGCAGGGGGTGTGGGTTCAATCCCTGGTCTGGGAACTAGGATCCAGCACCGCCAAAAAAAAAAGAGACACAGAGAGGCATGGAAGCCTCGGCCAGGTCCCCCTGATGCTCTCAAAAGTGAGAGCTCCTGCCAGGAGTTCCGGAGAACCCTTGGCCAGCATCCTCACTAGTTCTTGAGGTGGTCTCCAGTCTCTCCTCAACCCCTGCTGTAAAGCTGAGCACATGGCATTAGAGGGAGCGGTGTCTGCCTACCTGAAGATACTCTGCTCTCCTGAAGACCAAGGATGGTAACTTTCATCACTACGTCACCCGCACCCAGCTCAGTGCTGGACTGTCAGAGCGTGATATGTGGAACTGAATCACCAATTTAATAAACTGTCTCCTCGGCTGGGGCTGGAGTTCTTTATAGCAAGGATCAGACCTCCCAGTCCCTATGTCCCTACCTGGGGCCTGGATGAGCAAGACCGTCCGGCAACACTTGCTGGGTTCCTAGCAACTTACAGGTTTAATGAATGACTGATGACTGCTTAGGGACTTCAACATGTGATTATGAATCGGCAATACACTCTACAAACGTAAGTTTTTTTTAGTAAAAGAGGAATTAGGAAAATTAGCCCTACGCGTGTTAATTCCCTTAATTTCACAGGTAGTCTTGCCTCCTCCACGAACTAACTAACCCCCCTGCATTTTAGTGCACTCTGCCTTCCCCGCTCCCCACCGAGGAATGTGCTTGGTATTTTCCGAAGAATCTAAAAAAAAAAAAAAAAAAAAAAAAAAAAATCCGCCTCCGAGGCGACGATTGGGTCACTCCTTCCCGCATCCCCTCCCCAGGGCTGCCTAATGGTACCTTCCCGTGTAGGAAAATGATTTTGTCCCGCGCAGACTCCCTCAGCACTTTTTTCACTCTAAAGCCGGAGAAAGGTAAGCGGACAGGGGCAGAGGTACCATTCCCAACGCCCGCTTCTTTCCCCTCTGTGCTGAGCGCCTCCGCCTCCTCGGCATCCACTTCGCGCTTTCTCTTGTTGGGCTGCGGCGCTGTGTCCGCCATGCTGTCCGGCGGGAGGTGTGCGCCTGCGCGAAGCCGGCCGCGGCCCCGCCCCTCCCGGCCGCCTCCTCCCACCTCAGCCAAGGGGCGGTGACTACAACTCCCGACGTGGTCCGCGCCGGAGGCCGCATCCCTTCCGGCCTTAGGGAGCCTCGGAGCGCTGATTACTGGGATCCACCCGGAATGAGCGTTTTAATTCAAGTTACCTCCCCTTGGTCCCCTGGTGCTAGCCGGCCCGATTGGAGGCCGGTGCTGAGGGCAGCGAGAAGGCAACAAGTCCCTAAAGAGGCGGGCTAGAGAGGCTGCAGGGGAGAGGGCTGCCCCAGCCTCCCAGGGGCAGGAGCCAAAAGACGCCGTTTGGACCCAATGCGTTGACACTTTGGTTGAATGCACATTTTAATCAGAATTACACCCACATTGATTAGAGTGGAAGGGATGTTTCAGAAATAAATCTGTTGAGCCAATCTATTTCTTGGTCAATTTGTTTTTAGAGCAAGCCCTTAAATCATTTCCAGTTTTCACCCGTTTTCATTTTACAGAAATGTTCATCCTATTCAGTTCTCAGTACTTTTGGCTGAGAAGAAAGGTAAGTGAACAGGGACTGAAATACATTTCTAAAACCTCCAGCCTGGAGGCTCCTGCCCCTCTGTATCCACATTACTGAACGGAGCCTGTGTGTGCTCCCCCCAGCCCGCCAGTCTACCCACCCTGGGTTGCGGTGAAGGAAAGTAGCAAGGCTCTCAAGGTAGGGCCAAGCAAGGAGAGTGGGCAGCTCATGCTCAGAAGACTTGAACGCCCTGATGACTTTCAGAGATGCGATTTTAAAGACAAGATGAGGGAGAGGGTCGTGGGGTGCCTGATAGCTCCTGGACTTCTTCTGATTGGTTGGTGGTGATGTAACTCGGTGGTATTTCTGGAGTCAACATCAACCTTCTAGTTCCAGAGAGGCTGGGAGTCTACGCAGTTATGGTCAGCACGCGGTTTGCAGTTAACTTCTTCCACCTGGTGGGGGCCTCAGTCTCTGCAAAATAACTCAGGGATATGGCTCAGGATATTATCTCTAGCCCTGAAGGAGGAACTAAGGGTCCTTGACTTTGTTTTATGGCTAAACTATTATTATTTTTGTCTTGTTTGACTGTTTTCCTTTGTCTCTGCATTTCCTCACTTCTCTGATTCAACTTGCTCTTTGGAACTCTGGGAAGGCCTAGGAGGCTGAAGGTTTTCTACAGACTTGAGATGGGGGTAGTGCTGAGGTCCGCTCCCAGGAAGGCCTCACAGTGTCCTGCTCCATTTTACCCACTTTGACCATGTGTCCACCGTGCTACCAGGGTTGTGATTTGCAGCATGAATATGATTCCTCCATCGGAGTTTCTTTTCTTTTCTTGGCCATGTAAAATTTTTATTGATAATTTCTCTGCAACCTCCCAGTGCTCGAGCCCACCCTCCCAGGGACCAATGGCACATCAGCATCATCTCCTGAGCAGTGAGCTCACCCCTGCTGAAACCTGCCAACTGAAAAAAAAAACACACAATGTAAAAGTTAAAAGTTACATTTTATTCGGGGACCTTACCGAGGACTACAGCCCGGGAGACGGACTGTCAGGATAGCTCTGAGAAGCTGTTCCAAAGAGGTAAGGGAGGAGCCAGGATATATATAGGAGTTTTTGCTGAAAAAAAAAATGTAGTTGAACGTCAAAAGGTTACTATTAGGGGACTTCCCTGGGGGTACAGTGGGTAAGACTCCACACTCCCAATGCATGGGGCCCCGGTTCGATCCCTGGTCGGGGAACTAGATCCCGCATGCATGCCACAACTGAGGATCCCCCATGCCGCGATGAAGGTCCCACATGCCACAACTAAGACCTGGAGCCGCAAAAATAAATACATAAATAAATAATATAATTAATTAAAACAAGATTACTGCTAATCACAAAAAAGAGACATCTCAAGTTAATGATTTTAGTGCTTGTCTGTGTATGGGAAAATGCAAGAGTCTGGGCTCCTTGGAATTATTCCTTAGATATGCATCTTAATTATCTAGGGCCGGTATCCTCTTTTTCTCCATCCTGAATTCCCCTCAGGGTGCACCATGGGGTGGCTGCGTGGCTGATGGCTTGATGGTGGCAGTATTTGTTGTTTACTGAAATGGCAGGCGACATTTTTTTGGTCAGCAAACCATTGGTCTTTTCTACTCACCGCCCTTACTTTTTAAATTTTTTTTAATTTGGTGGGAGGGAGCATATTGGGTTTTCAAAGCCCTGTTGGGTGAGCTTGCACTAGTCCAGTTAAATTTATAGCACTTTCTCTAGCTCCTCTTCCCCGTCCCCCCATAAGCATGAGTGACCAGCTGGGCTATTAGTAAGACTGGTTGAAATATGGTGGCTTCGGTGGAAACTTCAGGAGAGTGAAGTCTCTGCTTTCCAGAAAAATAATTGTCACTCAAAGTGAAATTTTTCTTTGAAACAACTTTTTTAAAAAAGAAAAGAAACAGCTCTCAGCCTTAGTGCCATCTCCTGAGAAACCTCCGTGCCATGAGAGCGAAGTGGAGGAAGAAGCAAAGGTGCAGGCTCAAGCACAAAAGAAGAAAGATGAGGCAGAGGTCCCAGTAAAATCGTACACCCATGGAGGCCACAGGAGCAGAAACAAGGGAAGCCAGAGGCCAGGGATGCTGGTAGAAATTGTTGGGCTGCATACCTACTGTCTAGAACTTGTCTCAGTGGATCTGGAACATGTATGCCCACTCTGATTGCCTCGACAACCTTTGAGAGACCCACCTTGCTCACATCAAAACAGCCCCTTTTGGTCCTTTGCCCTGGACCTGTGTCATTCTGTACTAGTTCTGTTCTCAGCTGCGGCTGAAGGTAATACGTACAGTAAATCATCTCTTTTGCTGTCTTAGCTGAAGAAAAAAAAAGAAAAGAAGAGAAGCATACACTTGGCCCTTGAACAACACGAGTTAGAACTGCAGGGTCTCCATATACTCAGATTTTTTTTTTAATAGCAAATACTGCATTACTACGTGAATCCACAGATACGCGTCCAGAGCGTCAACTGTAGAGTTGTAGCTGGTTTTCTACTGCACAGAGGGTTGGTGCCCTTAAGCCCCACAGTGCTGGAGGACCAACTGTCTAATGCTAATTAGAGTATGCATGAGGTCAGAATTCTACTCATAAGAGGGCCTGGCTCAAGGAAAAGATGAGCTCATAGGGAGCCTCAGCCCCCAGAGGACCTGCTGGAATACCAGACAGCAGAGCGTAAGGGACCTTTACAGCAGTAAATCTTCACTTGGCTTCAGAGGCATTTGTCTGCTGATAATTTTTTAGTTCAGCTTGTTTGGAAACATTAGAAGGCTCTGCACTGTCCTAGCCATTAGCCACATGTAACTTTACATTTAAATTAATTAGAATTAAATGAAATTTAAAATTCAGTTCCTCAGTCATACAACCACGTTTCAAGTGCTTGATAGCCACGTATGGCTCGTATCACATTGGACAGCACAGATGTGGAACATTTCCATCACCACAGAAAGTTCGACTGGACATTGCTGTATTAGAAGGTTGTTACTGGGAAGCCCTAGTCTATAAGCATCAATCCTTCCATTTTCTTGCGGAATCTCAAAACTTCTCCCTTTTATTTTACTTATTTGTTTAGTTTAGTTTAAAGAAGGACTAGACACTTCCACTTCAGGTAGTATGACAGACTAGATATTCTAAAAACAATCAGCTAAAAACACCTAAACATTCTGGATGCAAAACTTAAAACATCCCTTTAGTTACATTCCTGTGCTCCCAAGAAAATAAAATTTTCAGAAACAAAAAATGTGGGAGCACAAATCTATAGAATAGTAAGTGGGTATTGAAGCTGAAGTTCTAAGGGTGATGGCTTGTTTCTAGAAATCCAGAGCCTCGGGCTTTAAAATGTGATGTTTAAGGCGCAGATCTGGGCTCATGCAAGCGAGGAGTTGGAAGAGAAAACTTCCCAGCGAGCCAAGATCTCTAAAGGGCCCCCACCTCAATGAAAGGGCCAGCTACTTAAAAAGTAAAAGAAAAGCTGCCCTACTAAAGGAGACAAGATGTTTAGGAAACTTATCTGCCTCAACATCTGGCTCCGGAGGGGAGAAGAAAAAAAAAAGACAAAAAACTCTGAAAATTTGTAATCACAGGCCAATCTCCATGCAGGTTTAGAATTCAGATTCATACTGCCTACATGATCCGGGAATTCAAACTGAAAAATCTATTTCAGCCAGTTTTGTATTCTTCACTGTTTACGCCAAACTGACTCCAGAAGAAATGAAAAATCTAAATAGATCTATAACTCTTTAAGATACAGAAATTGGAGTTTTAAATCCGCCCCACTGCCCCCCTTGCAAAACACGCTAGGTCCAACTGCATTTACAGATTAGTCTACTAAACATTCAAGGAGCAATTAATTCCAAGCTTTAACTCATCAATGAATAGAAAAAAGGGACCACTCCCCAATTATTTTAGAAAGCTGATATAACCTTGGTAACAGAGCCAGAAAAGGATAATACAAGAAAGGATAATTATGGGCCAATCTTACATACGGATATACATGTAAAATCATAAAGAAAATGTTAGCAATCTGAATCCTGCCATTTAAACAAAGGTAATAATACATCACGATCAAGATAAGTTTACCCCAGGAATATAAGACCAGCTTAACATTAGAAAATTTAATGTTATTCACTGCATTACCATTTAAAAGGGGGAAAAAAACATCATTTCAGTAGATGCGGAAATTTTAGAATATATTTCAAACCCATTCAACATAAGTAAAGCTCATTATCAACTAGAAACAACAGGAAACTTACAGCTTGTTAAAAAATACGTACCAAACCCAAAACGTACAACAGATACCACATATAATGGTGAAATGTTTGAAGCATTCCCTTTGAAATCATAATTTAGACAGAGTTGTCACTTTCAATATCTTACTGGTGGTCCTAGGCAGCAGAGAAAGACAAGTTTTTGTTTTGTCTTGCAAATTATATGATTGTCTTTATAGAAACCCAACAAAGTCTATAGTCTTATAGAATAAATAATTCAGTAGTTTGCTTATATTAAATCAATATGGGGGACTTCTCTGGTGGTCCAGTGGTTAAGACTCCACGCTCCCAATGCAACGGGCCCGGGGTTCAACCCCTGGTTGGGGAACTAGATCCCACATGCATGTCGCAACTAAGAGTTCGCATGCCGCAACTAAAAAAAAAAAGATCCCGCATGCCGCAACTGACACCCGGTGCACGTAATGAGAAGCCCACGCACCGCAACGAAGAGCAGCCCTCACTCAACGTAACTAGCGAAAGCCCGCGCGCAGCAACGAAGACCCAATGCAGCCAAAAACAAATAAATAAATTTATAAAAAAAAAAAAAGACCCAGTGCAGCCAAAATAAATGAATGAATAAATACATTAAAATATTTTTTTAAAAAAACCTTTTACAGTAGCAACAGAAAATATGACATACTAAGGAATAAATCTCATAAAAAATGTGACTGACCAATATGGAAAAGATTTATAAAGTTTTTATTGAAATACATTTAAAGACATGAATAAATGGAGACATGCCATTTTTATTAGGAGAAAGATTCAATATAATTAAAACATCTATCCTTTCCAAATTAATCTCTCAACTCAATGTAAGTCCAATAAAAATATTAACTGGCCTTTTCCTGGAATCTGACAAACTGAATAAACAATTTACATGAAAGAGTAAAGGAACAGGAAGGGTGGAAGTGATTTTCATGATTAAGAGGAATGGGAAGAGCTGACTATTAAGTTATCCAGGTTTACTAACAACAATAGTACATAAGCCACGGTGCCACTGACACAGGGATACATCAACAAAGGGAGGAGGCTGGAGAACCCAGGAGCAGACCCTCACGTATGACAACGTATAACAGCAGTGACATCACAATCAGTGGGGAAAGGATGGACTAGTCAGTAAATAATGGCTATTCAAATAAAAAAAAAAAAAGTATCTCTAACTTATAAACCAAGAGCTACAAAAACAAACCCAAACGAAACATCCAGGTGGATTAAAGACCTAAATGTGAAATACTTCCAGAAGAAACTACAGGAGTAGGGAAGATTTCCTAAAGAAGACACAAAAAGCACAGACTACAAAGTAATAGATAAAAGTTTTCACATTAAAAAATAAAGCTTCTGTTCTTTAAAAGATACTGTTATATGGTGGTCATTTTTTTTTAAAACTTCTAATAATTTAGAGAGACATACTTAAATATTTAGAATAAAATAATACCTGCGATTTGCTTCAAAATGATCTTCGGGTGACTAATGGGTAAGGTTATTATTAATAAAAGCTTATCTCTGAGTTGGTAATTGTTGAAAGTGGGTGATAGGTATATGGGGGTTCATCAAACTTCCTCCTTCCTTTTAGTGTATGATATATATATTTTTTTATAAAAAAGGCAAAAGGAAAAAAAGAATGTTATGACAATGGGATACCAGTGTTCATCCACCAGCTTATTAAACACTTAAAAAACTGATAAGTCTAGGGAATTTCTTGGCAGTCCAGTGGTTAGGACTCGGTGCTCTCACTGCCGGGGCCCGGGTTGAACTAAGATCGCACAAGCCGTGCAGCGTGGCAAAAAAATAAAATTAAAAAAACTGATAATTCTAAATGTTAGCAAGAACATGCAAAAGTGGCAACTCTTATGCACAAATGGCAGGAACATAAATTGCACAACCAATCTGGAAGAAAATTTGGGATCTTCTACCAAACCTGAAGGCGCGCACTCTTCACTACCCAGCCGTTCCCCATCTAGGTTAAGTCCTAGAAAACCCTGCTCTTGGAAACATACACAAGAATGAAAATGCTCACAGGCTCATTGTTTTCAACACCAAAGAAACTGGAAACAACCAAATGTCCACTTGTAAAAACACGTGTGACTGAATAGTGGTATATTTACATAACGGAATGAAAGTGAATTTACTGCAGCTCCATGAATCAATATGGACACATCTTACAAACATGGCAAAAAAAAAAGAAAAAAAAGAGGAATTTGCAGAATATAACACCATTTATGTAAAGTGTAAAACCATGTAAAAGTTAATATATTGTCAGGGATGCATACATATGTAATAAATTTCTAGAGAAAAGCTAAGAATGATAGATTCAAAATTCAGAATAGTGGTTACTTCTGGTGGGAGTAGGGAAGAGAATGTAAGGGCACAAAGGGAGCAACATGGGGATTGTGAGGTTTGGCTTCTAAGCTGGGTGTTGAGTACGTGAGTGTACACTGCATTATTCTTTAGTCCTTTTGTATGTAATAAGATAATTTGTAATTAAAAATAAAATTTTTTCACAATATATACAAATAGAGAATCATGTACAGTTAAAACTAATATGTTATATGTCAATTATATCTCAATTTAATATATATATATACATATACATTTTTTTCAGTAAAAGGAGGAGATGTGGTGGGGGAAGAGGGAGAAGAGACACAAAAGTACACATCAGGGGAATCATAAATTCATTTCAGTTCAACAACCAAGTTTTACTAAGAACGGATGAATGAAACTCTGCCTGTCCTACAAGGTAGACAATCAATCTGCCAGAAGAAATGCGCTGACTCCTCTGAGCGCAGAGGTGAAGGAACTACTGTAAAAGCAGGAGTTCTAGCCAGATGCCTGATGAGGCCCCCATATGTCAGAGCCTTGGTGGGTGGGCTTTTGATCCCAGCTAAAGGGTCTGAGCTTTCCTCCTCTTCACCCCACCTGCTCCCTCCCCTCTTCTGTCCCCTCTTCAGACTCATTTCTAGGTGTGAGTCTTTAATGACAGGCATGCAGTGAAAACAAATACAGGACAGTATCTGTCCTGTAGACGTGCTGAGGGCATCTTCCACGCAGCTTTCGGAAGTGAACGACTCACTGGGAGACGCCGGCAAGAGTGTGAGTGTGAAAAACGCTGTACCTGTTGTTCTCTCCTGACACCTGTCCAGGGCTTCCCCAGGCAACTGGGAAAACCACCCAGCTGAGGCGCGCAGTCCAGGCTTCCAGCTCCTTACTCAGCCGAGTCACCTCTTCAGGAGGGAAGCACCTAGACACCAGTGTCCGATTCCAGGGGAAGAAGACATGGGCACGATGTGCCAGGCTTCACGTCCAGTCACGCAGGAGGCAACGCGTGGGTGATGTCTTGGTATCACGCTTCCTTCCACCTCCACTTTCTGGCTTCCCCAGGCCTTCTTGGGGGAGTCCCCAGCTCCCTCACAGCCTTCCTGGGGGAGTCCCCAGCTTCCCCAGGCCTTCCTGGGGGAGTCCCCAGCTTCCCCGGGGCCTTCTTGGGAGCCCACGGTTATGGAGGCCACGGACAATCTGATCCCAGGGTCACATACAAAGTGCGGCAAACTTACTCCTCACAACTTAGCACATCTATGGAACCCAAGGTCCTAGGCCCTCTCACTCCATTTCCAGCTTTGCTCCAACTGTCTGCATCCGTGTTGATGTAAGAAGTGTCAGCTGAGGGTCTGCAGATCTGAAAGGGACGAAAGAGAATCACATGGCTTGTCACCCTCCTCAAATCCCAGCATCTCTGTTTCCCCCACATGTCCCTGTCTTCGCTACCTTTTAATCTATTTTACTTCTAAGCCCACTGTGATATAACGCCCCTCCCTGGATACGCTTATGGTAGGCAATTCTTTCCTATTATTTTGTACCTGTTTGTGTTACTAAACCAGGGTCCCTCCTGGCATCTTCCCAGCTCTTGGTGGCCATCTCCAACCTGACCTCAGTGAGAGAAACCTAATACTATTAATACTAATAATGATAATAGTGACTTATATTTATTGAGGACTTGATAATGCGCTAGGCCCGGCCTGTCACAAGTACTTTACATGTGCCAGGCCACGTTCTGAATTTACTTAGTGTACATACTTATTTAGGTATATACTTATTTAGGTATTTAGGTACGTAGTTAGCTATATATATAGTTAGGTATATAGCCTGCATTCTGCACTACAGGCAGACCTCAGAAATACTGCAGGTTCAGTTCGAGACCACCACGATAAAGCAAATATTGCAATAAAATGAGTCACACAAATTTTTTGGCTTCCCAGTGCATATAAAAGTTATGTTCACCCTTTTTTGTAGTCTATTAAGTGTGTAATAGCATTATGTTTTTAAAAACAATGTACGTGCCTTCACAGAGAACTATATTCAATATCCTATGATAAACCATAATGGAAAAGGATATGAAAAAAGAATGTGGATATATATATCTATATATATCTATGTCTGAGTCACTTTGCTGTACAACAGAAATTGACACAACCTTGTAAATCAACTACACTTCAATAAAAAATTGATAGAAAATACAATGTACATGCCTTAATTTAAAAATGTTATTCTAAAAAAAAAAATGCTAATCATCATCTGACAACGCAGGGTTGCCACAAACCTATTTGTAAAAGAAAAAAGCGCAGCATCTGCTAAGTGCTCTAAACCAAAGCCTGTACTAGGCCACACTGGGTGTCTCCTAAAAGCCCAAGTAGAGCAGGCGCTGCGGCTGAAGCCCCTTCCCCTTCTCCCTTCCCCGTAACTTACACCGCGTGACAGCCTCCTTGACTTGGCGAAAGCCACCGTCGGGACCCCAGCCGTTCACGAAGTACATGAATCGGAGCTCGGCGGGGTAGGCGGCTCGGCTGAGGCCTGACATCAGGGGGATGGTGCGGCCCTCCGCCCCGGGGGCCTCGCTCAGCGCCTGCAGCATCTGGTACCTGCACCACGGGTCCCGGAGGAAGCCCGGTGTGATGAACAGCACGCGACAGTGGCTGTTGCTCAGCGCCTGGCACAGCTCGGACACTATGGCGCCGCCGGGGGCTGCGTCGCGAAGCTGCAAGAAGCAGCGCAGGCCGGCAGCGCTGCCCTCCAGGTAGGAGACCAGCTCCTGGGCGGCCGCCAGGTCCTCCTCGCTGTGGCACACGCACACATCATAGTCCTTGCTCCAGCGGCCGCCGCTGCTGCTACTGCTGCCGTGGGCGCCCAAGTGTGTCGGTGGCGGGGTGGGAGACACCTCTGAGCTGGGGCCCAGGGATGGGGGCCTGTCCGAGGAGCTCGGCTGTGAACCGTCACTGCGGGTGTTTTCTGGGGAGACGGGCGTCTTTGTGGGCTTTCTCGACAGGGCCTGCCTGAACCAGTCTGCGGGGAAGAAGCACTGCTCAGGCCTGGAGTTTTCAGCAGGGGTCTCCTGGCGACCCCGCAGAGAGGAGCCACGGCGGGGAGGAGGTCAGCCCATCTCCCCTGTCCACCTTCTTCTCACAACTGCTGCTCTGCTACTGTGTACATCCCTCAGGACTTGCCCCAAAGTCTCCCTTATCTTTAAAGGTTTCGGGAACACATAAAAACTCTGGCAGCTTTATAAGTCGGCAGGGATGTAATGCGGCCTGTCTTACCATACCGCATATTCTGAAGGTGCCAAGAGAATAGATCTTAAAAGTTCTCATCCCAAGAAGAAAATAAATCTGTAACTATGTATGGTGATGGATGCTAACTAGACTTGTAAAGATTACTTCCCAATGTATACGCATGTTGCGTCATTACGCTGTACACCTGAAACCGATAGAATGTTGTATGTCAATTATACCTCAATCGTGTTTTGTAAAGCTTTTGGTATAACAACAATATGAGGGGGGAGAAAAGGAAGAAAGGAAAGGAGGGAGGGAGGGAGGGAGGAAGGAAGGAAGGAAGAAAGAAAAGAACTCTGGCTGTTTCACAAGCCTGATTGGGAAAGATGGCTTTGCTCCACGCCCTTCGACTGCTGGTACCCCCCTAGCCTACCCTAACCAGAACTTCCCACAAGCTGACTAGTCAACCATCCGTGAGTCAGGAAGTAGAGCTACGTTAAGCTGGTAAAGATCAATTAGGCCCCAAACCCACTTTCAGCATTGAGGGGAGGTGGGTTTAGATTAAGGGGCTACCCACTATGGGAGGGAGAGAGCCAGGGATTGTCATCTGTTTGGCCCTGAGAAATCCTAGCTTGTTGCTAAATGGGCAAAATGGAAATGTGCAAGAGGACCACTCACTGCCCAGGGTACCTGAAGACCTTAGAGCTGAGTGATCCAGGGCCACACTTTGGAGTGGGGCACACAGATTCGATTGTGGACCTGCTACTTGCTTTCTATACGACCATAAGCAAGTCAGTCTATGTCTCCACTTCCTCTTCTGTAAAATGGGTTCATTTTAGTTGTTGAAGATCAGCAGAGATAATGCAGTGTCTGGCATATTGTGAGCACTCCAAATGGTTTCAGCTCAGCTTCCCCAGTTTTGACCGGGACAGAGTGTGGTGTCCTGGAGGTTGATTTGTTTTTTTTTCTCTCTGCTTGGCTCCTACCTCTGAATGGTTCAGGGCGATTTAGTTAAAAAGAGACACCCTGTTAAGCACTCAGCACAGTGGTTTCCAGGCTGGGAAGACTAGCTGAGCACACTTGGGAAACCTGTGAGCCACAAGGACTGAAGCCTCCCTGATGCACGCCCCCTCACTCCCCACAGAGCCTGTGGGCACTGAGGTCAAACCAGGACCCCCCCCACGCCCACCCCATCAGCCTCCCTGTGTCTCTCCAGGGCCTGTGTTTGGGGACCAGGCAGCCTCCTGGAATTAGGAGTCTGTGTCCACTCACCAGCCATTTTGCCCAGAGGCTTCTTGGACCTGGAACGAGGAGCTGGCACGGAGGTTGATGATGCCATAGTGGTGGGCTCCAAACTAACCCCATGAGATCAGGCATTGGTAAAGTGGGAGAAGGGAGGGGACCCAGTCTTGACCTCATCCAACATCCATCCTACAAGAGACGGAGAGAAAGGATCACAAAAGCTGTACTTAACCTTACTCCCAGTCCCAGTGGGTGGGCTCTGGCATTTCTTTCTCTCTTGGTGCCTGACAGAGGCTCAGTCTCTAAATCGGTCCCTCATCCCTTAGGGGATTAGGGACAGACACCACTGGGGTCAGGGCTGGTTGCTAGCTGGACCCCGATCTGTGCAGCCGTCAGACTTACAGAGTATGAGCTCAGCATGACCAGCAGAGTGACTGTTCTCTGCGCCACCTGGCCGGGGTTGCATTCGGGATCTGGGGAAGGGCGGCTGGCAGGTAGCTCGCTGTAAGAACTTCCTGTGTAAATGCTGAAATCAGAGAAGGAGGTCTGTTACTATCTGGACAAATAATTATGTATCAAGGTAGACAGATGTTGAGCAGTAGAGAGAGAGCACGTGTAAGAAACCTTGGGGGAGTTTTCCTCCAGGTCTGCCTTCCCCTGAATAACTCCCTCCCTCCATCCACCCACCCATCCTCCCTCCACTCCCTCCCTCCCTTCCTCTCTCCCTCCCTCCCTCAGCTGTACATAGTGGTAAAGGACGCAGACTCTGCAGGCAGAGGTCCTAGATCTCATCTCTTATGAACTGTGGCCTCTGGTAAACTACTTTACTCTTGCTAAACTTTAGCTTTTTTGTTTTTTTTTAATTTTTTATTTATTTATTTTTGGCTGCATTGGGTGCTCGTTGCTTGCTGCATGCAAGCTTTCTCTAGTTGTGGTGAGCGGGGGCTACTCTTTGTTGCAGTGCACGGGCTTCTCTTCGCGGTGGCTTCTCTTGTTGCCGAGCACGGGCTCTACGGTGCGTGGGCTTCAGTAGTTGTAGCACGCGGGCTCAGTAGTTGTGGCTCGTGGGCTCTAGAGCGCAGGCTCAGTAGTTGTGGCACACGGGCTTAGTTGCTCCGCGGCATGTGGGATCTTCCTGGACCAGGGCTCGAACTCGTGTCCCCTGCATTGGCAGGCGGATTCTTAACCACTGCGCCCCAGGGAAACCCTAAACTTTAGCTTTTCCATCTGTGAAATGGAAATAATACTACAGCCTGCTCAGCATTACTGTGAAGATTACATGAGATGATTTATGTAAAATGCATGGCTCAGAAAATAGTGTGGGTTAGTATGTATTTAAAATAATCTAGATATTGGAGGGATCGATTCTATGTTATTCCAAATTCGGGAAGGTTTTTGGTTTGGTTTTCTTTTTTTGGTGGTCGGGGGAGAGAAGGGATTGTCAAACGGCATCTAAATTTATATGGAAATGCAAAGGACCATTAGACGGGCAACTCGCCATGGCCATGTTGTCTTCCCACCACGATGACCTGATGTCCCTGATGGTGGAGGCTCTTTCTGCCTAGGTTTCTGGGAGGACATTGTGTGGAGCAGAGCCCACCCTGGTCCAAGATGGAGCCACTGTGTTCTAGTGGCTTCTGAAGATGAAGGGCTGGTGGAGAACTTGGTTCTAGAGCAAGGACTGCTTTCTCACTATTTGATGGATCTACAGAGGTCAAAACAACCCCCTCCCACATCCGGGAACTCGCAGAGAAAATGGCTTGTCTGAATAGACGCGCTGAGATAAGAGTTTTCAAAATTTAAAGAATGTCCTTCAATGTTGGACAAAAATGCTTCATTCTGCTAAATGCTGAACACCCTTATGCCAAGCTGATGAAGAGAAGACAAGAGATACTGATGATTCATGAAAATATATCAAAGTTCAGAAAAAAGGAGAACTTCAGCTGCAGCAGTAGCGGGCGCAGGGGTGCGGGAGCAGAAGCAGGAGTGAGGCGGACTCGGGACCAGAAGCACATTTGAAAGAGCAAAGCAGAGAGCTGCTAAGCGAGCCAAAAAGACGTGAAAAGGGGGACATCAACAAGGACATGCGTTTCTTTTCCTACCTAATATTCTTTGGATTTCAGCCCCTAAGTGGTGAGATTGAGGCAGTGCCTGGTTAACCACTGTTAGGTTTTGAAATCCTTTTCCTGGTCAGGAGTCGCTGTTTCTTGACATCTTCATTTCAACCATTCAAGATGTCCTTCCCCTCCCCACCCCGCCCCCAGCAGTAGACACAATGTTACTTGCTTTTTATATTATTTAAATCTTTTTTTCAATTGTGTTTTAATCTGAAAATTCATCATTTGGCCTTGATACACTTAAAAAGTGGAGAATCATTTGATATTTTTAATGACAGCCTAAAGGTTCAAAATTAACATAACACTTTACTTAACAGATGTAGATAGATCTAAGTTTCAGTTTCTCATTTTATCAAATGACATGCCCTTTTGGCGATACATGCTGATTTGGGGTGGCTGCCATTTTTCATTGCTTGTTTAAGAAGATATCCAATTGCCCAACAGCCACTGGAATAAGCCCTAGTGACTGATGTTATGGAAAAGTTCAAACACAGGAAATAGCATCTTTGACAAAGGATAATTGAGTAAGAATGCAGACCAGTTCCATTAACTGTATACACGGTCTACTTCCTAGAGTCTAAACCATACTGCATTTTCCTTGTTACTTTTTCAGTTCTGTACAGCTGAGGCTGTGGAGCAATCACATTCAAATACGATTAATCTTTACAAGATTTAATAACAGTCTATATCGAGATATGGTCGAGATATGGGAGACATAGTTGTCAGGCAGGTGAGAAGATAATGAACCCAAATCTCCAACTGGAAGCTCTCATCCCTCACTCTGTCTATTCTCTGATTTGTTATGTAGTCACTTTTCCCTGTGCTTTGAAGACGTTCATCCAGTAGAATGATATAGACCTAAATACCTACTTTGTAGATAATTACAAAGACTTGATAGAAGATTAGTAAAGAGCTTCTTCAAAAGAAAAAGAGGGCTTCCCTGGTGGCGCAGTGGTTGAGAGTCCGCCTGCCGATGCGGGGGACGCAAGTTCGTGCCCCGGTCCGGGAAGATCCCACATGCTGCGGAGCGGCTGGGCCCGTGAGCCATGGCCACTGAGCCTGTGCGTCTGGAGCCTGCGCTCCGCAAAGGGATAGGCCACAACAGTGAGAGGCCCATGTAACGCAAAAAAAAAAAAAAGATGTGTATATATAAATATAACGTATAAATGAATATTATGTACGTATGTACGTATGTGCATGGGTGTAGGTGTGGGTGTAAAAATTCATCTTAGCAGACTGGAGAGAGACTCCCTTGCTGACTTGGAAGAATTTCCCATGTCATGAGAGGGCAAAGTGTCAAGGAACTTCAGGCAGCCTCAAGAAGCCAAGAGTGGTGTCCAGCTGATGGCCAGCAAGAAAGCAGACCTCAGTCCTACAACTTCAAGGAGGTGAATTCTGCCAACAAACAACAACCGGAGGGGGCTTAGGAGTGGGTCTTTTCCCATTTGCATCTGTGATGGCACCGCAGCCCTAGCTAACACCTGGACGGCGGCCGGGTGAGACTCCAGCTGAAGACACAGCCAAGCCTTTCACGGGCCTTTGACCCACAGAAACTATGAGATAACAAACAGGTGTTGGTTTAAGTTGCTAAATGTGTAGTATTTGTCATGCAGCACAGAAAATGAATACAGGGACCAAACAAAATGATGGGTTAAAAATGCCAGTTCCCGGGCCCCCTCCCAAATCTCTGGGCGTAAGGCTTGGGAATGTGATTTTTCAACAAGTACCCCAGGAATTCCCTGGCGGTCCAGTGGTTAGGACTCAGCTGTCTCACTGCCGGGGCCCTGGGTTTGACCCCTGGTTGGGGAACTAAGATCCCACAAGCCGCGCAGTGTGTCACAAAAAACAAAAACAAAAAAAACCCCAAAAAGCACAAAAGCCACAAGACAAAAAACAAGTACCCCAGGATTCTGATGTAACTAAGGATTGATCTAGTGGGCTGCAGCCGTGGCTCCTAAACTAAGCTGTATATCATTATCACCTAGAGGGCTTTTAAAAATATAGCTGCCCCTGTAAATCCTTATTCAATAGTTCAGAAGTAGGGCCCCCGAATCTGTATTTTTTAAGAGCTCTCCAGGTAACTCTGACACAAGGAACCACTCGTCTCGATTTATATAAGCAGTGGAATAATTGAAAATTCCTGGCAAATCTTGGGATTTGATTTTGTGAAATAAATTTCAAACTACTAATTTTGCTATAAAGTCAGATTTCAGATGGGACTCTAGCAGGCAGAGAACTGAAGTCTTATAGCCTGTATTAAAGTAAATCATTGCGCGGAAGTTTTGCTAAATATCTAACAAAGTACATATGCTTTCAGCACTCCATTTTGTAAATTTTGAAGACTTTTAAACATGTCAAAAATTTCAAATATATGTGTGAGTGTGTGTGTGTATGTGTATATAAAAGCACCCACTACTTTATTTTTATTTAATATTTTGGCTGCGAGGCTTGCAGGATCTCAGCCCCCGGGCCAGGGATCACACCCCGGTCACAGCAGTGACAGCGCTGAATCTTAACCACTAGGCCACTAGGGAACTCCCTCAATTTAGTTATATATCAAAAGTATTGTTACTTTGGTTGTTAAAATCTAAAACCTCAGCTGTATTTTAGTCACATAGGAATATATCTTACTGACCAAACACGGAATGTGACGCATTTTAATTAGTGTTGCTGTATTTTGCAAAACGTAGCAAATTGGTCTTTGGAAAACAGTTCCTTAGTTTTAAAAAACTGTCTTAGTTTTGAAACTATGCCACATGCGTACTAAAGGTCATTTTAAACTGAAATGGTGTGAACTTATTTTGTATTTACTTTGCTGTAGGTCTCAATATGCAGGCATTGAATGTAATATAGATTGTGCCAGCACTGAATTTAATGACGGATACGGTTTACAAATTATGCCTTTATACATTAGTTCCCTTTTGAGCTTACAAAATGACTGCTCTTTATATATTTTTGAAAAAGGCTTTGTGGGGGGGGCGGTTAGATTTTTTTAAAAAAACTAAGATTTTTAAAGAGGAACTTTAAGAGGACTTCTACTACCAGAATAATAAAAACTTACTATAAAGCAACTGTAGGTTTAAGATCCTAGTGGGATATCTTCATGGAGACACATGCCAAGCCATATGTTTAAAATGAGTCTGGAGTTGGAAGAAGGCGGCAGGGCCAGAATTATAGATGCGGTAGTCATCAGCCTGTATGTGACAATTCAAATCATCTGGGGAAAGCGTAGCATGGAAAGAGACAAAGCATTAAGGAATACCTACAGTTGAAAGACGGAGAGGAGCAAGTTTTACAAGCAGTCACATCAGGAGAACGCAATGTTATGATAGGCAAGGGAAGAGAGTTTTGAAAATGAGATGGTGTTTACAATGGTGTTGGTGAAAAATGTCAAATGGCCAGTGAGGATTAAGAAGAAGCATTTGAATGTGAAAATCAGGAGATGACCGACTGCCCACACAAAACCCCACTTTCATTTAGCACAGAAACTAGATTATGAAGAACAAATGATAGGCCTGCCAGAAAATGAAGACAGTAATTATACACTTTTAAAGTTTTGCCTGTGAAGTGAAGGGAAGATGTAACATCATAGTATAAACAGAAAACAAGATTTACTGGTTGTTTTTCTTTTTCAGGAGATTTGAGTATGTTTATAACACTTTTAACTAAATAGGCTGACTACAAGATAGGTCGACTATCACACATAATTACTTATTGAAATACCATCCCAAGTTAAAGCGCAATGATTACGTCACATGCTTAAAAATTTAACAGAAGACTGGCATTATTTTCCAAAGAATCATGTCAGAGAACATGAATTGTAGGAACTGATTCATGAATAGTTGTCTTATTAGAGCAAATGAATCAGCAATGTTTAGCTTTAAGAGTCTGTTCCCTAACTCTTTATAATATCTTCATCTTTCATTAGCAAATACTTCATTAATATCTAATTCTGTTCATATTTGAGCATAATCAGACAGAAAGTCTTAGTAATGTCTGGGGACCAAAGAAAGATGAAAATTTGCAATCTGTATCTTCCTAACAGAGAATAATTTCAAATAACTTAAAAGCATGCTGTTCAGAAGTATTTACCAGAAGGAAATAATAGTAACTCTAGGCTATACAAGTCTATATTCTTATTGGAATACCTGCATTATTACTGCTATTTGTGCTATTTTAAAGCCAGACATTTTATTATTTTCACTGGGCCTTTCTTCTTTGTTAAAATCTACCTTCAACTTGGTTTCTTAATAAGGACAGCGAAAGGCAATCTCCTGAGAGAGAGAAGATATTTTAAAAATACATATCCAATATGTCTCATATGCAGAATATTTAAGAACTCTTACAAACTGGTAAGAAAAAGAGAGACAACCTATTGGAAAAATGGGCACAAAAATTGAACAGACACTTCACAAAAGGATATCCAAAGGCCCAACAGATGTATGAAAAGATGCACAGTTCATTAGTCACCAGAGGAATGCAAATTAAAACCTCAGTGCAACCCCACTTCCCACTCACTCAGCAGAATGGCTACAATGAAAAAGACAGACAATATCAAGTATTGGTAAGCATGTGGAGAAACAGAACTCATATACTGCCTGTGGGAGTGCAAATTGGTAGGAGGACTTTGAAAAACTGTCTGGCGCTATATTCCACTTCTAGGAATGGACCCAACAGCAGTGCTAACATATGCTCACCAAAACACAAACATAAGAATGCCCCAGCAGCACTATTTACAATAACCCCAAACTGGAAACAACAGCATCCATCAATCCTAGTATCCGGTACAATATGTAGAAACAAACTGTGGTCTATCCGTACAGTGAAAAATTACACATCAATGAGAATAAATGAACGAGTGCTAAATGCAACGGGGTTCAATCTATACATTGAGTATAAAACACCATACACAAAAGTACATAAGTAGGATCCCAAGTATCCAAAATTCAAAACCAAATAAAACTATTTTATGATGTTAGAAACCAGGATAGCAGTTACCCATGTGTGAAAGTAGTGACTGGAAGTGGGCATAAGAGGGCATCTGAGGAGTTCCCTGGTGGCCTAGGGGTTAGGATTCCAGGCTTTCACTACTGGGTGCCAGGGTTCAATCCCTGATCAGGGCCTGAGATCCCACGAGCTGTTTGGTGCGGTCAAAAAAACTCTGGAGTGCCAGTAATGTTTTATTTATTGTGGGTACGGGCTGCACAGGAATGCCACAGGAATGTGACACTGGGAAAGCTGTACACTCAAGATCTGTGCACTTTTCTGTGTGTGGGTTGTATTTCAATTTTTGAAGAAGGCTTTAAAAATAACTAGATGTGGGCTTCCCTGGTGGCGCAGTGGTTGAGAGTCTGCCTGCCGATGCAGGGGACGCGGGTTCATGCCCCGGTCCAGGAAGATCCCACATGCCGCTGAGCGGCTGGGCCCGTGAGCCATGGCCGCTGAGCCTGCAAGTCCGGAGCCTGTGCTCCGCAACGGGAGAGGCCACAACAGTGAGAGGCCTGCGTACTGCAAGAAAAAAAAAAAAAAAAAAAAAAAATAACTAGATGTGACTTCGTCTGACAATGGCTCATCCCTGGCCCTCCGTGGCCCCTGGGTTAGATGCATCAGCTTGGGGAGTGTGTACGCCATCCTCCCCTCTCTTAGCTGCACTAGTCAGGGTGTGTGTGGTTCCTAGTGTCCCCAGGTAGAGGACGAGGGCTGACTCTGTCCTGTTCAGTGCTGTCACACGAGGCCCAGCCCATCGTGGAGGTTCGTGAAATGACTGTGGAAGGGATGGCTCCGTAGGCCTGTAACCCTAAGTAAAGCCCTGTTCTTGCTGAAACACTGTCAGAAAGGCCATCAGAAGAGCAGAGGGAGAGGCTGCGACAGAGCAGAGAAGGACGCGAGAGCCTGGAAGAAAAAGAATCTACAGTTCAAGACCGAAGCCACCTGAACCAGGCAGGCTCCTCAAGCTCAAGGAGGGCTCCCTGCACGAACTTCTTGGCGACAGAGAAGGTGACAGCTCTCTCCGGGGGCCTTTTCACCCGTTTCCGCGTTGTGGGTGCTACGAGCGGCCAGGTGAAGGGGCGCAGAGGGGACGGCGGTGAACCAGCCGGAGGTGCCGCAGGGCGGGGGCAAATCCGGGACCGGGGACTGGGGACCGGGGACCGGGGACCGGGCCGCTAACGGGGCCGAACGCGGGGGTCCACTGCCCGCGAGAGTCCTGCCGGTCCAGCCGCCTGCCCGCCCTGCCCGTTCGCCTGCTCGCCCCTTCCGCGGGGCCCCGCCGCTCCCGCTCCCGCCCGCGCCTCCCCGAGCGCTCACCTGCGCCGGGGTGCGCGGGGCGCTACCTCGGTGCGGCCGGTGCGGGGCACGGGCTCCGAAGCCTGGCGGGCGGCTCGCCCACGGGAAGTGCAGCCGGCCGCCCGCTGCCCCGGAAGCGCCGAGGCTCCCGGCCCGCGGCTCCTCCTCCGGCCGCCGCTCCCACGCCCCAAGCCCGACCCGAGGGGGCGGCGGCCGGGCCCTCCGCGCCCGCTTCCCCGGGCTCGCAGGGAGGTTCGTGGGCATCTGCGCAGCTAAGGACCGGGCGGAAGCTTGGAAGTAAGTCTTTCCTCCCGAGTTCCCCAAAACCCACCAGGAGAACCTGCAGCCTCGCTGTGTTCTCTGTCGCGGACACAGAAAGAAACTCCTTACTTCATTCATTGAGTCTTCTCGACGCCTTGCCAGGGAAGCGTTTAGACCTTTTTTCTTTCTAGGCAAGTGAGGAAGATGATGCCGGACTTTCCCAATGGCCACACACAGTGGTGAGGCGGGGAGGCCGGCGGCCTTGGCAGCCGTGAGGGCAGCCCCCGGGGCCGGGGCGCCTGGCACGCTCCCCTGAAGTTCATGGCCCGGCGGGCACGGCTCCGCGAGCACTAACGCCTGGCCGAGTGTGACGGGCAAACGGTGGCGAGGCCTGGCTTAGACAGAGTGAAGGGACTTCTTAGCGTCCTCGGGATGTTGATGAGCAGCGTGAAGCACCCAGGCGGGGATATAGCACCTGGCATTTCCCAAGCTTGTTTCACCCCAGAGGGAATGTCAGTATCTTCCTGAGAAGTGTTCCTCGCATGCCGGTTTGGGAAACACGCCTACTGCTGTTGCAGGTGAAATGCTGGAGCGTGGAGGTGGTTTAAGAGGGCCGATCTAAGATTCACGATCTCCCTTTCAATCTGATTTCCTGCTTTTCTCACCAGCCAGCGAAAAGGAATTAGTGCAACTCCTGGGAGGGAGTGTGGGGGGTGTAAGGCCATACCTGGGGAGCTCAGGAGTCAGATGGCTGGGGTTCATATCCAGGGCACATCACGTTAGAGGTGAGACCTTGGGGAAGTGCGGGGCTTGTCGAGGTTCACTTTCGTCATGGAAATGATACCTGGTTCCTAGTGTTGTGGGAAGGAGTAGATGAGATAAAGCCTGTCAGACAGCTAGCCTAGTGCCCTGGTGCTCAGAGTAAAAGGGTTCCTTTTACTCTGCATGGAGTATACCTCCGTTTTCCCTGCCCTGTGCCTGTGCTCTGAGGTCCCCTCCACCCAAGGTGTCCTCTCTTTTCCCAACTCTGCTCTTCAAAAACCCCCATCTTCTGACAAGGGTCATTTTTGCAGCTTATGCAGGAAAACTTTTCTTAACCCTGCCCTTCCCACCTTCTTCGCTGAGATCCCCTCTAGGACCTTAAGGTATTTGGAACTTGTGCTCAAGCAGCTTACCTCTGTTACAGTGAAAATTCCCTGAGGCCAGGGATCAATCTGGCTCCAGTGGAAGCAAAGAGGAACTCAGGTAAACACACTGAGAGCCAAGGATAGGACAAGCATAGGACAGCCAAGCTCAGTGCTGGGGCAAAGGTGAAGGCTAGGCCCCAGTGTCCCTCGCACAGGGAAGACAGGTGCAAGGGTAAGTGCTGTCCTGTAGCCTGAATAAAGCCCTGTGGGAGTGCAGAGGGTTCATTACCGCCTTCCTAACAAGCACAGCATTTGTTGTCCTGGAGGAAGCAGCTTCTGGGGGAGGAGCCAGATGAAGGCCTTTTCCCTCCGGACCAGTAGATAGGGGCATCTGTGCTGAAGGAAGGGTGAGTGGATACCGGGCACCAAAGGAGGCTGCCTTACAGGGTTAACACGGACGTTGGGTTTAGCCAGCTTCATCCTGGCCCCTGGCCCCTGGCAAGTTCCTGCCTCTCTTTCAGCATGAGTTCATTCCGCATTCAGATGGCTCTTCCTCTTTTGCTCACCAAACTAGTCCTGGTTCTTCCCCACCCATCTTACCCCCCAACTCAGGGGCTTCTACTGTTCCCAACTGATGATCGGGAGGTCCACCTCCATCTTTTATGTTTCATTCTTCTCCCCACAGGCCACTTAGGGAGGGAGTGGGCACTTTACTAGCTGTCTCTACTCCCACTCACTTCTCCCTCTGAACAAGTATCCACACTCAACCCCACTGGGTGCATTTCTCCCTGGGGCTGCCCTCTGTAAGGTCCCCACGGACCCTCTTGATACTGAATCCAGCCCTCATGTGTGTGTTTATACCACTGACACTTCCTCCCAGGCTCTGGAGACACCTCACTTTCTGGGCTTTTCTCCTGCCTCTGGCCACCTCTTCAGTGTCCTCATCTCTTAAATATGGCGGGAGCCCCTCCAGCTTCCCCCCGCCCCACACCAGTCCCCTATTCTTCTCCCCTCCCAGGGTGATGCCGTCGTTCTCCTTGACGCCCACATCTCTACCTACAGCCCACATCCCCCTTAGCGCAACCGTGAGTCAACCCCTATTAGATATTTCTACCAGACGTCCTGCAGGCAGAGCCTTAACATGTCCCAAACTGTCCCACTCACTCTGTCCCTCACACTGCTCATCTCTGCGAAAGGCATGACATCCATCCAGTTGTCCAAGCCAGAACGCCTGGAGTCTTACTTGACCCCATTTCTCGCTGCTACTGTTGCCTCTCAGGTCCGTGCACCTCTTGCCGTGATGGTGCAGGCCTGGCTGTCTCTGCCACGTGGACTATAGTGACAGCCTGCTGTCTGGTCTCCTGCTTCGGCATCATTTTCTTCTCCACAAGGCAGGCAGGCTGATTTCTCTAAAAGGAGAATCTGATCATGTGGCTTCCTTCAGTGGCCCCTGTGCACAGAAAAGCCAAGGTCCGCAGCCGGCTCTTCAGACCCCGGCCCCGCTGTGCCCCTCACTACCTCTCCGTGACCCAGCGGGGACACACCGCCTGAGTCCCTTGAATTTTGCTAATTCTTGCCCCCAGGCCTTTGTATACGCTTTACCCTCAGCCTGGGATCACCCTGCGTTCACTGTGTTGAACTGCCCATCCTTTAGGTTCAGCTCAGAGGTCACCTTCCCTGGGAAACTTCAGGGAGAAACACCCGGCTGGGGTGAGGCGTCTGTGTCCTGTGCTTTCTCCCAGCACCGCAGGGGCTGCGCTGTAGCTGACCTAGGGGCGAGGGGCCGGGCAAAGGTGAGAACTCTCCAGGGAGAACACATGCCATGCTTCGCCTGCTGGTATATCTCTGATATGTAGCCCTGGGCCTGCCGAGAGTTGGAACTGAATACATAATGAATTGATGAATGAACGCCTTCCTTCCCTCCACAGTCCCCCCCCCGCCCCCGGGTCAGGAACTCAGGAAAAGGAGGCACTAACGTGCAAACCAGATGCCTAACGCCCAGGATTTAAGAGCACTCCTGTGCTTCTCCCAGCCCGCTATCAAAGGCAAGTGGAGTAACGTGAGGTGAAAAGAGGAAGGGACAGAAGACTGAAAGGAAGGCCTTCATCACATTTCTTGATCGATGAATAGGGTAAGTAGACAAGTCCATAGACCTGGGCCAGGCTGCCCCAGAATGCACCCTGCCTGGGCTCTGCCGAGAGGGGCAGAGGCAGTCTTTCTGGGTCGGTCCCACGAAGGAGCCAGTCCTGGGCCATGGTGCTCAGGTCCTCTGAGGTGTTCTGTCCGGCTGGGCTCCTGGTGGGTGGCATCAGCCTGGGCCATGATCAGTCCTGGGGTCCCACCCCATCGTTCTCTGTCAGCCTGGGCCTTAGGCAGTGGTTGGCCCGCCTGCCCAGCCATACAGGGGCACGATGGCCTGGACGAGAAGGGGGCGGAGGAGACCCTGGCATGGTGCTGGGGAGTAATCTAGCAGTGAGGCGGTGTGAGCGTGGGCCGGGGTCGGGGCCCGGCGAAGAGCTCACAGGCTCAGATGATACAGTGCTCTTGGGCCTTCTCTCCCAAGTAAAAGCGGTTGAAGAGGAAGGGGCTCAGGTTGATGGTCTGGAAGTGGCCCTCCAGCATCACCTCTGCCACAGCCCGGCCCACGGCGGGGGCCTGCTGGAGCCCGTGGCCACTGAAGCCTGTCGCAAAGTACATGTTGACGACGAGGGGGTGAGGGCCCACCACGCCATTCTGGTCAAAGGTGTTGTAGTCGTAGTAGCCAGCCCAAGCGCGCCGCACCTGCGGGGCACAGGACGCTGTGCGTCGGGAGGGCTGCCCTGCGCTCCGCCCCACCCACTCCCGGCTGGGGTCGGCGCACGGTACCCTCCGCCACCGCTGAGCGCGCCTGCGGGTCCTGCAAGGTGGGGGCCCTGACAGGGCCCAGATGCTCCGGGGTCATCTGTCTCCTTCCAGTTACCTTTAAAGTCTCAAAAGCTGGTACCCTCTGGGCCAGATAGGGCCACACCTTCTCCTGGAAGAAATCATGGTCCACTTCCAGGTTCCCTGGGTCTGGTTCCTCCTCCTGCGGGCAGAGGTAGGGACAAGGCTTACGTTGCCCGGGACACACGTCAGACCCAGGCCTCGCTGGCCTCTTTAATCTGTCCACTTGGTAAGTGGCGGATGGGGGGAAGAGACCCCAAGTCAAAGCCAGAGGGGACCATGACATCAGTACCAGCACTGGGCCCGCCAAAGAAGCCTGACTGCTCAGCAATACCCGGTCTCTGTCTTCTCCCCGGCACCCCGACCCCACAGAGCTCACCTCAGTGGGGCTACAGCCGCCCAGGTAGTTGTTGCCGAGTCCTTCCCGGCGGAAATAGGCTCCGCTGGGGTCTGCGACAAGCGGAGCCTCCAGGCCTGGTCCCTGGGGGCAGTGCCACAAGTACACATACCTGCCGTGACCAGCGGCGTTAGAAGCGGCGAGAACAGCAACTCCCCTCCCCGACTCTCCTCTCACCCCCACCCCGCTCCACGGCCCTGGGCAAGTCACCTTTTCCTCGGCTCCACGGGCAGCTTGGTGCCCTGAAGAGTACCAGGCAGCCCCTTCCCAATGCCAGCCAGCTCTGCGATTCGCCCAGACCAGGCCCCCGCTGCATTGACCACTATGGCGCATTCCACGGGCTGGTACTCCTGGCTGTGGTCCACCTTCACCTATGGGCACCAGAGAGGGGGGCGGAGGGAGCAGTCCAATTCTTCCTGAGCCTCAGTTTACCCACACTGGAAGTGGGTAGCAGAAGATCAAAATGACAGCTGTTACGTTTCTCATTTAATAAAGGAGACACCTAGGCTGGGAACTTACATGGACTTCGTGGATCCTTTTCAAAGTCACCTTCTCCCCGATGGCGGTCTCCATGTGGTTAGATGAAGAGACGAAACCTGCATGAAAAAGGAAAGAAAATAAGCCCTTGAGGCCTCAAAGAGGAAGGAGATGGAGATTCCACTGGTTTCATGAGGAAAGAAAGCTGGAAGGCTAGAAGCTTTCCCACAGACACTGAAGCAAAGAGACAGGGTAACCGGGATGAACTTGGCCGCACAGGACAGGAGGGTGCCAAAATCTTCAAGCAGATCACGAGTCACGGCCAAATGCAGTTAGGAGCCAGGGTCAGGATGCCCAGGACCAGTCCCCAGGGGAGAACTCCCTATCCTGAGAAAGCACAGGCCTTGCTCAGCCTGTGCGTGAAGGTAAGACCCTGTCTGGGCTGGCGTCCTGGCTGGCAGAGGTCACAAGCAGTGGACACGGGGCCGCAGACGCACGTGTCACCTCTCCGTGGCAGAAAAGGACCCCCATGGACTGGACCTTTCGCCGAAGCCCCTGGAGCAGACACCAGGGGTCAAACCAACCTTCGTTCTCCAACCCTGTGAGGAGAAAGAGGATGTGTGAAGGTGGGCTAGGACCCTCCTCTCCTGTTGTCTCTCCTGCACCCCTAACTCTTCTTTAGGGCTCATAAGCTGGGGAGTCACATTGACCAACTGCACCAGAGTCAGATCCTGCGGAAGGACAGAGAGCCGGCCTGGCCCGGGGGAGGCCCTGCCAGCCAGGAGGGAAGCGTTCCTCCTTGACTTGGCTGCGGGGTGCTGAGACTCCTAACCTGAGGTGCCCCTCAACCCCTGACACCCTCTGCAAGCAAGCCTCACCATAAGATGCCAAAGCCACTCCCTCCGTGTTTATCCAGGGAAACTTCTTCTGAAGCTGCTCCGGAGACATCAGACAAACTTTGGCTCCTTCCTGCCTGGAGAAATGTGCGGGTCTACGTATGTGTGCTGGATGAGTGTATGGGGGGAGAAGTATGGGCCCCGGCTCCACAAGTCAACTCCTTCATGTCACTCCTCTGCCCCCAACTCCCCATGTATCCTCCTTGCTTCCTGGAAAAGAGCAAGCTCCTAGTCAAGGCTCTTCAGCATCTGACCCCCGTTTCCTTTATGACACTCTAGCCTCCCTTTGGCCACGCTAAACACTTTATCACCCGCTAACTGTTCCTCGTGCTTTCACAACAGGGCGGGTCACTCTGTTCC
This sequence comes from Phocoena phocoena, assembly GCF_963924675.1. Classification (NCBI taxonomy): domain Eukaryota; kingdom Metazoa; phylum Chordata; class Mammalia; order Artiodactyla; family Phocoenidae; genus Phocoena; species Phocoena phocoena. The sequence continues at coordinate 8,107,334 of NC_089226.1, forward strand.
CTCCACTCCTTCTGCCCAGGACAGCCTTCCTGTCCACCTCCTAGAACAATCCTGCTCACCAGCACAACTGTCTCCTTCTGGGACCCTCATGCCCAAAGGCAGCATTGTATGCGCTAAAAGGACACACTCACAAGGCGGACTGCCTGGTTCAAGTCCCAGCGCCACCACTTACTAGCTCCGGGGGCCTCAGTTTTCTCACATGTAAAATGGGCATGTTCTGATGATTAAACAAGTTAACATTTATAATGCATTTAGGATGTGACCTGATGTCACTAGTGAAACTCGTAGAAGGTTCTGCTAAAGGGTCTCAGGCACAGAGATCAGGCTGCCTGCGCAGCCATACGGGGGCAGGATGGCCTGGACGAGAGGAGGGTGGAGGAGACCCTGGCATGGTGCTGGGGAGCAATCTAGCAGTGAGGAGGTGTGAACCCGGGCCGGGATTAGAGCCCAGGGTGACAGATGGGGCGTTGGGGCCCAGTGATGAGCTCACAGGCTCAGATGATAGTCCTGACTGACGGGTCATGAGACCCACAGCCTTTTACACGAGTCCCGGTATGGCCGGCAAAGCCTACGAGCTTGGCTCTTAGAGAAAACATTTGCAGATTTGTGGGCCCCTCCCCAGAGATCCTGACTTATTAGGAGGGATGTGTCCTGGGTGGTTCTCATCACCTGGGAATTTAGGAACCACCGCGGTAGTGCTTTGTCCGTGTCTGTGTTACAGCACTTAGCACAGGGCTTCGGAGGTCTGCCCGTGCGCATCTTCCTGACAGACTGAGCTCCTAGGGAGCAGGGCCTGTCTCGTTGGCTCCGTCACCCCGGCTCCTAAAGTGAGTCAGAGCCCACTGTGTGCGGGCAGCTGAGACGCAGCATGGCAGCCGTGCCGGGTGCCCACCTCTGCACTTTCACGTTGTTTTCCATGATCGTAGCCCCCTCCTCTGAAGCCAGAAAGAGGTAACCAGAGGGGTTGAACTGGAGGTCCAGGGGAGGGTCATCGACCACGGCCAGGTACTCCTGTGTGCAAAGAAAAGTTCCTCCAAGAAGCTGACTTCAAGAAGGGAGGGAGAGCTTTCCTAGCTTTCTCACCACAGCCCCCGGGCTTGGTACCCCGACCCAGAGGGAAGCTCTCTCCGGGCACCGCCGCTGGGAAGAAAACCGGGGGTTCCAACTCCTAGCTGCCCATATGCTCGCCCAGCCAGCTGGGCTGCTCCCCTCTCTGGGCTAAAGGAGAGGTCACCACCCCACCCCCAAATCTCACAGCACGTACATTGATGTTCCGGAGAAATTCAACCGAAAAGAGGGAGAGCTGGATGTTCTCAGGCAATGAGAACTGCTGACGAATCCCACCCACAGAAAGCACGGTGGAGGCCTGGGAATACTGTGGAAAGACAAGAGAAGGCGATGTGGGCCCTGTTCCATGTGAGCAGAATACCGTACTGGAGGGTGAGAGTCACATACCCAAAGTTATTTTTTTTTTGGCCACGCTGCTGCTTGCGGATCTTAGTTCCCTGACCAGAGATGGAACCTGGGCCACCTGCAGTGGAAGTGTGGAGTCTTAACCACTGGACTGCCAGGGAAGTCCCACGTGCCCAAAGTTAAAGGGGAGTCCTACTTGCAAGTTTATAATCTAAACTTGCAGAAACCTATATGCAAGTCAACAAGGACAATAGCTATTAAAATTCTTATTAGAAGATACACAGAGCAGAGAGGCTCAGTCAACTAAAAAGGGCTGGGCGCCGTCATACAAATGGTAATGGCCTGGAAGTACAAGGCAGGAGACTGACGTGGAAAACAGAGGGATGTGGCCAAAGGAGCAAGATTCGTGACTAGCTGGCAGTGCTAAACAGGAACAGTTAAAGAGCAGAAACCTCAGAAGTAACGTAACCTACAAGGGCGTCGTGACAGCTGTTTGTGTTAACCACAGCTTGAATGCAGGCCAGACCTCCAAGATCTCAAGACATACAACGTTGTGAAATTTGCTTCCCAAAGCAAAAACCTTATTGTCAAGGTCTCTGGTTTGAGGGAGGAAGCACATGGGGCTATTTCTCAACAAGGGCCAAAGCACAGTCCCTGCCCTTTGGCCCTGCAAACACTGAGGTCTTTCCTCTTCTCTCCTCCCCTCGAGTCCTTAAGAAAATACAAGTCTGCACCCCACTCCTGACTCTGCCCCACCCCAGACCTCACCGTGTGGTCCCGCTCCACCACCAGCACCCGAATGGCACCTTGCCGCTTCTCCAGCCTCTTCAGCCAATAGGCTACGGACAGGCCAAGCACCCCACCGCCAACAATCACCACATCGGAGTGTTCAGGGGGCAGGTGGCTGGTGTCACATAGCGGACTCCAGGCCCCTCCAGGAAGGACGGACTGGATCTTCTTCTTAATCTCCGACACCTTTCCATGCCAGTCTGTGGGATACAGTTATGGTCAAAGAGAGCCATATATCTCCTTTCCAGGAGGCGGAGCGGGGTGTGTGTTAGAGGATGGGCACAGGAAAAGGTGGGCTAAACGGAACACCGAGTGTTCAGTCCTCACTGCCATTCCTTCTCACGAGGTCAGCTCGCACCCAGCAGCACTCCACAGCTTGGCTTCATGTTCTCTACACCAGAGTCTCACTTCCTTTGAGTGCATTATACCCAGCACTGCAAGATTCAACTTCCTAAAACTGACACTCTCTGTTCTCTCCACTGGCTAGGGGACTTACACGTATTTATCTCCTGTGCAGACCTCTCTCTCCCCTGAGCCCAGGCTCCTGGACCAAGAGATCCCGGCACACCTAGAGCCGCACTGCCTTCTGAAGCACGGACCTCTGAGTGGCACCTTATCCTGGATATCCATCACCAACAGCAAACCTACATTCATGTAGTCTGTTATCAAGTCCTGACGACTTTGCCTCTTAAACATCTCCCCAATCTCCCCAATCTGTACCCTTTTTTCCCCATCTCTACCACCACTGCCCTAGACCAAACCATGATGTCTCTCCCACCTAAACTGTTAAAAGCTCCTGTTTCCACTCATTCCCCTCTTGTCTAACCCCCCCAACTTCTTTTCTATATCACGGCTAGAATGATCTTTTCTAAACACTAATTTAATCACACACTCTCTTGCTTAAAACCCTCCAGCGGGTTTCCATTACCCTAAGGATAAAAGTCCAAAATCTTTCACGTGGCCTGCGAGACACTGTATGATCTGGCTCCTGTTTGCCCTGTCCTCCCCGAACCCTCCAGCCTCAGCCCCTTCATTCCTGCCACAGGGGATCCACACAGGTGTTCTCCCTGCTTTGAAACTCTGTGCCCACTTCTTTGCCCAGTTAACTCCTTGCTTCCTTTAGATCTCAGCTCAGTTATCATCTTCTCAGGGATGCCTTCTTTCCTGACCCCCTAGACTATGCCAAGTTCTCCTGTCATGCTATCTCATAGCTCCATGAACCGCTCTTTTGCAGCATGCAACACACTTGCAACTTTGAGTTTATCTGTGATTGCTTCATGCTGTACTATGTCTACCTTCTCCATAGAATCTCCAGTCTAGAACAGTACCTGGCACATCCTAAGTGCTCAACAAATGTCTTGAATTCATGAATCCTTTTGTCTTTCACACCTAACTCACGAATCTCCGAGTCTTCTCTCACTGTCTCCAATTCAAAGTTCAAACTCTTCCCTGCATTCGAATCCTTCTTTGATCTGGACTTAACCTTACCTGTCCTGAGTACATTTCATACTACTACTCAAACTCTCTATCTGGATGGCCTTTGCTAATTCCTTGCACAAGAACAGTACTTTTCTCCTCCTAACCTTTGCTCAGTTCCCCAGAACCTGGAACTCATGCTTTCCTTGAGCCAGTAAACATCATCTTTCAAAGCTGATCTCCGTTCCCACCTGTTCCATGTACTGCTATAATTACACTAGCCACTGGCACTGGCAGTGCAGGGTATCCTCCGAGTTGGGTTCTCTCCAGTCTTGAACCGGTCTACTAAAGCCTTCCCTCTCCAGCTACACTTCAGGCACCTGCAGGACATATATCGAATCCTCTCTTTCTCTTCTTTCCTCCTTCACGGCCACAACACTAAGCACAGCATCCTGCACGCGAGCAGGACTTCATGCACTTCTGTGCCACCAATGAATCTGCCTGGCTGCTATTCTGGTGGTAAGTTCAAGCACAGAAGGATCTGGGATATGTCACCTGAGAAGGGCAACCCTGGGATCCATACCCCTGTCCAGCCTCTACAAGCTCCGGCAGGCAAGGTTACCTCCTGCTCCCAGCGACCCACTGTCTTCCCAACGCGGACCGGGACCTCGAGTCCTGAAGGTCACATGGCTGGAGATTGGGAACACCCCAGAACCACGATACCCTCCGCTGCCCTCAGCTTTACCCAGAGTAGAGCCTTCTCTGTGTGTGCCTAGCCCCCGGCCCAAGAGGCCCGGGCCCAAGCCGAGCCGCAGCGCCCTCCGAAGCATGGCCCTGGGGCTCTCGGCAGCTAGGATAGGGGTACCCTACCCCGGCAAGGTCCCAGCCCGCCGTCACTGCTACGCGTCGCCTGCAGTTCATTCGAGCGCGCCCATTGGCCAGCGGCCCCTCCGGGCCCCACCCCTCCACCCTATAGGCGGCCGTACTGTCCCTTGACTGCCTGAGAGCCCCGCCCAGGCCCGCCCCCACCCGCCATTGGCGTACCCGGCGTTACGTCAGACCTACGCGTCCGCTGGCCGAGCTAGGGAGGGACCCAGGCTACTGCGCTGAACGGAAGTGCGGCTGAGCAGGTTTCCGGGGCCGCTGGTGTGACGTGTCCCGCGCTTGGCGCAGCAGGAAGCGGGGGCCATCGCGACCTGAGTTCCCGGCGCCGGCCCCGGCTCTTTTCCCGCTGCCGCCATGCTCGACTTCTTCACCATTTTCTCCAAAGGCGGGCTAGTGCTCTGGTGCTTCCAGGGCGTGAGCGACTCATGCACCGGGCCAGTTAACGCGTTGATTCGTTCCGTGTTGCTGCAGGTACTGCCCCCGCGGGATCAGAACTCTGGGCTTGTCCCCCTGACCCGGTCCCTAGTCCCCCCTCGACTGATCCCGCGCCTCCCTCCCACCCCGTCGGCCCACCTCAAACCGGCCGCTCACTCGTAACTGTGACTCCACTTTTTTCTCCCGCCCCCATCAGACCATCCCGCAACTTTGCGCTGTCCCCTCCCCCTCCTCTTTCTGGGACTCTGGCCGGAATCCGTAGTCTATTGAGACTTAGCGTCGTTCCCTCCATTCGCCCCCAGCAGCTTGGTTTTCTGTTGTTTCGAAGGCCGGGTGAGATAATGGCTGGACAAACGGCCTTTAAAAACTGTAGATAGTGTACAGCTGCTAGTAAGTCTGATTGTTTATATGAGATGAGGACTCCTTCCCATCTGGCTCGCACGTGTCCTCCCCTCCCACCTCTTTGCCCCTTTCCCCCAAGCTCGGTGTCTCCTTTTCTCGCAGGAGGAATGCTGAAGAGCAGCTCCCCTGAATCTTCTTGCCCTGGGGACAGGTTTGAGTTTGGGGGAGTGTCTAGTTCTCCTCCAAAGGCAATCCTGGAGAGGCCCAAGTCTAGGTGTTGGGACAGTCTGAACTCTGAGACATACTCTTTTTCCAGGAAAGGGGAGGTAACAACTCCTTCACCCATGAGGCACTCACGCTCAAGTATAAACTGGACAACCAGTTTGAGCTGGTGTTTGTGGTAAGTGGGGGTATTTTAGAGGGGCAATGATTATAGTCACCACGGAGTCCTGATTATTCAGAAAACCCTGATTAATTGTACCCAGTGTTTATGATGAAGTAACTGAGAAGACACGGAGGGTGGAGGGGGAAAGGGGAGAAGCTCTCGGGCCCAGTCAGAGGGCTTGGCTGCTCCTAGGTCAGGGAAACCTGCCAGGTGGCTGAGCCAGTCTCTGAAGGGCTAGGCTGAGTTGGCTTCCCTCTGTTCTGGGCTAGCATGTGAGCAGATCTCTTGGCTCTGTTTCTTTCCCTAAACAGGTAGGTTTTCAGAAGATCCTAACACTGACGTACGTAGACAAGTTGATAGACGATGTGCACCGGCTGTTTCGTGACAAGTACCGCACTGAGATCCAACAGCAAAGTGCCTTAAGTCTACTGAATGGCACTTTTGATTTCCAGAATGACTTTCTGCGGCTCCTTCGGTGAGAGGCCTCCCCTCTGCAAAATAGTCTCTGTGACTTGAGCTTCCTTCCTTCCCGAGGGCGGGTGGACGGCAGTATGTTGTGGATTGAAAGGCACTCCTGAGTTTGCTGCTCGGTTCTGGTTATCCTCTGGGTGTGAGGGCCCTTCTCCTGCATTTGGACTGTTCCCTTTTCTCTTTAGTGAAGCGGAGGAGAGCAGTAAGGTCCGTGCTCCCACAACCATGAAGAAATTTGAAGATTCTGAAAAGGCCAAGAAACCTGTGAGGTCCATGATTGAGACACGGGGTGAAAAACCTAAGGAAAAAGCCAAGAACAGCAAAAAAAACAAGGGGGCCAAGAAGGAAGGTGAGCTTGAACTTGGACACCTGGGGGCATGAAAAGTCGTTAAGGTGGGCTGGAGTGGTTCCCTGCCCTTCCCTCGCTCCGGTGCCCACCACCCTCACCATCGTCCCCGGTCCTCGCGATCCCCTAGATGTTTGTTCCTAGTTTCGTCTTAATGATTTGGAAGGCTTTTCCCTATTTGTCTGTTTTGTTGGAATTTGGTCTTTTTTTCCCCAGTGAGTTTTCTCCTTGACAGGTTCTGATGGCCCTTCGGCTACCAGCAAAGCAGTCCCTGCAGAAAAGTCAGGTCTCCCAGTGGGGCCTGAGAATGGGATAGAACTTTCCAAAGAGGAACTGATCCGCAGGAAGCGAGAAGAGTTCATTCAGAAGCATGGGAGGGGTATGGAGAAGTCCAGGTGAGCATTCCAGCTTTTGCCATACGTACTGCTATCTAGACATGTTGGGGGCGAGGGAGTCCTTGTCTCTGGGGTGGATGTTTCGTCTCCTGCTTCTTCATCGGAACCCTTTGTGCTGTAACCCTTTGCAGCAAGTCCAGTAAGTCAGATGCTCCCAAGGAGAAGGGCAAAAAAGCGCCCCGGGTGTGGGCACTGGGTGGCTCTGTCAACAAGGAAGTCCTGGACTATAGCGCTCCTACCGCCAATGGGGCCCCCGAGGGCGCCCCGCCTGAGGACATCAACTTGGTAAGAGGCAGCAGGGCCAGAGTGAAGGCCAATGTTAATAAGAAACGGGGGAGGAAGGAGAGATGAGGAGGGCAGTACTCTTGACTCCTTGGCGCGAGGGGTGAGTTACATTTGGAGCTTCCTGAATCGAAGAGGTGGAGCAGTGTAGACAGGGTAAATCCAGGCTTTTCCCCCCACAGCCCATCGTGTTCTTGATCCCATCTCCTCCTTTTCCGCATACCCTCCAGATTCGAGGGACTGGGTCTGGGAGGCAGCTTCAGGATCTGGACTGCAGCAGCTCAGATGACGAAGGGGCCGCTCAAAACTCCACCAAACCTAGGTAGGAGATCCGAGCTGGTGGCTGGTGGGTGTGGCTCCAGAACTGAGGAGACTTGACTGCTGCCTGCTGGCCATATGTGCATCTGTAACCTTCTGTGCCTGCAGTGCTACCAAGGGGACTCTGGGTGGCATGTTTGGGATGCTGAAGGGCCTTGTGGGTTCCAAGAGCTTGAGTCGTGAAGACATGGAATCTGTGCTGGACAAGATGCGTGATCATCTCATTGGTGAGTCAGGAACCGGTGGACTCGTGTTTCTGGGGTGGGGACGGTGGGGGCAGAATGGCTGTACCATAGGGGGTGTTCCCTGCTGCTGGAGCACTCATGCCACGCCTTTCCCCCTCTTCTCAGCTAAGAACGTGGCAGCAGACATTGCGGTCCAACTCTGTGAATCTGTTGCGAACAAGCTGGAAGGGAAGGTGATGGGGACGTTCAGCAGTAAGTATCTCCCTGGACCTGGAAGTGCTTGGGTGGGCATCACACACCCCAGAAGGCCACCGCGTCCACCTCCGTTCTTACTAGGTGTGTGACTTTTGACGAATCCCGTAACATCTACGTTTCTATTTTGTAACTTGGATTTTGGGTGGTGATGGCCTCTAAGTTAGGAGGATTAAAATGAACTAATACTTGTAAAGTGCTTAGGATTCCTGGGCAGGCTCCCAGTTCCCTTAGCTCAGAAAGGGGCTGGGCATTCCCGGAGCACATTACTTGGGCTTCACTGATACACCTCTGCCCCCACCTCAGCGGTGACTTCCACCGTAAAGCTAGCTCTCCAAGAGTCCCTGGTGCAGATCCTGCAGCCGCAGCGCCGTGTGGACATGCTCCGGGATATCATGGATGCCCAGCGTCATCAGCGCCCTTACGTGGTCACCTTCTGTGGTGTGAATGGCGTGGGGAAGTCTACTAACCTTGCCAAGGTCGGTGCAGTTCCGCAGCCCGGCTCTGACATCATTTCTTCACTCTGCATTTCCTGGCACCTCTGGGTCTAGGTGACAGTTTTCTTTGCCTCTTTTGCAGATTTCCTTCTGGCTGTTAGAGAATGGCTTCAGTGTCCTCATTGCTGCCTGTGATACATTCCGTGCCGGGGCTGTGGAGCAGCTGCGGACGCACACCCGACGTTTGCGCGCCCTGCACCCCCCCGAGAATCACGGTGGCCGCGCCATGGTGCAGTTGTTTGAGAAGGGCTACGGCAAGGATGCTGCTGGCATCGCCATGGAAGCCATTGCCTTTGGTACAGTGCACAGAAAGCTGGGGGGCTTGTCTGGGCCCCTTTTCTCCTTGGGTTCTCTTGGAACTTGCAGAGGACCGGGGTTACCCTACCACCAACTTCCTGCGCAGTAACAGGTCAGGACTAGTGACATGCCGTGATCTGCTCTGGGGTAACGAGTGTAGTTGCAGGCAAACCTAGTATATTTGTTTATCTCTATTTGGTCACCTTTACCTACTGCCATCCTTTTCCTAAATATGCTTGATGGCTGAGTATGGGAATTTTTTCTTACACTACCTTGTAACCTAAGGAAATAAACAGGTAGACTTCTAATATGGCCAGTTTGGGACTTCCTGAGAGGAAAGCTGGAAACGTGACAGTCCAGGAGTTTTGACTTGACCACTTTTTTTCTCTCTAGCACGTAACCAAGGCTTTGATGTGGTGCTGGTGGACACAGCTGGCCGCATGCAGGACAATGCCCCTCTGATGACTGCCCTGGCCAAGCTCATTACTGTCAACACACCCGACTTGGTGCTGTTTGTGGGGGAGGCCTTAGTAGGCAATGAGGCCGTGGACCAGCTGGTGAGGGCTAGGGCTTGGTTCTCTTTCCAGCCTCAGCTTTGGCCACTTTAGGTGCATCTTATACTTAATGTCATGTTCCTCCTTTCCAGGTCAAGTTCAACAGGGCCTTGGCTGACCATTCTATGGCCCAGACACCTCGGCTCATTGATGGCATTGTCCTTACCAAATTTGATACCATCGATGACAAGGTAAATATGGACGACACAGGGCAGAGTGGGACTGGGAGAGGGGAACGGCCATCCTTCACAAGGGAGCGGAGGCTCTAAGGGCACACTGGCTCCAAAGCCTCCTGTTGCTTAGGGGGTGAAAAGGAGTGGCCTGGCGTTGACTGGGTATCCCCTTTCTCTGCTTCAGGTGGGAGCTGCTATTTCTATGACCTATATCACAAGCAAACCCATCGTCTTTGTGGGCACCGGCCAGACCTACTGTGACCTACGCAGTCTCAACGCCAAGGCCGTGGTGGCTGCCCTCATGAAGGCTTAACGTGGCTCTTGGCCAATACCAAATCACCGCTTCCCCCCAAAGCCCCCATCCCTGTATCAAGAATGTGCTTTAGAGTATGTGAGCAACTTGTCTTCAGTGTAGTTCAAAGGCAGAGTGAGGGAGCTCCAGGCGAGGGCTTGCAGCCCCTCCTAACCCCACTCCCTGTTCAGCCCAGCCTCCCTCTGCAAGGAGGGCCTAATCATGTTACGGTCACTGCCCATTACCCGCCCCCAGCCCCATGCTCCTCCCCCTTCCTACTCACTCAGGCATCCCTTCATTCTGCCTACAGACTCGGTCTCATTACAGCTTTGACCAATGGTTAGAAGATCCAGCACCAGAGCTTTGCTAGTTAAGTGTGGTCATGGGGACGTCCGAGCATCATCCCCTGCTCCATTAGATAAAGAGACTTCCAGAGCCAGCTCTGGGTCCTGAGTGGCACCTCCCCCTAGGATATACACAGCTTTCCGGTCCCTGGGGCCGGGACGACACCCCCACACTGTGGCAGTGTATGGCCTGTCCTTAGTTGCTGCTGATTCCAGGATGACCCCTGGCCCCGTTTCCCCGAAGCATCAGCTAGGCCACAGTGATGTGTTACAGATGAGTGAAAGAGGAGTCCCTGCCTCCCTCAGAGATGAAGGGAGCCGAGCTGCAGTGCTGCATTGGGCTTCTCGGCCTCCAAGATCTCCTCCCACTTCCAGAATCCAGACATAACTTTGCATGTTCCCCTTCCCGGGAGAAAACCAACTGTCAGAAGAGGAGACACACCGCCCCCTGCCCCTTCTTCACCTGGGATGGATCCTGGCTTTTCCTCATCCTCTACAGTGCCTGGTAGACAAGTGCTACGTTGAATACAGACCTTGTTAAGACTTGTCCTGTAGCTTGGTATTACAGATGTGCTATTAGTGCAATAAGGTGAAGGCTGTCTGCCCAGAGAAATACATAATTTATATAAGAAAATAAATTTCATAAATAAATTGCCTTTTAGGTCTTGGAGTTATGTTACAGGAGGATTCAAAACTAAAATCCTACATCACACTGTAGTTCTAGCAGTTACGGTAAGAAGGGAAACAGGAATTGATAATGCTGAGGCATCAGGTAAAAATAAGTAGTTGTCCCAAGAATGAGATCACCTTCCCCCAAGGTGAAAGAAGAGAACTTTTAAATTTTAAATTCGGCTTGTATCTTTGCAGGTTAGGAGTTTTCTAGAGTGACTCAAAGTAGAGCTGGGGCCCTGGGAAGTAAATGAACAAGCTTTTAATACAGCTCAATTATGTAAAAGACTGTACACTGTAAAAGATCTAGAAAACTAGAGCTTCAAGCCATGTTTTAAAAATGCCATTAAGCTTAATTGAAAAACCAAGTATAGAGTACAAAACTGCAACAAGGGCCGCGGCGATCCCGTGGCATCTAGATCCCGAGTCCTTCATGCAGAGCTGTGGCCACGGTCGGTAGAGATTTCCCGTGGATCTGCTGTGTGGACATAGGCCTGTCCAGCCTGGGGGCGGGGCGGGGCGACCTCCGGGTCCCTTGTCACTTGGGTATTGAACTGGAACGGGCCGCAGAGGATCAGGAAGCAGCCGGCACGGCACGAAGGGGTAAGCTGCGACACCCGCCCACTAACCCCGGCCTTCAACCTCTGCGATCTGGTAGTTCCTAGGAGCTGTTTTGGGTTCTTGTGAGTTTACTTGTTAAACACTGTCCACGGTAGGCCCTTACAGCTTGGTCTAATGGTGGTGATTCCTCTAGCCCTCTCATGTACTACAGTCTGTGGAGAGAGAGAAGGGAGAGAGTTAGTGAAGTTTCACAAAACAGGTTTACACATCTAAAGCTGCAGAAATTTAAGTCAAGCTTAACCCTTCAGAAGACAAGACACAAGATACTAGGAAACTCGTAACAGACTTGGTGGGAAAATACAGACGCTTTAACAGGTAGGAGAGGTTCTCCAAGGTCTTAACTAAGTTCTGGGAAAGCATTTTCTGCTGACAAACTGACACATAGTAGAACAGGAAACAGTATACCTCTCATTTCACTGTGTGCTGTCGATGAGCCATTTAGCTGGCCTTCTGAGCCATTTAGCTGGCCTTCTCTTACCATCCCTGCTAAACAGAACATACACCAATATCAGATATTTGGCTGAAAAGCTAAAACTATTAATAATAGAAAAGCAACCAACTGAAGAGAGATGAAAGTACATGGTCTGACTAAGAAGGACGCCGTTTAGGAACGCACACATTAGGCAGGACAGTAAGCCAGTTAGTCTTCACGCTGTTGTATTAAACAACAGGGAAGCAGTGAGGTCCCTGAGTACACGGACATTACTTGTGAACAAAACAAGTGTGCTTGCTGTCCCTAACTAGTCCAGAAGGCCAAGTTTAGGTAAAAAGAACTACTCCAGCTGGGGTCAGGAAGCAGCGTGCAAGGAGGCAAATTCAACCAAGTAGAAGAGTGAAAAGTAGCAGACACGCCCACGGTATAAAATGGGTTTAGAGCTGTGCCGTCCCACTGGCCACATGTGCTGTTTAGTTTTAAATTAAATTAAAAATTCTGTTCCTCAGGGAACTCCCTGGTGGTCCAGTGGTCAGGACTCCAAGCTTCCACTGCGGGGACCTGGGTTCAATCCCTGGGTGGGGGACTAAGATCCCGCAAGCCAAGTGGTGCGGCCAGGAGAAAAAAAAATCTGTTCCTCAGTCACACTGACCGCACTTCAAATGCTCAATGGTCGCATGCGGCTTGTGGATACAGTACTGGACAGAGAAGATTACAGAATATTCCTATCATTGCAGAAAATTCTATGGGACAGCACTGGGATAGATAATGTATAGGAAGAGGTTTAAATCTGAACACACGGGAGGAAAGAATAGCAATCAGAAACATGGCCAATTAGAATATAAACAAAAGACAGCACCCAAACACACAAATTGGTATTCCTCTCTTGGAAGGCACTTTAGCAATATTTATCAACCACTAAAATGTTCATGCCCTTTGACCTAGTAATTATACTGAGAACCCATCCTACTGGCAAAAGGAAAAACTGTACCATTCATCACAACAGTGCTTACAATAGAAAAAACTAGATACTGCCTAACATAGGGGAATAATTAGGTAACTGTGACATCCACACTGGATTATAACACAGTCATTAAAAACACTGGTTATGGGCATTTTTTACAGAACCACAACAAAAAATCTTAAAATTTGTATGGAGACACAAAAGACCCCGAATAGCCAAAGCAGTCTTGAGGGAAAAAAAAAGAGCTGGAGGAATCAGACTCCCTGACTTCAGACTATACTACAAAGCTACGGTAATCAAGACAATATGGTACTGGCACAAAAACAGAAATATAGATCAATGGAACAGGATAGAAAGCCCAGAGATAAACCCACGCACCTATGGTTAACTAATCTATGACAAGGGAGGCAAGGATATACAGTGGAGAAAAGACAGTCTCTCCAATAAGTGGTGCTGGGAAACCTGGACAGCTACATGTAAAAGAATGAAATTAGAACACTCCCTAACACCATAACACAAAAATAAACTCAAAATGGATTAGAGACCTAAATGTAAGACCGGACACTATAAAACTCTTAGAGGAAAACATAGGAAGAACACTCTTTGACATAAATCACAGCAAGATATTTTTTGATTCAGCTCCTAGAGTAATGGAAATAAAAACAAAAATAAATGGGACCTAATGAAACTTAAAAGCTTTTGCACAGCAAAGGAAACTACGAACAAGACGAAAAGACAACCCTCAGAATGAGAGAAAATATTTGCACATGAATCCATGGACAAAGGATTAATCTCCAAAATATATAAACAGCTCATGCAGCTCAATATTAAAAAAACAAACAACCCAATCCAAAAATGGGCAGAAGACCTAAATAGACATTTCTCCAAAGAAGACATACAGATGGCCAAGAAGCACATGAAAAGCTGCTCAGCATCACTAATCAGAGAAATGCAAATCAAAAGTACAATGAGGTATCACCTCACACCAGTTAGAATGGGCATCATCAGAAAATCTACAAACGACAAATGCTGGAGAGGGTGTGGAGAAAAGGGAACCCTCCTGCACTGTTGGTGAGAATGTAAATTGATACAGCCACTATGGAGAACAGTATGGAGGCTCCTTAAAAAACTAAAAATAGAATTACCATATGACCCAGCAATCCCACTACTGGGCATATACGCAGAGAAAACCGTAATTCAAAAAGACACATGCACCACAATGTTCAATGCAGCACTATTTACAATAGCCAGGTCATGGAAGCAACCTAAATGCCCATCGACAGACGAATAAAGAAGATGTGGTACATATATACAATGGAGTACTATTACTCAGCCATAAAAAGGAGTGAAATTGGGTCATTTGTAGAGACGTGGATGGATCTAGAGACTGTCATACAGAGTGAAGTAAGTCAGAAAGAGAAAAACAAATATCGTACTATATTAACACATGTATGTGGAACCTAGAAAAACGGTCCAGATGAACCAGTTTTCAGGGCAGAAACAGACACAAAGATGTAGAGAACAAACGTATGGACACCAAGGGGGGAAAGCCGCGGGGGGTGGTGGTGGGATGAATTGGGAGATTGGGATTGACACATCTACACTAGTATGTATAAAATAGATAACTAATAAGAACCTGCTGTATAAAATATAAATAAAATAAAATTCAAAATAAATAAATAAAAGGTTACATTTTAAATTAAAAAAAAAAGGTCCATATGAAAAAAAATTAAAAAAAAAATACTGGTTATGAAGACTGCAGCCATGTGGGAAAATGTATGATGTATCACTGAATAAAAAAAAGGACCAGGGGGCTTCCCTGGTGGCACAGTGGTTAAGAATCCGCCTGCCAATGCAGGGGACATGGGTTCGAGCCCTGGTCCGGGAAGATCCCACATGCCGCGAGCAACTAAGCCCATGCACCGCAACTACTGAGCCAGTGCTCTAGAGCCCACGAGCCACAACTACTGAAGCCCACGTTCCTAGAGCCCATGCTCTGCAACAAGAGAAGCCACCACAATAAGAAGCCCGCGCACTGCAACGAAGAGTAGCCCCTGCTCGCCACAATTGGAGAAAGCCCACATGCAGCAACAAAGACCTAATGCAGCCAAAAATAAGTTAATTAATTAATTAAAAAAAAAAAGAAGTACCAGGAGTGTATGTGTACTTTGTTTACAGCCATGAAGAAATGCACAAGGAAAACTTACCTGAAATATACCAAAGTAACTGCTTCTGTTACAGTAATGAATTATAAAAGAATTATTTTCCTTTCCCCATTACTTGGTTTTTCTGAAATAAATGTACCGGGATCCTACAGAATCTTTTGAACCCAAGTAATTCTCACTATGCAAAAGCGAGTACACAGCACAATGCAAGGCACACAGCAAGAGGCCAGGGTTAAAAAAAGAAAACATCAGCAAAAGACCTCGGACCTCTCATCGGTATTTCTCTATAGAGAATCAAAACATAACCACGGACGGAAGGTAAGCTTGACCTGTCTCAAAACAAAAAAGTGTTTTTAACCTAAAACCGCTCCGCTAGATTTTAGATCACAAACTTAGCTGACCATTCTAATAAAGCCCCTGGCCACACTGAAAATCCTTGATTTTTAACAATTCACAATACCTTAATGAGTGATAACTTTGAGAAGAGCTGCTCTGTTAGGAAGCCCATGCAGCTAATGAAAGAGTCTGTGCTGCTCCACAATACTTCTGATGGTTTTTGTCAAGAAAAGACACAGTGTAAGAGGAACAGCTGTCCAGCAGGATTTTGTTCTTTTCCACCCTAGCATCTTCCCCGGGTGGAATAGCTCAGAACGCAGATGAAAAGAAATAAGTAGAGCTTGGCTATGTACTCCTTGCCCAGTGGAAAAAGCCTACTGAGAGTCCTATGTGTGGGCAAACAGCAGAAGAATCTGGAACACTGCAGGACAGCAGAAAACATACCCGCAAGAAAGAATAGCAAATTGTTTTCACAAAAGAGATAAACCAGAAGCTTTGTCTTTTTAAGGGTTTTTTTAAAAAGTCTTCTGGAAAAAGGGTAGACTTAGTTTTCAGTGTTCAGTTATGGTGATGCCTTTTACAGACCTTGTTCCATCGAAATACAGCCATGGATAATAAGAGCTTATGGAATTTCTCATCACAGGAGAATTCCACTTGAAGCAATCTGATTCAGAAGAGAAACCTGGGATTGATTACTGGGTACAGGACAATTAAATCAATCTATTAATCTACTAATAGATTAATAAATTAATTAATAGATCAATTTAATCTACTAAATTACCTGTACCTTAACAGGCTCCCTAACATGTATTCAGATCGACAATGAAAATGAATACTGGCACATGACTTTTCAAGAACATATTCTACATACAGCAGGAAAGTTCCTTTGGAACTGTGTGGTGAGTCAGAATGGCCATACCCTGAGGCCCGGCTTTATTCAAACTGAGATTTTAAAAAGCATTCTCCAATTTAGCTATACCGAAAGGTTTTGCATTTTGTAGATTAACTGAGAACTTGCCTGGAGCCATTAATAAACAACCTTTTTTTTATCCCCATTTGGCTTTCCTGTTAGAACCTGGAGGTAAAATGTCAAGTGAGTGGTACCCCTAACCTCTGACTTCAATTCCACCATAACAGTTTCCAAATAGCATTTTCAAAGTGTGTTTTTTATTTTTCTGTTTATAAAGACAACGCATAATCATAGAAAATGCTAACACAGAAACAAAATATTAAAAAAAACACATTAAATCCTACTTCATAGAGATAACCACAGTTAATTTAGTAAACTTCATTCCAGATATTTCTCATACAAGCACACAAAAATAGACTATATCTACAATTTTGTATGCCAGGGACTGACCATGGTGGCATTTTACAAACTTTTTTCTTTTGTCACGCACAGTATTATATCTCTGACATTATTTTGGCCAGTAAAAGTATTTTTTCTTTTATGGCTTCTTATGTATTTCATCAATTAATAAATGGTGTATTTACAGAATCCCCCATTTTCTGGAACGTTTTAGATTGCTTCCAATTTTTGCCATTTATCTACAACACTGATTACATCCCTACACTTGTATCTTTGCGCAACTGTGTGGTATAATTGTGCAAGTATCCCGTGATCTCCTTAGGAGAAACTTCTCCTGAGATAAACTGTATCAAGTGGGATTTCTGGGTCAAAGGTTTTAAACTTCTGAACATATTCCAAATCTCCCCTTCAGAAAAGTTGTACTAACTTTACCTTTTCACCAATACTACATGAATGTATTTATTCCTTTCCTCACGGCCTTAGCCGAAAGGGAGTTATCATTCTTCTCTATTTTGAAATCTAAATTCTAATTGCATTTCACTGATTAATCTGAAGACTAGCCGCCATCTCCCTTCATAATCTGGTTAGGATTATATTCCTCATCGGTGATGACTTTACCCACCACAAACACATAAGAGGCTGAAGAGCGGTTGCCCTCCGACCCCTCTCAGTCTCAAAACGCATCTTACCTGACCTTCCCCTTGTGGAGATCTCACATGTCAGTCGCTTGAAATACTCTGGAAGGTCAGCATATTCATTTCCATAGGAGATGACTTTAATCCCTTTGTCCAGCATGTTTTCTCGAAGCTTCTTGAACTCGTCCACATCTCCTCTCCGAACCAGCATGAAATGTTCTAGGTCAGATTTGTGCTTGACAGCCTCCAGAAAAAGGGCTTGGAAAGTGGTGTCATCCACAGTCCAACCACAGCCCAGGAAAAGGAACGACTTGTTTTCATAGAGCTTCTGAATCTCTCTCTTGTAGGAAAAGAAACATATTAATGACATGTGAAGACATGTCTGAAACAAGAGTCAACAGGTCATAACTGCTGCATTTAGCAGACTGTGATGACCGATTAACCAGCATTTAAGAGAGGAGATGCATCCCCGTGAAGGAGTCTGACCTCCTCGTTGTTTATTATTGTTAACTTGATGACTGTCCTAAAACTGTATCTTTACCTGGAATTCTCCTGCAGGCTCTCTGGTCTATGCCTTACAGTTTATTTTTTAGATCTATGTGTCCAGAGGCCATAAGGCAATGAGTAGTCTTCAGTATAGCTTACTCTTCCCATTTTCTTGAGCATATGTGCCTTTTTTGCTTAACAGAATAAGCCGTGGATAACTAGAGAATTCCATCACCAGATTTGCTCAAAGAAAGCCTGACACTTAGAATATTAATATATACATTTATATACATGTGTGTGTGTATATATATGTATCTCACACACTACACATATATAAATATAAAAATATTAGAAATGATAGTGATGACAGATGCAGCTATAACACATGTCAGGGAAAGAACAGGTGAAAAAAGCTACCCTTATGCTTTAGAAAACACCACATTTTCTTGGTCTTTTTTCACAAAGAAAGCCTCCATTTTATCACCCTATCCAAATTTTTCTCTATGTTTTCCAGTGAGCAATAAGTGAATAAGTGTGATGATTCAATATAAAACCATCACCATTTATATAAAATCTCTTTAGAATGTATGCCCTAGTAGTGATTGGTCAGTGAACAGCTGCATAAATTAGTTTTGGCATAGAGAGGGCCATTAACACTATATATACCAAACGACGAAGGGCAGTAAGTCTTCTCTGTATGTGAAAATGACACCAATAACAGAGTGCCATCTGCTGGGAGTCAATCAAGAACAAAGTAAAACCTCAGAGTTTGACACCTGAAGAGATGTCTGACATTTCCAAAGATGGCATGTACACCCACAAGTTAAGAAGCACAGGAAAGAATGCTTGGCCTTCCTTTTTTTTTTTTTTTCCGCCTTGCCATATGGCACGTGGGATCTTAGCTCCCCGACCAGGGACAGAACCCGAGCCCCTTGCATTGGAAGCACAGAGTCTTAACCACTGGACCCCCCGGGAAGTACCGGCCTTCCAATTTTCATTAATGAGAAGAAACTGTTATCCCTGGAAGACCAGTGGTGTATTTAGAGGTTTCCCAGGAAGGTTTTCCCGAGAGCGGCAAGGTCAGCACCACTCACCATAACTTCAGTGTTCCTGAGCACATTCTGATATCCAGCTGGGTGAAGGACAATGCCACTAGGGTTGGTGTAGACCCCATGAATGTGCAAGACGCTCAGCTTCCGCTTCTCCTGAGCCCACTCGAGGACCTGCACAACACAAACACAGCTCAGCCAGGCGGGCAGGGCTGAGCACTTGCTTCAAGGTCCCAATGGGTAAGAGGCTCTTCTGAGGACTAGGCTTCTGACATAACTCTCCAGCTTCCTGATACCACAGGCCAAGAATGTGGCCACCCGACGTGGGCTCCCTTTCTACTTCAGGCATGACTGTTAGGAATGAGGGCAGCAAGTCTGGTGATTTCTCTTTGAAAGTAACAAGCAAAAATTAGAATTTGTTTGTCATAATTTGCAGGAACCACAGGGCTCTTTCCACTGGTGACAGACATGACAGCTCTGGATGACCATTTCAGGAAGGATCCCCGAGAGGTCAAACCTTGTATCGATGCCCTGGTCTAGTCCCCTTTCACACTTACTCCAGGCTTGGCCACATGGCTTGCTTTAGCCGACGGGGCATTAGCAGACAAGAGCAGAAGCTTGGAAAATGTTGGCACAATGAGTCTTCTTTCTCTTTTGCTGCTTGTGGAACCCAGCTACCATGTGAAGAAGCCTGATGGCCCAGCCGACTGCCTGCACCAACAGACATGCAAGCAAGGCCATCTAACACCACCTAGTCTGGCCCCCAGAGGACTGCAGCCATGTGTGTCACTTGCAAAACCAGCAGAACTGTCCAGCTGAGCCGATCAGCCCAGCTCAAGTAGCAAATTCACATTATCACGGGCAAATAAAACATTGTTTTAAACCACAAAGTTTTCAGGGTAATTTCTTGTGCAGCAATTGATAAGCGATAGAAGAATCACTTCAGTCACCTCCGAGTTACCTAAAAGGCTACCAATGAAGAACGATTATTTAGATGACAATGATAATAAGGGCCGACTGGATCCCATGCTTCCATTTTCCCAAGGACTTGAGACAGTATAAATTTATTAACATTCTAGAGAAATAAGGTATGGATTAGGGAAAAACGGTCAGGAGGCACAGAG